>NC_056761.1:37270444-37589944 GCF_018687715.1 Carya illinoinensis
AAAAAAAGAATAGAGAAATATTATTTAATAGAATAGAGATAGGGATGGGGAATGGGATGTGTGAGGTTTTTAGAAGATGAATAAAATTTAAGAAAAAATTTGAAAAAATATGATTTTAAGTTAAATTATAGAGATGGGGATGAGGATACAGATGTGAGTGCTCTTAATGGTTTATCCATATTTAAAAGTTATTTCATTTTTTACCTATTGAAGAAAAAAATTAGCTATATTGAATTATCTATATCTAAAGTTTTTAGCTTTGACGTTTAGTAAATGGAAAGTAAAAAGCAAATTTGGTAGTTACTGTATATCAAGTAAATCTATATTTTATTATTATTTTTTAACTCTGTCTCTCATCTTTTCAGGTCTTATTTTTTTTTATTGTATTCCCGAGCCAATACTTTCATCTTTTTTTTTCTCTCTCTCATCTCATATTCTATTTTATTGTATACCAAGAAAATTTGATGTGAATTATTTATTACTATATAATTATTTATTAATATATTAATAATTAAATTAATAATTATTTATTATTATATAATAAATAAATAGATAATTTAATGTAGAGGTTTGATATAAATAGTGAAAGTTAAATTCATCTTATATTATTTTATTATTATATAATAAAAAAATAACTATTTCAATGTGAAAATTTATGTAAACGGAATAAGTAAAATCTAAATTCATCTTATATTCATCAAAATTATCCTTTATGTATAAATAATCTAATAACAATGCTCCCCCTCACTTTGCCCACCCTATATGCCCCTAGTGTAAATTGTATTTTTTTTTTTTAACTTTTTATTTTAAATATTTTTTAAACATGTTTAAATATTTTAAAAATATATACCAATATACTAATTATCATTTCTTTAATCAGTAAATAATTTTTTTTAAAAAAATTTAAATATATGAATGGTCAAAATAAAAAAGAAAAATGAGGGGCATAATAGCATTATTCTATCTGAAAATCCAGTTCGGCCAGAGGTCAGAGATTCTTAAGGAAAGTTTCACAGCAATCTGTTTTATTAGTGGGCTTTAAGAAAGAGAATGAAAGAGGGGTATTTACGAGATGAAGATTACCGTAATTGCCTGCTCGTGGCATCTTACATTTGACCGGATCTCAATCCGGTCCTACATTGTCTGTCACACCGACACACGCATGGAGGAAAGAACATTTGGGAGTTAAATTCCATTGTACATATGACATAATAAAATGAATAAAATCAAATGATTTATGTACTTGCTTTAGAGGTGTACTGAAAACAAGTTTCGGCTTCAATTGTGTCTTGCGGGAGACAAGAATTATGTACAATAGACAAAGGTGTTTTCATATACAAGAAGTTTCCCAGCCCTTGCCCGTATAATCAATCAATCAACTGTGATGAGGGTCAGAAGGCATCTGGAACAACAAGAGGAAACTTCTCGATGTAAAGAAAAAGTCTCTTCAAGTTCTCCCTGGAGATAGTGAACAAGTCAACAATTTCATTGCCACTGATGTATATCCAAAGATCATCTGTGTCGAGTCTGTTGAGACTATCCCGGCAAAACGGGCACGACTCGGATCGTGCTCGCCTATCGCAGTCATGAAACAACAATACAACATGATCAGCTCAAGAAGAATTTGTTAAAGAAATTTGGTTGTGATTGCTATTGTATCGATCTGACATAATGCAAAAATCAGTCTTTTGATAAATTCATCATAGCTTATGCTAATATTCGTCATCTGAAATGCCTATCCTAGTTGCTGATGATCAGACTTACCTGTTCCTCGAGCTGACATCATAATGTTTCTCAGGGGAAGAAGCATTTAACGGATTCTAAAAATGCGAACCATGATTTCTGGGAGGTCTCTTCGAAGGGACAACAATCCTCCCCCCCCATAAACACAAATGGAATAGGTTCAATCATCAAACTGGACAAAATATGGTGCATCTGATAAAAAGTTTGATATACAGCAACTAATAGAGCCCACCAAAGTGTACATGATGAAGTAGATTCTGCAACAGAAAGCCCTTGAACGATGATGCAAAACCACATGGTAAATCCACGGAGGCAAGTTGCAATTGAAAAATGAGTGAGATGGTGAATTTGGTAGTAGACACTTAGTTAATGACTCGCAAAAGGGGCACAGAATCTGAATTCAGAAGCTACAACTTGCTTATGAGCACTGTTTTCCCATACAGGAGTGCTACTAAAATGAATAATTGACAGAGTGGAGCACTGAACTAGAATCGGACTGAGGCATCAAGGAGATAATGCAGTCAGTAGATTATGGTAAGAGCATTACTAAAGAAGCGGGTTGGGCTTTGGGGAGTTGGAATTAGTAGAGTTTTGCTTCCATATGCTTACGGTCTTGAATTCTTTCTGTGGATATACTTGTCAGTGAGTACATGATGATATGCTCACTTTCTCGACAACATGTCTCAAACGTTGGGGTGCAATAACAAAATTGCATCCAGTACTTCTCAAATAATTTGTTTTAAGTTTGTTTCCCATTCTCCTGTTAAGAAAACTGAATGAAATGTCTGGTTTTTTTTTTTTTTTTTTGTTCCCATCTCATAGATAAGTAGAAGATCTTTCATTGTTGTCATAGGGTAACAGAGTGCAGACGATTGAAAAACATAAATGATAATAAAACCCAGTAAATTGTGACAAATAGCATACCAAACTCGGTAGCACTTCATACACATTGAATGGTTGCAAATAGGCAGCACGACCTTGCTGTTCATCTCCATGCAAATACTGCATTCTTCTTCTCTCTCTAAATCAATTTCAGAGAGCTTTCCTTTGTCCGTTTCATCTTTTCTCTTGTATTTGGTGGCACAGATTTCTCTCTGTTTCCTCTCTTCCACATCAGTGATTCCCCTTTGAAGTTGCAATAGAGAGGGAAATATTACCCCTGTTACAAGCGCCAAAGTGGTGCTAAAAAACGGAGAAGAAAAGGATTCCTAGACAGTAGGAACTTCTAGTTGGAGAAAATATGCGGTGATCTTATGCACTGAATTAAACAAACAAAATGTATTTTAAAGAATTTTTTTTTTTGATAAATAAATGTATTTTAAAGAACTCGACAGAAATAAATTCAATTCATTTTGAACCTAATTACCATAGAAATCTTTTAGACTGGCTTTCCTTTCATGAATATACATGGTGGTCTTCCCATCTTCATATGCCTGTGACAAACCCAATACTATCACACCCTTCACAAAATAAAGGAACCATCTTCTATGCTACTTATCAATTAGATTTCAGATAGAAATCAAAGAAATAGGCTGAAAATAAAAATACCAATTAAAAGAACTGAATAGATTTAAAATGCAATTTACTTTGTATATGAGAATTCTAAGCAAACCCAAGGCACCCGCAAGGTGACAATCAGTCCACTGAACAAGAAAGAGTAAAAAATGAGCAGCTGGACAGTAGGATAATCTCATCTGAAGACAGGCACCATCGTATTCCCTCGGATATTCAGAAGCTCTGGATCAAAATATTTAGAATATTCAGAATGCATGTATTAATGGATAAATTATAATTATCATCTGCTCGGGAAAGGAAGATCGCTGGATTAAGGACTATATCAGAAGAAATAGATTTATAACATGTAACAAAAGCAATGCAAGAGCTCAAAAATATTAGAAACCGTGAGCAAATGGAGCTAAACAGTTACAAAACTTCCCAAAAACAAAGGGAAAGAAAAAATCCTCTCTCTTAGGGGTGACTCCTCAGGTTTTTGCGTTGCCGTCAAGGACCCATCATCCCAATTCCCGATCAAACATATTTCAAATAAAATCAACCGTGGTTGTGGATATGTCACAGTTTTTCACAGTTAAACACCACAAAACTACAATACAAGATCACTGTAATATCATTGGCAAGAGTCATCTTCGAAATTCAATTAAAAGTAAGACTCAATTCCAAGCTTAAGCCCCCGAAGTCCATAACTGTGACCCAACATAATCACTTGGAGCCCAGAATACAGAATTATTAACAGTACTTGCAAATTGCAATGAACCACAATTATCTCCAATTTGGTCATTAAAACATTGCACATACAACCGTCAAAATTCTCAATTCCAAAATCCATTCGTATATGGATTCTTATCAAACACAACACTTAAAAAAACTACTTTATTTCAACTAAGCAGCTAAAACCATGAAAAGAGAGAAACGCAAAAAACAGAGGAAATGAATTAGAATAAAAAAAAAATAATTGACTCAAAATCAAATATAGAATCCCAAAAATTAATTTCATAAACCAAAACCACCAACAACAAAAAAAATGTCAAATTGAGGGGAGAAGAAATTTACAGGGTATTGGCAAACTGAATATCAGCTTCGAGGGCCTTAAGGGAATCCTTGAAAGACTTACGCATTTTTCTCTGATTAACTCATCCACCAACAGCTCACGCAATAACCCTAACCCACCTCACCACCCATTCACTCCCACCTCTAAGGCTGAAAAGCACCAATTCCAAAAAAGCCAAAATAAACCCAACTCTATCTACCAAATTATTCACAATCATAAACCAACGCCAAAGAGCCTCCCTTTTTTGGTTTCGTCCTGACGACAGTATTTCGGGCTTAACTGCCTAGCATCTGTGCCAGAAATTCATGCACTTTGGAGAAGTTTCTGGGACGAGAGAGAGAGAGAGAGAGAGAGAGAGAGAGCGTGAGGTAGGGGGTGGGGCTGACTTGGCTTTCGCTTGGAGCACACGTAATAGCACATCTCTTACATATATATACATCTCAACTGTTTATTAATGGGAGGTTGCCAATGGCTTCCTTAAATGACCAAATAGCTGCTATAAAACTACTCAATTCCAGACATTATCCATTTTAAGGGTAGTAATATGTTAAACGATCTGTTAATTTAATACGAATATGATACGATAATAATAAATTAGAATTTAATTTTAACGAGTTCGGATCAAAACAGATTGACCCGTAATCCGTTAAGACATAATTGCTTAACAAGTTGATAACAGGTCAACCTGTTATGACACATTATAACACATTATGACATGTTAAGAAAATTAAAGTTACAATTATATTCTTATATCTAAAAATAAAATTGTTAGAATTTCAATTTTAATATTTTTATTGTTTAGATTATAATTTTGGACTTATATTTAGTTTTATAATTTTTATAAATATTATGATTTTAAAATTTATATAAAATTATGCTAAATTTAATAAAGTCAAACTGGTTAATTTTATATATATTCAACCTATTTATATAAACA
Organism: Carya illinoinensis; assembly: GCF_018687715.1. Classification (NCBI taxonomy): domain Eukaryota; kingdom Viridiplantae; phylum Streptophyta; class Magnoliopsida; order Fagales; family Juglandaceae; genus Carya; species Carya illinoinensis. Next base: position 37,275,691 of record NC_056761.1, read on the forward strand.
TTTGAAAATGTCATATTATATATTGTTAACGTATTTCGTAATATTCACTAATGGTCAAAACTGATTGATACGACACAATCCGTTACATTAATAAATCGTATTAAGATTTGAGATATTGATATAATAAATTTAACAATTCGAAATAAGATTAAGTTTTATAATATAATATATATTTTAATACGTCACGAACACAATTCGTCGATACGCTTTCACACCCCGATTCCATCCCAAGTCACAAGTCCCGGAGTCGTGTGCCGGTCTTGAGCTGAGGTGCCGTTTTTAAGTGAATGTTTGATGAGGTGTGCGTGCCTCAGATGGTGATGAGTGGGGAAGAAACAATAGTAGGAGAAGGTGGCGGCAGGATCTGCTGACACGTGGGGAGCATGCATGTGGTATTCTAAACATCAAAGGCGGATCCCACCGTTGGTCGGTTAGCTGCTTTGGTTGTCCACTTGCGTAGATTTTCTAATAATAATTAAAGAAAAATTGTCAATGAGTGGTGTTAGATAGGAGCTTGAATTAAAATTAAATCATAGTGTAATGATGAGAATGACATTATGACAATGTTGTTGCTTATGGATGACTTTTGGGATGTTCATTAAGTTACTAATCTTATCCAATCATTTCTAAGGTATATTCAATTTTTAAAAACACAATATCACTTAATTCTATTAATATAATAAAATCAGAGTGCAAAGTGGTTGAGTAATGAAGATGGTTTTACAAGTGTGTGGAAAAAGATGCCTTTGGTGTTTAAGAAAGATCAATTGCATTAATCATGTATAGCATATGGAACAGAAGAAAGAGAATTATGGTCTGAGCCTGGCAGAGAGTTTAGCAATGAGGAGGACGGTAGAGTTGTGTCAAGATTTAGGCTTTCAAAGAGTTACTCTGGAGGGTGATTCTGATGTGATCATCAATGCGGTACAAAAGCTTGAATAAACCTGGGAATGGCATTAATCATGTATGGACAAGTTATAGCAATGAGAACATGAAAGGCTTTCAAGGGTGTTCTAAAGCAAGCCAAGGGCTAGAACATTGTGTTAAATATTTTAACATGAATTTTAATAATTCTATCTTTGATTTTTTATGATCCACGATATTAAAACGATGATAAATGAATACGTACATTTCTCCATTAGTTTGATAAAGAATTATATCTGCATTGAGGGATAATCTTTCTAGTAATTTTACCTCTTAAGTGTCTCTTAATGGCTAAAGGCACTCTAATATTATAGGTGAGAATCATTTAACCCCTTAATCTTAGGCTTTGTGTCTGACTATAATTAAGATATAAAGTTTTAATCTTATCTCTTATGAGTTTTATTATCCCACTGTAAATCATCTATTAACTAATAAGTTTTGAGTTATTCTAAACTCTATTAAGATGAGTATGTGGGACAAAGAGTTTAAATAAAACTTTTACGCATTGTATTTACATATAGAGAAAGGAATTAAGTAGTACACACCTTAGCCAAGATGGCCCCGATGTTAGAGGGCTCAACTCGTTGGATTGAAGACGGACTCGATGCTATTTTCAATCTGATTTTGGTTGATAAGTTATGTAATCTTGATTTTGATGTATAACTTTGTTTGATTAGTAACAAAATTTCATGGGTTGTTTAAAAAAAATAAAATCAAGCACACTCATTTAGAGTGGCTGCACCAACAACGGATCGGAGAATGTAGAATTTATTGTGGCGGTGACTGATTGCAAGATTTTTGTTTGGAAGATGGATTGTTTATTTTATTTTATTTTTATTTTTTTAAAATATCATTTAAATGTAAATATTTATTTAATTTTTAATTTTTAACCTTTTTTTAAATTAATTATTACCTAATCATTACAATCTTCTCAAATTTTCAAGCAAAACATAAAAAATAATTCAATTTTTTAAAATTTTAAAACAAAAATAATATTATAATAATATTTAACTTTAAAATATTTTTATTGAAATTTTTCTCTCATTTTTTTAAAATTCATAAAACATCGTTACTCAGATAATTTCATGACTATTCGCAAATCATTTAAGAATTTTAATCTCATCTCATTCATTCCCAAGTATTTCCTTAGGTGCGAGGATTCCCAAAAATGGCTTGAGCCTCTTGAAAGGAGTAAATCATTTTCCGATCTAGAAACTTTAATTTTTCTACCTATTAACTAATTTTCCAATTTAGAGTGGTAAGCTGAAAATGCAAATTCATGACTCTGATTGCAAGAGATTAAGCACTTGCAGGTGACAAGGCCAAGCTGGGTTCCGAAAGGTAAGAAGTTCAAGGCAACGAAAATCAACTAATCTTGCAAGGATTATTTGAGTTGTAGTGGGCAGGGAGTTGATCCCATTGATATTGCCATGACCCTTGAGATTAAGGACAATTTGAGCTTTCCATAAAAGGCAATTCTCACGAGTTTGATGATAATGATGATGAAATTATTAAGAGGAGAAAGGGAAGAGAAGAAGGTGTTTGATGATTGGCTTGAACGAACAAAGATGGGAGTGAATATTGAATACATAGAATTTAAAGGCCAAGAAATGGGATCAGCCATGACGAATGTAGCTCTCGATTTTAATAATTTAGTCTTATCAAACAGTCTTATTTTCAAAACTTGATGTTGATATTTGATTGGCCTGATTTGATTATTTGTTTGCGTTATATTCGGCACTACCGATTTACCAAAACCACAACACATAACAGGTGAATAGAACAAATCATCAAACAAGACGTCAACAAAACGATTTAACATGAATATGTATTCAGGTAGAAGTTGTTAATCTCTTGCACCAGTGGAATAGAAAATGGTGACAATATCAGGTGCTCAAATAGAACAAAGATCGGACACCAAGTTAAGAAGTTACAAAAAGAAAGAAAAAAAGAGAAAAATAATAATAATAATACTAGATCTCCCGCTAGGAGCTACTACTCTAAGCTTTTCTTTTTTTTTTTTTATAATTTTCTTTTTCTTAGTGATTAAGAAAAAATTGTTTAATATTATTGTAAATTTTTTATTTTTTTAAATATTTAAAAGCATTAAAAATGATGTAAAAAAAAAAATTAAACCTAGCGGGAGCCCCAACGGTTGCTCTAGCACTCTCCAAAAACGAAATCGTGCCCTGAAAAGATTCTGTTGGATAGATCAGGACCAGCAGAATCCAAACTTGTTTCCTAAGAATTAAAGAAAGAAAAGCAAAACTTCCAGTCAAATCAGACCAGCATTGGGAGTTCTACACAACTTATAAATAATAAATATTCCAAAGCTGTCACATTCGATAGTATAGACAAATGTCTCCTGTAGTTCCATGCTTTTTGGGCCATTTGGTTTTGATTTTGTATGAAACTGGCACAAGGAACTGTGAAGTTTTCCTGTTGGAGCACAAAAGAAAACAGAGTAATAAATCACTTCATGTGCTCCCTAGGGGACTTTAATTATGTTCTTTGCCAGTCTGAAAAAAAAAAAGGAGGAAACCAAATGGCAAAAACTTCCAACCCAAAATGCCTCAAATTATTTATGGATAAACTTGGTTTGGTTGATTTAGGATTCTTTGTTCCTAGATTTACTTGGTCCAACAATAGACTTCGTCATAATCTTATCAAGGAACGCCTGGACAGAGCTATAGCCAATCTCTCTTGGCTTGATCTTTTTCCTCAAGCCTCTCTCACCATTCTTACATGAGTCTCCTTAGATCACGCTCCTATCATTTTAGACACTTCCAACAAGATTAGTACCCCAAAATCTTTCAAATTCGGAGAATTTTGTATTAGAGACCCATCCATTTTCAAAACCATCAAAGAGGCTGGGCATTCTCAATACACTAGTACCCTTGCATTCATTCTCACAAAGAAACTCAAAGCCACCAAAAAAGCTCTCAAGATTTGGAACAAAAATCATTTCGGTCATATCTAGTCTCAACTCAAATCCTTGAACTCGGCCCTTTCTTCCCTTCAAGACCAATGTCTCAACTCTTCATCTTCAAATCTATTGGAAGCTGACTTGCAGGAGAACATCAACGAACTTCTTTTAAGAGAAGAATCACTTTGGAGACAAAAATTCAGAGTAACTTTGCTCACTACGATTGATCTCAATACAAAATTCTTGCATGCTTCCATCTCAATTAGACGTAGAAGAAACTCAATTAAGAGCCTTAAACTGGACAAGAATTCTTGGACAACGGGTCAACCCACCATCATCTCAAAAATCAAAAATCATTTCGAAAATATTTTCACTTCCACTCATCCCACCCATCTTGAGGAAATGCAAAATTTGTTCCCTAACAAAATCAGTGATTTGGATAATGACTTCTTGTGCAAAATTCCAAGTGAAGAAGAGATTACTTTAATTGTGAAAAAACTCTCATCCTCAAAAGCTCCTTGACCCGACAGCTTTACTGGTCTCTTCTACAAAACTTTTTTGGGAAGTCATAAAAAATGATTTAATTGCAGCTGTGAGGAGTTTTTTCATTCAAGGTAAACTTCTCAAGGAACTCAACCATACTAATCTAGTTTTGATCCCAAAAGTGGAAAATCCAAACACTGTCAATCAATTTTGTCCCATCAGCCTTTCCAATATCTGCTACAAGATCATTGCAAAAATCATCGCCAATACACTCAAAGTCATCCTTCCCAACATCATATCCCCATGTCAATCAGCCTTCATTCATGGACGCTTAATCCAAGATAATACCATCTTAGCCCAAGAAATCTTCCACAATATGAAAAAAAAAGAAAAAAAAAAAAGAAGCAATGGTCAAATGGCTATCAAGATTGATATGGAAAAAACTTTCTACTCAATGGAATGGACATTTCTTCTTGTGGTTCTTCAACATGCAGGATTCCGTCACCAATGGATCAATTGGATCAGAGAGTGTATCACAACGGTCTCTTATTCCATCATCGTTAATGGCACCCCTCACGGGTATTTCCTACCCAATAGGGATCTCAGGCAAGGAGACCCTCTCTCACCCTTTCTTTTTATTTTCGGGACAAAAATCCTTTCTAGACTCATCAACAAAAAAGAATAAAGAAACTGCATAAAGGGAACCAAACTTTCAAGAAATGGCCCCTCTATATCACACTTACTCGTCACAGATGATTTATTTCTCTTCAGAGCGGCTACTGAACATAATGCCCAACAATTCCTAGACTGTCTCGAAGAGTACAATTCCTGGTTTGGCCAAAGTATTAACATCAGAAAATCATCCCTACACTTCAGTATTCCAGCTTCTTCCATGAACATCAAAAACATCTTCAACTTTAGAGTGCCCCACCCCCCAACTCCAAATTAATGGAAAAAATCTAGAAAAAACTCCAAGGTTGGAAAACGAAAATCCTCTCTCAAGCAGCCAAGATCGTTCTGATTAGAACGGTTGCAAGCTCGATCCCCTATTATGTCATGGCCTCAACCTTCATTCTCAAAAAAATGACAAAAAATTTGGATTCCCTCTTTCACAAATTTTGGTGGGGTTATGAGGATAATCAAAACAAGAAATTCACTCCTAAATCTTGGAAGATAATATGTCTACCAAAATCGATGGGGGGATTAGGTCTTAAAGGAATGACGATCTTGAATTCTGCTCTGATCACCAAATATGCCTGGTACCTTCTGAATTGAACGAATAACCTCTGGAAGGAAGTCATCACAAAAAATACATGCACTCAAAAACCTTTCTGGAAGTAATTCCAAAAAATACTAATTCTTGGTTCTGGAAAAGCTTGCTTAAACAAAGAGACTTCCTAAGGTATTGATCTGTTTTCAAATCAACAATGGGGTCAACACTAAGGCCTGGTCTGATCCTTGGATTTCAAATCTATTTCACAACATCCCCCAACCTAATCCTAGCATGCAATTCCAAGACCATAATTTGAAAGTCTCAAAACTTATACCGGAAGAACCTAGGCATTGGAACACTCTTCTACTCAATGCTCTCTTAGCGGAAAATTCTTCAAAAGAAATCCAAAAAATTCCCCTAGCCAACTACGGCTTCCACAATGTCAATGACAAGATTATTTGGCTTCACCATTCTTCTGGTTTTTTTTCAGTTAAATCAACCTATGCCGCCCTTGTTACTGAAAACATGATGTATCATAGTAATTCATCCATTAATTGGAAGAAACTATGGAAACTCAAAATTCAGGATAGGCCAAAACTATTTCTTTGGAAGGTAAGCCATAACATCCTCCCCACAAAAACACTGATTAATAAGGCAATACATCTTGAAGAAGAACAATTGGTCTACCCTTTATGCAAAACTGCATCAGAAGATCTCTCCCACCTCTTCCTCAATAGTGTCTATTCTAGAATAGTTTGGAGGAATTCGAATTGACCTCTTGACATTACCACCTTTGCTAGACAACCCCTTTCCAACTGGATCAATAACATTCTAAACCCCTCTGAGAATCTTAAAATCCCTGAAAAAGAACATTAGTCATTTCAAATCTTTGCCACAATCGTTATGGACAATCTCTGGTTTCTTTGAAACAAAATTAAGCACAATCAACCAATCCAATCTCCTATTATCTTTGTTGATTCAATGAATAAAAGAGTCCTTCAATATTTAAAAGCCTGGGACACCAAAAATCAGCTGGTGACTACAGAGGATGAGACATATCCGGAAGGATTCCACCTAATCAAGTTTGATGTTGTAGTGAGAAAACAGGGAAGCATCCTCGCTTCAATTTGCTGGAAAGATTTAGGGGAAATATGCTTTGCAAAAACAAACTTCATCAACAATGAGAATCCAAACCTTGGAGAAGCAAGTGTAGCTTTGATGGCCATCGAAGAAGCAAAAAGACAAGGAATAGAAAAATTATTCATTGAAGAGGACTCAAGTATCACCATCTAGGCAATTAATAATTTCAACCATATTCTAGATTGGACCATGTACTTATTCATCAATGATATCAACCATCACCTTCACTCATTTAAAGACTGGAATGTGAAAAAAATTCATCGATCTTTAAATCGATGCGCGCACAATGGCATCGGAGACACAATCTTTTGGTAACATCCCTTTAATCTAAATCCCTCTCTCTTTACTAAATTTCCATAGTGGGAAAGACCCACCCCCTCTATATGTATAATTATCCTCTCCCAACTTTGTAAGCTTTATTTGTCTTTCAATATATTATGCAAATCTTGCTCAAAAAAAAAAAAAAAAGATTACTTCATGTGCTGACAAGTTCTTGATTACTTCATTTCAATACACTGTGCATGTAGATATGCACATTATGCAGCATCAGTTCATCTTCAATTGTGTTTTACTACAACAAATAGGAAAAGTTCAAAATCAGCATAATTGGATTGAACAACAAAACAGAGCTTTTAGACAAGGTATTAGTGCAAGCTAAAGAGTCTTGACAGATCATGGTTAATCCACACAAGGAGCTGGTCATCAAACAAGACGTCAACAAAACAATTTAACCTGAATATATATTAAGGTAGAAGTTGCTAATCTCTTGCACCGGTAGAAGAGAAAAGGGTGACAATATCAGGTGCTCAAATAGAACAAAGATCGGACACCAAGTTAAGAAGTTACAAAAAGAAAGAAAAAAAAGAGAGAAAAAAAGAAGAAGAAAGAATAATTCTAGATCCCCCGCTGGGAGCTACTGACCAGGACCATGAAGAGCCCAAACTTGTTTCCTAAGAATTAAAGAAAAAACAAAACTTCCAATCAAATCAGACCAGCTTTGGGGGTTCTCAACCTCTAAATAATACAAAAATTTTATCTTTTTGCTTATTTTTTTATGCACTTCATTGATGTGATTAATTGTATATTAAAAAAATTAATACAACCAATCACATCAGTGAAGTGTATAAAAAGTTTACAAAAGTGATTATACGTAATATTATTCCAAATAATAAATATTCTGAAACTGCCACATTCGACAGCATGGACAAATGTCTCCTGTAGTTCCACGCTTTTTGGGCTATTTGGTTTTGATTTTGTATGAAACTAGCTCGAGGAACTTTGAAGCTTGCCTGCTGGAGCACAAAAGAAAACGGAGTGATAAATTACTACATAGAGTTGATAGATACTGCTATAAGATTACTTCATGTGCTGACAAGTTCTTGAATTCTTCATTTCAGTACACTGTGGATGTAGATATGCACATTATGCAGCATCAGTTCATCTTCAATTATGTTTTTACTACAACAAATAGGAAAAGTTCAAAATCAGCATAATTGGATTGAATAACAAAACAGAGCCTCCAGACAAGGTATTAGTGCAAGCTAAAGAGTCTTGACAGATCATGGTTAATCCAAACAAGGAGCTGGTATCTTGGTGGAAAATGATTTCCCCAAAAAGAATCGGCATCCTAAATCCTTACCACCACAAAAATACAATTCTGGGATTCTCATCTCCTCAGAAAATCTTACATACTACAATAACACGGGAACTTTTGGCAAATACAATTCCCAAAAATAATGGCTACTTCTATGGGGACATGATCTCCACAAGAACAATATGCAGGAAAATAATGGTTATAAACATAAAACCCTGCAGGCTTCTTCAGCTACTTGCCATCCGGACAAAATTTGTTGCGATTTTCCTCCACGATCCTTTGAAACTCTTTCTCACTGGCGGTGATTAGGCGTTTAACAATGTCAAAGGTGGTAAGCCTAATGCTGCAATAGGAAAAAGATGGAAAAATGATTATCATGTACAAAGTGTAGGAAAAATGATAATTATAAAATCATATTCGTTTGCTTGAAAAAAAGGAAAGAAAGAGACAAAAAATTTAAGAATCAACTCAATTATGCAGCAAGCATGCTTGTAATTTCTGGAAGTGACTGTACAAATTATACTACTGTACTAACTGATCAGTACAAGAACAAATCCAAGGTTAGGAAACTGATATTAATGTGAACCTGCTACTTGGTAGGGTTTTTAAAGCATTGGGAACAAAACCCCGGTACAAGCCAATTATTCCATCACGTGCCACAATACCTGCATAGAAATATTCGTATATAGTCAGTCATATACAACGATTTTGACAATAGATTTAAAATTTTAACTTCCCCACAAACAAATGACCACATGGCCACATGGGACTTCACACCTTTGACAGACCATTGAAGATTTTGCAAATATTAACAGCCAAACCAAACCTGTAAACTCTTAACAGAAAAGATTTACAACCTAAATCTTCCCACAGTGAGGTCGTTATACTCAATACTCCTTTTAAGGAGGTGAATATAAGTCTTTTTGGATAAATGAAAACAAAAGTACCCTTCATAAGAGAAAGCTTTGAAAAAAGGTTAATATCTCTTATCAGCCACTGAAAAAGAAAAATCACAGGGAGAGGGTACAAAAGAAGAAGAAAAGAAGCAACAGACAATTAAGTTTTTTTATGACAAAGCATTACATATCCTAGGAGGAGGAGTGAGGGTCAGGTCCCTAACCCAAAAGCTATCTCAATTTCTTGAGCTGCTCACTATCTAAACTTTGGATAGAATCGGCAAGATGAACCATTACAGATAAAATGCCCAGTAAGAGATCATTTTCCTACATCTTCAATGCTTCCTCTATATTGCACCTTTTATTTTTGTTGGTGAGCACTGATCAAAAAATGTTTTTTTTAGTTGGTGAGTAATGATAATAACTTACCTGGAAAGGCATCCAACACAGATTTGTATGGTGTACCCTTGATTTGCATCTGTCTTCTCACGGTGTCCAGGGGATAGCATGTGACTGTGGCAAGAGAAGCTGACAACACGGCAGTTAGAAGAGATGTTTCAGTTCTCTTTTGATATTTCTCCGGCAAAGCCTTCTTCACTCTAGTATCCACAAAAAATGACAATGTTTAACATATAACATTCAACTGTCTTGTCCTAAGAAAAAGGAATTAACAATGGACTCACAAGTCAAAAACGCAAAAGTTCACTGCAATATAAGGAGCTATTCCAATAAGGGAAGGTCCAAGACCGTAATAAAACGAGGCAAATCCTTCCTCTCTCAGCATGTTTAATGCCACCTGGAGACAACAGATCAAAATTCATATTCGCATAAAAGGTTCATCTTGTCATACAGGCAACCAAAAAACTAACATTACCTCAGACATAGTTCGGTACCCTGGTTCAACTGCTAATCGTAACCTCAGGACATCTAGAGGATATGTTATCTATGTAGAGGGGAAAAAAAAAGGCTTTAAAATGCATATATAGACATAAGACGTGTAAAATGAAAGATAAGTGACATATAGACAGAACACAAAAAAAATACACTTTGGAAAACCCAATAAGGCCCAATAACTAACAATCTAATAAACTACTGCATTACTTACAAAAGTTGATGTCATGCCAGCACAAGCACCTGCTGCAAGTCTTCCAATAACAGAGAGCTCACCATCCTTTCCCCTAAAAAGTTTCTGCAAGTTAAAATGTGGACATTTATTTCTGAAATTATATGGATTGTAAAGAATTAGCGATGGATTCCTGTTGAGCATCCATAGACAAGAAGACTCAATCAGATGAGAAACTCTTACATGATTTAAGGAGAGTAAAGGATAAGACTTGCATAAAGAGAGTTTTGGAACAACCTTGTAAGTTTCATAAGCAAAGAGCTGGACAGCACTGTAAGGTATGACCCGAATCACCTGAGCAATTTAAAAAGACGTTCTAATGAAATGTTAGTTAATGAAGCCTTGTCAAAATTTATCAGAGAATATCCAAATCTGAACCCAGGATGGGAAACACTAAAAACCTGAGGGAGGTTGCCTTTCCAGTACCCTCTGATACCTTCTTCCTTCCCAATCAATGTTATGGCCTGCACTTTTGAGATAAGACAACATAAGAATATCAGATACAGAGTTTCAGAGGATGATAAACTATGCACCTCCAGCAAAATATACATATTCTGTGCAAGTTTATTATACAATTTAATCATTTTTCCTAAGAGATCATAACAAGAGTTGATCATGCATCACACCAACCCAAAAAAAGCAGCATATATATGAACCGCTTTATTAGGCAGAAAGTGTTCTTCCAACTGTTCAATTATCATAAACTTCCTCTTTCCTGGTTGCTATCAGCATTAAAATCTGCTGTTATACGTTGTCTAAGAAATATATAGAATCCACAAAGTCCAATTACTAGTGCCAGAGAAATAAAACGAAGTCTTAAGCAAGAAGATAGTTTAGCAAGCAAGATCTTCAACTTACCCTACCTATATGGTGCTTACCTCTTTACCTTTTCTATCAAATAATACGTAGAGCAGGCATTTCTACAGGACACCTTAGCAGTCACCATATATTTGAACAATTCGTAACTTGTAATTAGGTGATATCTTTTGTATACTACTTGTGTACTTGGGGACTTATATGATTCAATAAAACTCTTTTTACTTGTAAAAAAAAAATTGAACAATTCATATTGTGAAAATTTGCAGTTTCTATGTTGGTTGAGCCACCAAACACAACACTACTTCAGTAACTCCCTCTCTTAGTTTAAGTGGTACTACAAAATATATTAAACTAAGCACTGACAGAGGTGGAGTTTAGAAGCTGAACCTAAGGCTAAGGCTGTTAATTTCAACTATCATCAGCAAAGATTTAGTATTAGCAAAACTGAGATATATAATTCGTTGATATTGGAACCCCAAACCCTGAAAAATATCACAGCTAGGGCTGTAATCGAGCCGAGTCGAGCTGAGCTTTTACTTGTCGAACTCGAGCTCGACTCAAAATACTCGAGCTCGAGCTCGAGCCCGAACTCGAGATTTTTTTTAATTCTTTGTTCGAACTCGACTCGATAAGTTGAAATCTCAACTCGAGCTCGAGCTCGAGCTTGAATTATTATTTTTAATAAGATTTAATAATTAATAAATTAAATAAATAAAAAAGAATTAATATTGAATTTATACAATTAACAAGTAGAACCTCTATTAAATTATAAAATTTTAAAAAATTTATAAATAATTAATATCTAACTAGTTGATATTTATCCAAAATAACAATATATTATATGCCTACATATATTATTAATACATATACTTAATATGATAGAATATATCTATTTCATATATGGTTTCCACATACTAGTATATGAAATTATTAAATTTTATCAACTAATTATTATACAAATTATAAAATATACCTATAAAGTATATTTACTATATAGATATAAGTAATTAGAATACATATTATATATTTAATTATAAAAGTGGTATGCTTATATTATTAGCTAATACATATATACATGCATAGGTGTATGTATATATTTATTAATATATGAATAAATTTTAATCGAGTCGAGCTAACGAGTCGACTCGAGCATAAACGAGCCTTAGTCGAGTCGAGTCGAGTTTTGTCGAGTATGTATCATTTACAAATCGAGCGAGCATCTGCTTTAACGAACGAGCTTTTTTTTTTCACGAGTCGAGTTCGATTCGAGTTTAACCGAGCGAATACCGAGCGAGCTATCAAACAGACTGGTTCATTTATAGCCCTAATCACAGCATGGTGAAAAAGGCATTAACAGCATCCTAGGATCCCAAAACAAGACTCAGAACTAGGAATTTAACAAGTTAAAATCTCCTAGAATAAAAAAATGGCAGAAATCTATAATTTTTTTTTATGACGCGGAACCTCACCAAGACAAGGCCCTTTAGACCACCCATAGACTGTAAACCCCGGATGCATGAACCCACCTGCCAGAACCACGTAATCCAAGGGAACTAATGCGGAATCGAACCAAGGATGTCAGCAGCTCATCCCAAGCCTGCCCTTTGACTATCAGGCTGCACCTTGACGGGTGAAATCTATATTTTATTTTATTTTCTCAGGTCATATAAATGAAATCAGATGTTGCAACGGAAGAATGGAGAGAACATGTATCTAGACCACATAACTTTGAATCAGATGCATGGAATCCCTGAAATTTGAAACGACTGCACGCAAATGACATTCAAGACGAAATATCTCATACCTCGACGAAACCAATGGCTTTCTTAGCACTTTCTCCCCCAACTCGCACCCCATGAGTCTGCGACAAAATCACAGGTCGTTTTGAAGTACAGAGAAATTCCAATGGAACTAAAAAACATTTATTTTATGACTATTAATGCCTATTTAAAATATATATTTAGCGATCTCAACTAAAAACAAATTTTTTTATCCTGCATTTGAACAACAGTATACAACAAATTGAACAAAAAAGCACACAAATTTGACAAGTCTTAAACGACATGATAACAATAATCGATTAAATTACCTGCATAAGGAGCTTGATACGTTCGAGTGGAGCCGTAAAGGTCTTGGCGGCGGCGCCGGAGATGGCACCGGCAGTAAAGATCGCGGCTTCCTTGGGAACGCAAGCGGCTATAGCCAGCGGATGCTTTAGGAGCTGAGCCAGAGTCGGTTCGAACTCCCTTTGGTATTTCTTTTCTGCCACCACAGAAACGCAGGCGAAATTAAACCGACTGCCAATGGCACCACTGCCAGAGCAGTTGAGCTGCGCCGTCTTCCATAGCGGTTCGTGGTCCGTGGTCTCGGCGAGACTGCACAGCGAATATCCGTTGAGGCTTGGAATGTTCCGGAAAACCACTACGGCTCTCTCTTCTCTCATGGTTTGGAACGGAAACTGGGATCTTGGGTAGGGGCAGAAAAGAGATAAGGCTCGACAGCGTGGCAGTTGCAGGGAAGGAGATAGTTGCAGCCCTGCAGGGAAGGAGATACGTTCGGCCGATGGTGACCACAGCGAAAGACAGAAATTAATAGGGGTAGATCTGTAAATTCATATTCTTACCTAAAGTGGTTAATAAATAATAAATATTGTAAGAAGATTTTTCCTAGGCCGAACGCCCAAAGACAGGCCTAAATGTGGAGAGTCCAGGCCAATTAGACGACCCCTCAGCCCATCAAGGGCCTGGCCACCGAGCTAAGGCTATCTCATAGTCCTAATTACGCAGAAATCTCAAACTGAAGGAAAAGGCATGTCACACTAGCATTTTCCTACGAAACATAGTCTTAAAGAACCTTGCAAGCAGGAAGGCAGGAAATGTAGAGAGCCCTTAATCTTTTGATAGTGAGTGAGGAAAAATCTGACGAAATGCACCTACAGCAAGACAAAAGTGACAAAAAACCACGTCGCATTTATTGTGCTAACCGAAGAAGCCACGTCACATTAAAGAATTCTGACTAAGGGAATAATTGAGGTGACATGTATTCCTGACACAGGGTATGGGCGGTTGACCACAAGAATCCTAGTATAAAAGCCAATCTCTAAGTATGAAGAAGCCTCTCTAAACTCTTTAGTCACTCGCACAAATTACTAAGGTGATTCAGAATTAAATATTGAAGACTCATCGGCCTCCACCAATGCTCCTGAATCTTTTTGTTTTCTCTGAGTGTGCAGGCCCAACATCGAAGACCCGAGTTACTGGAATCTAGGCCAAAGACGTACAAAACATGACGTTAATGGTGGTGCCGTCTGTGGGATCATCATAAACTTCACGTGCCTTTTGTATACTTACGATAACCCATTCTCAGACGACTCGGGGACAAGGAGAAGCAACATCGATAAACATGGAAACAAGGCTTGCTGCGATGGAACAATTGGTAGGACAAGAGAACAAGGCGCTCTTAGGGGCCACCAATGAGCCGAAAAATGACTTGAAGCCAAGCAATAGTGAACACAAAGGCTCTAGGAATGCTGGAGGGAAAGGCAACACGGAGGAAGAAAGGAAGAATGGGCAAAACACCCTCCTACCTCCACCGAGTGCATCTCGATAAATAGTGAGATCCGAGATGAACAAGCGCTTAGGAAGGTGGAACTAAACAAGTCCCTAGAGTTGGTCCTTCTGGACTTGAGTCGCCCAAAAGCCACTGCCAGGATTGGCACCAAGATGGCTCTCGAAATGAGGGGAGCCACGCAACAACTCCTCATGGAGCACCATGATGTCTTTACTTGGAGTCATGAATACATGCCCAAAATTAACCTAGAGATCATGCAACACCACCTGTGTGTAGACCCCAAGTTAGGGTAAGACAGAAATGCCGAAGCTTCAGCATTGAGAAGAATACCGTCGTTGTGGCAAAAGTTGACCGGTTACTCGGACTGGCTATCTAACGTGGTGTTGGTGAAAAGAAAAAAAGGCAAATGGAGGATGTGTATAGACTTTACAGACCTGAATAAGGCTTGCCCGAAGGACAACTTCCCTCTTCCCCTCATCGACCTGATCGTTGACTCCACAACGAGTCATCGTATGCTGAGCTTCGTGGAAGCCTATTCAAGGTACAACCAAATCTGCATGAACCTGGACGACGAGGAGAAGACATCGTTCATCATCGACCGAGGGCTATACTGCTACTCAGCCATGCCATTTGGGTTGAAGTACGCAAGGGCCACCTACCAGTGACTAGTCAACCGTATGTTCAAAATCAGATCGGGAGAAACATGAAGGTCTATATAGACGATCTGCTGGTCAAAAGTGGAACTCTGGAGCAGCACCTAGACGACCTCCATGAAACCTTTGCAATGTTGAGGCAATACCAGATGAAGTTGAACCCGACGAAGTGTGCTCTCAGTGTAGGCTCCGGGAAATTCTTGGACTTAATGGTGTTGAAACGAGTAACTGTGGCCAACTAGGAGAAGGTGGAAGCTATACTCGACATGCCCTCCCCTCGGAGTATAAACGAAGTACAGAAAATTGTAGGTCAAGTAGCAGCCTTTAACTGTTTAGCATCGTGATCCACCAACAAGTGTCTCTCCTTCTTCAAAGTGCTGCGGAAGGCTCAAACCTGGGATGATGAGTGTGACCAAGCGTTTGATGCCCTCAATAAATACCTCACCAGACCTCCACTGCTTAGTCAACCCAAGTGTGGAGAAGTTCTAGTCTTGTACTTATTAGTCTCCCCGCAAGCGGCCTCCTCGGCCTTGGTATGAGATGAAGGTGGGATCCAAAAATCCGTGTACTACACTAGCCGAGCCTATTGGGGAGCGGAGGCCAGATACCCGTGCATAGAGCAGCTCGTCTTCACCTTAGTGGTAGCCACTCGGAAGCTTCGCTAGTGCTTTTAAGCTCAACCAGTAAGGGTCCTTACCGAGACCTCTTATAGAAGATCCTGCAAAGACCAGACACCTCAGGCCACCTCAAGAATTGGGCCATGGAGTTGAGCTATGAAAATGGATATCTAAGGGAGAGGATGATGATGAGAGTGAGGACGTGAACCATGCCGACACGTGGAGTTGGCATGGAGGTGGATGCAGGCGGTGGCATAATAGATGTCTGCAGGGGGAGAAAAATCAAAAAAGAAAATGGGAGGGGGAGGGAGAAGGGTGTGGCGTAGGAGGGAGGGAGAAAGAATGAGACCTAAGGTTTTTTCTCCTTACACTAGCCAAAACAAAGTAGTTTTGAGTAGGGGTAGGGGTTGGTTCCAATGTACATTGGCTAGGCCCTCTCTTGCACCCAATTCACATCAATGCGGCCCAAACCCATCAAAAAAATAAATATCCAACTATCCCACCTACTTGGGCCCCAAATTTACCAAGGAATAGTAAAGAGCAACTAAAAAAACACAAAGCCCAAAAAGAAATATTGGGTCTCACACACCCATCTCCATTCATTCCTAGCTCTTCGACTGTCTCACTACTGAAGGGTAACTTTTCAAAACAAGGTAAAATATTGATAATAATTTTGTTTCAATTAAGGTAAATCATACATATTAAATTTTTCTAAGTATCCCATTTCCTTTATTTCTACTATAAATATGATTTTCTTTAGAGCTAATTGTACAATCTTGTCGAGGGTGAGGAACTACTAGAGGCGTCACGTTGGAAAAATATCGTGAAGTGGGTAAGATTAAGGTTAACATCTATGATGAACATATCAAAGGTGAAGGAAAACTAGCGGCTTGACTTGCTTCACATGTGGGTGATCTTAAATGAACTGATGCACCTTTAGCTACAAGTTCATGAAATAAAGTCTCCTAAGATGTCAAAAGTCTTATTAAGAAGCGTTGTTTGGTAATGTTTAATTGATGTCTCATATTATTTAATGTGTAGACAAAATATAGAAGATGCAAATGCTTTGTTCATATATATATATATATATATTTCCAAGGATGACTTCAAACTTAATTTTGGTCGGAGAAAGAAGCGTAAGATTGTTGATGAGCTTATTCATAATGTATTCCACAAATATAAGTCGAGTTGTTATGCGCATTACAACAAGATCAATGACAAGGGCGAGGCATGCCAACATCCTTTTTAGGATGTCTGACTTCCAATTGAAAAAAACTTTATGACGTGTTTAAGGATATTGCATATAAAGTAAATGATTTGTTTTACAAGTCATATTTTAAATTTTCTTTTATTAATATTTAAAATTATTTTCAGGAGCAAAATTCTATAAACAAAGCAAATAGATCAAACTTGAAGATTTATTATCAAGCAGGTTCAAGATCTTTCCATTAACTCTCTTAGAAACCGGTAATGCTATTTTATATAATAGGTTGCTCAAGTTTGTTTTTTGTTGTATTCTAATGAGTTTATGTCTAGAAAATATGTGTTTGCAAGAAAAATCAGATCACAGTTATGATCTAAAAAAATTATGCCGCATCACATACTGATTGTGATGGAGAGTGAACGCATCCCGATACCCATGAAAATTATGAAAGTGTTATTATCTATTTTAATTAAATATATTTGTATATTTGTAACAATATTAATTTTTTCTCTTATGTGTTAGAAAAAATGATTATCTTGCGTGCTAAATCTGCATCCAATCAAATTTTTTCAACAAGTGATGTTGACATTTTTACAAAAATTTGGATTCACGTTTAGGATATTTGAGAGGTTTGGGTTGTCAAGCCTTATAACTCATCCCCATTATCCAATAATGCCTCAAACACTTCTAGAATTTTAGAGGAAACGAGTCTTGAGATAGACAAATTGATGACTAAGTAGCATAAGTTAGAGGATCAAGTGGCACAATAAGCCGACATAAAAATGCAATTGAAATAACAAGAACATCAACAAAAGGAGTTCATAATAGACATGCAAAAAATGCAATTAAGATAACAAGAACATCAACAAAAGGAGTTCAAAATAGATATGCAACTCCAAATGAAAATGCTTATGCAACAATTTTAGGCATCTAAGCAACTGATTTAATTTATAAATATTTTAAATTGTTTATGTATGATAAACATTGTTTTTTATTTATTTATTTTGCATACTACTTATTATAATTATTGCACAAATTCTAATACATTTTTTTAAGATATTATGTATGTCTATATTTGGTTTTTATTGGGTAAACAATACTCATATTGTTCAAACATATAGTCAATCTAACTATTCAAATAGTTACAGAGAACATTCAAACATAATCTGTAATCAGAGTTAGAACAACAATCAGACATAATGAACTCCTCGTTCAAATGTAATAAGTGTTCGAATGCTTTCTGACAAAATCCAACATTACCTCAGCATTCGAAGACCATATTGAACATTCGAATGTGTTCTCCTAGTAACACATTCAGACATGTAATAATTCGATCGAACAATTAATGTAATGCATTTAAACATAGTTGTATGGTCAACCGTACAATTTAACGTTTAAACATTTTTCTAAGTCAATAAGTTCGAATGAATTTATTTTGATTGACCACTCAAACAAATGCGTTCGAACATACTTTTACGGTCAAACATAAAGATTTGGCCATTCAAACACTTGTGGGATGATCTCGTGACATTTTGTTTTTGTCCTAAAACACTATTTATGACGAAATCATAGTTTTTTAGAGGAAAAAAAAAAATTGTTCCAAAAAACCTCTTCTGTTGTAGTATATATGTTAGGAGAGAGGCAAAAGAGGCCAATATACTAGTAACTAGAATGTCATGATCTAGATTGAAGATGCCATTACAATATTATAAGCTTATAAGCACTGTTGTTTTTAAGTTCGTTGAAGAGAGGGATGATGAGCTATCATCTACCAAGAATGATGCAGAAATATTTAAGATGTTATCAAGGATCACCATAAAGGAAGGAGAATCGATAACAACGTAGCATATTCACACAAAAGTTTTCTAACTAATGTGTTAAACCACATATTCAATCAGCTTGAACTATGAGATTAATTATAGTTAAGGTTCTTGATTTTTAAGACAATTCAGAATTTCTTCCTTTAGAATGATCGTATAATAGAAGTAGATAACATGGCTTCCTTGCGATGTTTTGAGTTTGAGTTGCACACATGATACATGTCACTCTTAGGCACCATTTGTTTACCCAAAATATCTCATCTTATCATTACAATTTTTTCAAATCTCAAAACAAAACTAACATTAAAAAATTATATTATAACAATATTTTATTCAACTTTTAAAAAAACATCACATCTCATCTCATCTGTATAACCAAGCGGGGCCTTACTTAAGTTATGATAGATTTAATTTAACATTTGGGGAGGTGATGTAATTGTACGTCCAATATGGCAACTAGAACACTTGTCCATATGGTATTGGTGTGAATATGGCAAACATGCCAACCCTCGATCATAAGTTTATGATACAAAGATCATATGTGAATTGAATTAGAGGTAATTAATTTTTTGAATCATATTGCAATAGGTTATATATATAGTATAATAAAAATTTCAAATAAATGTAAATAAGAGAGTGTAACTTATTGTTATTCTACAAAGGAACATTGTTTCACCTCTTTTTTTTTAAGCCATAAAAAACAAAAGGAAAAAAAAAAAGAATTTAGGCTATATGTAAATAGTATAGAGTAACCTATAAATTGTTATCGAGTGTTATATTTCAAAGTGTGTGGGCATCTAAGATGTAGCACAAAAATCCTAGGGTGGTTGAAAATTCCCTTACCCCACAAACATACACTATTAATCTTAGTTTTATCTAAGGAAACATCAGGCTAGGATTAGTTGGAAATTAAGTAAATCAAATATTTACTTAATGGGCTCTAAGATTTTGGCCAACCAAAGTCCACCTTGATAAACAATTGACCCAAAATACTCATTACAACCCATTAACCCAAAATTTTAAGGGTGGTTTTGGATGGAGGCAAGAAATGGAGAAGGGGTGGACAGCAGCCTCAGAGAGAGAGAGAGAGTGAGAGGGCAATGGTGACACGTGATAGAGAAGGAAAGAGAGAAATAAAGAGCGATGGAGACAAAGGGAAGGGAGAGAAAGTGAGAGATGAGCAGAGGGGGAGCATGTGGTCCGCAACAGTGGCTGGAGGGAGGAGGCATAATTGGGAATTTTTGAACCCAAAAATGGGTTTGGCTTCAGGGTTGAGAAAGTGAGGTAGATAAAGAGACCAAGAGAAGGAATAGTTCACCGTCGTCAGTGTAAGGCTAAAAAGTTGAGGCAAGGATAGGGATGATCAGAGAGGAACCGAGCACGGCTAAGGTTAGGGTTTTGAGCTTCAGGATTGAGAGAGGGAGAAGATCAGTGACCCTTACATCGACCTTGGGTTGGTGGAGAAAGGCAGTAGAGGCTAAGGTTCAGCCACAAGTGTCTGTGTGGTTGGTGTAAAGTGGGACTGTGGGGTGTATTATTAGTCACAAGAGAAGAATTGGAAGACAACAGGGAGGGGAGATAGAGATTGGGGAAAGGGAAAATAGAAGGAAAACTAGGATTTTGTGTTAACAAGGCGTCACAAACAATGCTGCTTTGTTAGTCGGCTAGGCAATCTTCTAAGAGTTTGGGCTTTGGTTTCTGGCTGGGCTACACATTAACCCTAGGTTGTAACACTCGGCCCAGGGCCTATGCCTAGGCTTAGTATAATTGCCCAGCTAGCACTAAATGGTGCGTTTAGGTAAGTGGTTCCTTTTAACTTCAGTTTTTTTCCCCTCCCCCGATCTTATCTTCTTCCTGTCAGTTCCTCTTCTTATTTCTTTCCCATGTTGCTGTTGTTTCTTCAGTTTTTCACAACATTCGAAAGCCCCTTCATCAAACCATTCTCATACTTTGCTGTCTTTCCCAAAATTTCTGTACGCTGATGGTAAGACTCTCTCTCTCCCTCTATAACACCCTATTCCCGTAGGATAAAGACGTTACTAACATACATGACAAAATGCCCGGTAAAGAGACTCATTATTCTGAAATACCTTATTTATTAAAAATAAAATTAATTGAAAGGACATAAATAGTCTTGAAACTTGAAACTGAAATAAAGAAAAACATGAGCTAATCTTAAACAAGACTAGTTATTGAAATGACATAAAATAAAACTTAATCATTGTGTAAAAGACACTTATTCATCTCTAAGTCTTTATACTAGAACTACTCCTGGCCATCCAGCTCTGCATCATCATAATCACCATCTGTGGCAATCAACATAAAAGAAAACAAAAGGCCAAACAACAACAAAAATGAGTCGAATACTCAGTAAATAGCACATCATACCGTAAAATATTATTTAGTTTAGCATAAACCTGATTTTTAAAGCCTCATAATAACTTACATATAACATTCATAGATTCTCATAACATGTCTATACTTCATTAACATGAGCGGAAACATACATAATCATGGCAAACATAATCATGGAAAACATGAAGCGTGAATGCATAAGTAACTTGTTTATCTTGAATTATACTTATTACATGGTGAACCACGCTTAAGTCCATGGCACCACATAACTTGTCATGTAATGAAACACGCCTGAGTCTGCGTTTCACTTAACTTGCATAACATGGAGTGAAACACGCTTGAGTCTGTATTTCACTTATCTTGCATAACATGGAGTAAAACAAGCTTGAGTTCGTGTTTCACTTAACTTGCATGGCATGGAGTAAAACACGCTTGAGTCCGTGTTTTACCTATCCTGTATAACACAGAGTGAAACACGCTTAAATCCGTATTTCACCTAACTTGTATAACATGGAGTAAAACACACTTGAGTCCCTGTTTTACTTAACTTGCATAACATGGAGTGAAACACGCTTGAGTCCGTGTTTCACTTAACTCGTGTAACTTGTGCATGGTATTTTCTTGTACTTAGCATAGCATAACATGACAAGTCCTAACAAGAATTAAACATTTTATAACATTTCATGGCATGTATAATCTAAGAACTACATGAACATGGCATACATGATCTGGCTATTTATTACATGGCATGCTTGACTTAAGTTATTGCATGAACAATACATGGTATACATGGTCTAAGTACTACATGAATATAGTATGCGTGATCTGGCTATTTTAATTCATAGCATACTTATCTTAAATTATTATATGATCATAACATGGCTTCCATATGATTTTATTAACATTCAATCCATCAATCAACAATCCATCAATCAAAAATCCATATATAAGCTTACTTTCATGTAAATCATCGTAATTCATAGAAGTTCGTGAAAGCAA
Organism: Carya illinoinensis; assembly: GCF_018687715.1. Classification (NCBI taxonomy): domain Eukaryota; kingdom Viridiplantae; phylum Streptophyta; class Magnoliopsida; order Fagales; family Juglandaceae; genus Carya; species Carya illinoinensis. The sequence goes on from NC_056761.1 coordinate 37,298,027, forward strand.
TCTAACCTTGACTTAGCTCTTAGCACAACATAGATACTCATCAGAACCCTATCATGTTATCATACCCAAGTATAATATTTACATCACGCATACATTTATATGATCATACTATTTACCTCTTAGCGCTACTTCCGAAATCTCACGTCGTAACTTGTGACCTATACAAGGCACTAGACGTTACTAAATTTTCTAGAAAACTTGTCGTAGCAATCTAATTACTTAAAATCTTACTGTAGAGATAATTCAATAAATATTCAAATACAAAAAGATTACATAAAATAATATTATTCCAAAACTCATATCATAATCTTAATAATTTTATAAAAATAAGTTAAAGGTCAATTGGAATATTAACTAAGATAATAAGTTGAAACAATATAAAAGAATACTTTAAAATATGCTTAAAAGCCCTTAAATATTTTCTATAAAAACAAGGCTATGACTAATATATTTATTTAAGTAAAGCAGCCCACTCAAAACACTAAAACAGTTTCTTCTGAAATATAACCAGCCCAATAAAGCCACTAAAACAGTTGCTGAAATATAATAAAATAAAGCCCAACTTAAAACACAAGTCTAGTTAAAAACTAAGTCTAATAGGTTTATTAAAAACAACTAGGCCCAACACCCTTAAAAGGAAAACTATTGGTCGAAAGGCTTAAAGCCCAGAGGCCATTGTAATAAAAGAATCTGGTTCAGGAGGGTATAGGCTAAGGGTCAAAGGGCTTACATGTAATTATGGAAGCAATGAAGGGGCTTTTTGGGAAGTCTGGAACAAAACACTTAAATGAAGGACAAAACTTACGGGAGTGGCTCACATACGTATCACTGGAAGTCTGGAACCAAATAAAGACAAAGAAATAAATGGCGGTGAGATGCTTACCGAGAGGAAGCTGAGGCGACGACGTCTCTGGTTGGCTGTGAGTGACTGGCGACACCACTGGCCTTCTTGAAAAGGTTGTGCGATACGAGAGAGAGAGAGAGAGAGAGAGAGAGAGAGAGAGAGAGAGAGAGAGAGAGAGAGAGAGAGAGAAATCTATCAAATCGAAACAAAGAATGGAGAGAGAGAGAGAAGATTCCGGCGTGGGCTTATCGGAAGGGAGTGGGTTCGACGAGAATGGGCTGGTCGGCACTTTCTATAGCTATTTTCGATGAGTTGGCTGCCTCGGTTGGCTGTAAGAATGGTTTTCCAGGTTGTAGGGGCTGTTACGTTGGGCTGGTATGTGTATCTTTTCCCTCTTTGTTGACTAAAAATCTGAATGATTAATATGAGGGTTTGGTGGGATTTTATAAAAGTGAGGGAAAGGGTTTTACGTGAGTTTCCAAGAGATTAGCTAGATCTGATTTGGTTCTGATCTTAGAATCTTTTCAAAAAAATTTTAAACCCATTCGATAATAACAGAGAATATAAGATAAAGGAAACCACCTTAAAAACTCTAATTAATCTGGTTTATTATCTCATTTAACAAATAAATAATTATAAGCATCTGATAAAAAAATATAAGTAAATAATAAAATGAATAAATCAAATAAATAAATAAATTCTAACTGAATTAATGTAAGTCTTATTCTAGGTTCATATGTTACACCCTCTCTCTCTCTTTCCCCTCCCTCTTCATTTTTTTTCCCTCCCTCACAGCATTTCAAAATTTTTATTTTTATTTTTTTAGTGTGCGATTTTGGGTCTGGTGTGGCCTTTTTGAGTCCTCACTTCAATGCTGGTAAGCCCACCCCCTTCTTTTCCCTACTACGTTCTTTTCTTTTCTTACCTTGCAATTATTATGATTATTTATTTTACCCAATTTTTTTTTTTAATTTCCAAATCAATAGTTGTGCATTATTTTTGGGCCCGAGTATTACTTTTTGGATCACCTATTTGGGATTACTTTTTGACTAGAGGAAATATTGTAATAGATGCGGAATGGAGATGTGAAGGTTCTGGTTGTATGTTGCTAACTAGGGTGGATTTGTTTACCGTATGGGTCATAACAAGGCCATTTGGGTTGTAGAATTATGGAGTTATGTGGGCTGGGTTAAGATTTTATACATGCTGATGGGTTGAGTTTAACATGGGTTATGAAGTATTTTTTTTAGTTGCTCTTGGGAGTGGATAAGTGGCTTTTAGGTTGTTTGATTTTGGTAATATGCCTGTCTTTCGGTATTTGACGTTGGGAGTAAGTGGATTGACTAAGAGGTATGTATTTTCACTTCACGTGAGCATGGTTGTGGAAGTTGAGTTACATTACAGCTTTTAATTGACTTACTCATTTATGGTAATAGTTGATAGAGTTAGTCGTGATGAGTTTCTTTTATTAAAAACTCAATGAATATTTTCTGATTTAGGTGATGAAATACTTAGAGGTTGAACTCAAGACTAAGTTAACGCACTATAAAGTTGAGGTAAGTAGGATTCCTATGTTAGCTTTGCACAAAAAGAAATGAAATAAGGTCGACTTTGAAAATATGCGTATTTTTTTTAAAAAAAGAAATCTAAAAAATGACCTCAAATGTTTGTTCTGCATATGCATAAATTCTATATATGAGAAAGTATTTTCTGTCATGACTGGTGTAGACATAAATTAATTTTTGTGCATTTTATTTTCTGAACTGAGAAAAGAGCGAATACGAGATTTGTGAAAAATGTTGCTTTGATTCAATAAAGATGTTCTGATTCAAGAGATCAAAAAGTTTTGCGGTGAATAAATGAAGATGTTTTTATTCTGATTTCAAACATGAGAAACAATATGAAGTTACTCAGTGTTTCTATTCTGATATGATGTGTCTTTTGAAAAAATTTGGCATGAGTTCTGATTTTTGCATCTGAATATGATCTGTTTCTGATGAAATGTCTGTTCTATTTCTGTTAAGGCCTAGCCACAGGTATAATGGTGATTTATAACCCTACCATGAGGTGAAACATGGTATACGGCCCAACCACGGGTATAATGGTGGTTTATAACCCTACCACGAGGGTGAAACATGGAATACAGCCCAACCACGGGTATAATGGTGGTTTATAACCCTACCACGATGGTGAAACATGATATACGGCCCAGCCACGGGTATAATGGTGGTTTATAACCCTATCACAGGGGTTAAACATGGTATCTGTTCCGATGTGATGCTATGAGATGATATGAATTTGATGTGTCAGATTGGATATGCCAAAGGATTTCGTGTTTGGGAAAAGTTTATTTTCTAAAAAGTTTCGCTCTGATATTTTGTAACAAGATCTATTTCTGCTTTCTAAAAGAAATGTTTTTATTCTGTATTTTAAACATTATAAATGCTCATGTTTAAATACTAATATAGTTTCTCTGCTTACTGAGTTGTTGATAACCCACCTCCTTATCTCCATAACATTTTTAGATGACTTTAATGATGCAGCTGAGGAGTAATAGATTAGTATGTGGCAAGAATAGTTGAACGTAGTTGTAACAGCCCGTTAGAAATTCAATTGTGAAATTTCTATTATCTTTAAGAACCTCGTGAAGACCCCATAAGTTTTCACGAATCCATTAATCGTATAGGTTTTTGTCTAACTACATAATTAGTATTATTATTTACTATGGTATCAGAAGTGTGTTTTTGATTATTGGAGATAGTTAGAAGTGTCAAAATGTATTATGGTTTGTGCCATTAGACTCAGAGGGTTATTTAAGGTCTTATAGCGTAATAACACTTTTTCATAATTTCGGACGGAACGTATGTTCAAAACTGTAGATATTATTGGATAAAAATATCTTGACCTAATTTTTGTGGATATTATTGGATAAAAATATCTTAAGCTAATTTTGTGGATATTATTGGAGAAAAATATTTTAAACTAATTTCGTGGATATTATTGGGTAAAAGTATCTTGAGCTGATTTTTATAGATATTATTAGATAAAAATATCTTAAGCTGATTCTTGTAGATATTATTGGATAGAAATATCTTGAGCTGATTTTTATAGATATTTTTGGGTAGAAGAAACCTATACTCAACTCTCACTCCAGCCTCATCCTCTTCTATATATCTTCCATAAGTATCTCCAGCCACCCCCTCACGAAATTATCTCATTTACATTTTCCATTAAAAGAATACTAAACACTCTCTTTCGGACAGCTTTTAGGAGTTCTTTTGCACACCCATTTCAAAACTTTTGTCAATATTTTATCATAAAGTCTCCTTCATATAAGTTGTTCCTTTTTTAGTCTAGTTTATGTGGATATCTTATTTATCCCATTTGAAAATCATTTGGTCAGTAAAATATTGTGTAAACTATAGAAAGGATATTCTAGGAGATAAACTGGAGAATATGTTATAGTTTGAAGTTTTTTACCAAGCTAATGGATAGATATTGGTCCGAAATTTTTATGGAGTATTGCTAACATGTGTATATGATTATTGGTTGAGGATGTTTGCATGATTAAAGGTTTTGATGAAAGATTTTCTTAGATTTAGAAACTTAGAAACTGGAAGAGGAAAAACAGTTTCTATTTTAAGAAAGTTTAACTCTTTGGTGGTCTAAACCTATTCCAATGACTTTGATAATTTTATTGGAGGATCCTAAACATCTTATATACATGTTATATTATTATTTTGAAGATATTTGATGTTAGTTTCAAAAATATGAAATTTTATGCAAAGAGATATTCAAATAAGCCAAAATGTGGATGTTCTTGGCTAAATTTATGTTTTGGTTAATTGTAAACCATGTGATCTTGAATTAGAAGCTTATATATGTTTTAGAACATCTTTTTAAATCATGTGATGGTTTGGTTTGAAGATCACATATTTATAAGTCATAGATCAAAAGGTTGATCAAAACAAGTTGGAAACAAAAATCAATGGAAATAGCATATGGGAATTTCGGCCCTATGGAGTTTTAATAGTTGTGATTAGTTTTAAATTTTTCTAAATTGATATTTGAGTTGAGGATAAAATTTATATTAGGCATGTAAATTTTGGTGACTTTTGGATTTAGTATGCAAAATCCTTAAGTTATGGGTAAAACGGTCATTTTCCTACATGTAGAGAGTAAAATGAAAATTTTACTCTTTAAGTTAGTATTTTTCATATTTCAAGTTATTAGTGATTTAGTACTAACTTTTAGAATCACTAATTACAATTCCTCGTGATCGCGCTTGAGGTTTTATAAGAAACGCAGAGATCAAGGTAAGTTAGCTTTTAACTTACTAGCAGTCTACTGTGTATGTGTGCTAAGTAAAGGAACTATAGTGTATGTATGTGTGTTATCATATATGTTATGCCATGTTACGAAATGTTTCTATCTCAAGTTGGTCATGTATTTCAAGTTATGTTCAAGTCACGTTATGTTACGTCAGGGCTTCAGTCCTTTCGTATTCCAGTCACGTTTCATCTTGAGTACATTCAGTTTCGTGGGGTCCATAACAACTGTGGCACACGAAGTATGGGGTCACAACAATTGTGACGCATACACTACATAAGACACAACAATTGTGATGTGTAGAATACATGGGGCCACAACAACTGTGGAGTATGTATTTACACATAAAATATATGGGGCCACAACAACTGTGGAGTATGTATTTTTCATGTTAAGTCAAGTTTGTGTAGAATACATAGGGCCACAACAACTGTGAAGTATGTATTTACATGTAGAATACATGGGGCCACAAAAACTGTGGAGTATGTATTGTTTTTCATGTTAAGTCAAGTTTCAAAACAAATTCATGATAAGTCAAGTTTCATATCACGTTCATGTTAAGTCAAGTTTCAGAACAAGTTCATGATAAGTCAAGTTTCATATCACGTTCATGTTAAGTCAAGTTTCATATCATGTACACGTTAATTCAAGTTTCAGAGCAAGTTCATGCTAAGTCAAGTTTCAGATCAAGTTCATGTCAAGTCAAGTTCAGTTCATGTTTCAATTTAAGTTATGTCAATTATGCTATGTTGTACACCAAGTTATACTTTAATTACTTATGAATTTGATTATGCATTTATGCTTTTACTGTCATCCATGCATTATTAGCCCGTGTGAAAGTTTTTTTGTTAACTCACTGAGATTTGTAATCAAATCTCATTGTAGTTGTCCCAACTATCATTCCTCCCGAATGGTAGATCTTGTTACAGGACCTGAAGGAGAATCGGAACTGACTAACTAGACACAGTTGACTGAGCGACGATGTAACGTCAATATTAATATAGTAGTTAACGTAAATTACTACTTATACTATGGAGTTGCATCTCCAGCACTTTTTGAATCATAAGCATTTTGGACTAGTGTTATGATCTTAGTTGTTCAATAGGTCTTTATATATGAAGAATGTTTTAAGCATTTGAGATATTTTCAATTTGGTGCATAGTATTGCTAAAGAAAAAATTTATCTGCTGTGAATATTGCATAATGTTAGATGCATGTTAGGAACATTGCATCATATATGTCATGAATGGGGGCAGGTAACCTTGTGTTGCATGTCTCGACGCTTCAAATGTTCGTCCGATCTCAAACGGAATTTGGGGGCGTCACAGTAGTGGTTGAGTACCTTGGGGTACAAGTGCTAATGGAAGATTTATTCATTAAGTAATTTGATTTTAGCATATCCAGATGATTATGGAGACTTTTGTATTTTTTTTTTCTTTTTCCAATTCTTTATGTTAATAGAGACATGTGAGGTAGTTGATTTATTTTGTTGTGGATTATGGTATTGAGGAGTTGATGGATTGATATGTGTAATTAATTATATTAGAGGAAATTTTATGTTTGGTTTTGGAGTCTTTGCAAATATATTTTGGGCATGAAAGATATGTTAGAAATTTGTTAAAATGCATATTAGGTTATACAAGCTAACTCTATGAACCTCTGGGTTCGGGGCGTTACATAGGCTGCACGTGTAAAACTAGTTAGTATATGCAGAAAACTATGAGACACAAAACTCGTGGATTGAAAACCCAAACAACAACAATTTTCATTTATTGGTATATAACTGATGGACAAAGAGTACTGAAACAATCCAACTTTTCTACCATATGCCACCACTCTGCTGGCATTTATATGAACAAAACTCCTGTAAAAACTACAAAGACGTTCATCTTGAAATATATAAGACCATGTATTGCCAATTCTCATCAATTAGCAAGGTTCATCAGTTTTGGTAATCATGCAGCATGCATATAAAATCCATCGATCTCAACTTCAAGCGCATGAACCCTCGAGCAAAAATCCTAAATTGTTGCTTTTTGATTGACGAATATTGATGAGTGCAATTACTAGGAAAAAGTTCCAACATTGGAGCATACTTGCTGGGGATGAGAGACCCTAGCTGGAAAAGGCGCCTGCATTCAAATTTCTTAAGTAAGTTCCTTTACAATTCTCAATAATTATGTTACATGTAGTTGAACTAATTATGCATGTAATTGTGAAAAATATCAAATTGAAATTACTTGTTAAGCGCTGAAGACTGCTTCTGTTGTCATCTTAACTCCTGGGATGATGATATCTGCTTGGTCTGGGGGTTAAAAATTAAGATTTAGATACTTATGAAAAATACACTGAATAACCTAAAACAACGTTTAGTGAGTACTTACTAAGTGGTGTTTTGGATATGAAGAAGCAAGCTCCAATGACAATATAGAATAAGAGGAGAATCAATCCTTTAAGGTAGTGAGAAGTCCCATCCTACAAAATTGGAAGTGAAAAAGACTTCAATTTGAATGAAGTACAATAATTAAATAAGAGGAATTGAAGCTTCTGCAAGAATAATATACACTTACCTGCAAAGTGAAAGCTGTAGCAATTATAGATAAAGCAAGAGAGCCAGTCTCAAGTATATTGAAATCAAGATTCATGTTGATTCCCATAATCCAAGCTAAAATCACGCATAATGGAACCTGAGTATTTACACCGTATATTTGCTTAGTATTTTTTCCAAAGTTCATGAAGAAAGCTTTAATTGATGCAGCTAGCTTCTATTTTAAATTCTCACCACAAACATTGCAATTTGAGCTGCAGACCCCAAAGCAACACCTAAAGTTATATCCTGCATTTGTGCCCAATTGAGATTTTAGTTAGATTAACAATCTTCTTGTTATTTCAAAATAAAATGATACACAGGAAAATTAAAGCCAATTCCAATATATATGGTACTCACCAACTTGTTCTTGAAAGCAAATATGATTGCTCCTGCATGTTCTGCTGCATTTCCCACAATCGGTAGCAAGATTATGCTGAGAAAGCTTACAGACAAACCCCAAGAATCTGATGCATCCTGAAGGGGAATTAATGGAATAATAATGAGTACCATGGTAAACAAATTTGAGTAATTATTATCCCTAAATATTGGAGCTTCTCCAAATGCCATGTTGAGTGTGTACAATTCAAGTAATGCTATCCATACTATCAAATAGTTTTCAACCACACCATATATATATATATATGTATATATTTATATATAAATTAAATGGTTTTTACTTGCCTCAATTGTAACCACGACATACTCAGACAACAAAGCTATGATTACAGTCATCCCGAGCAACCAAGTAAATCCACTCCAGAATCCTATCACGGCTGTTTCTTCTACAGCATCATCATCACCTTCTGAGTCCTGCTAGGTTAATTGCACCATTGTTATTACACCAAATTTGCGTAATTGTAAGCTAAAAGAAGTTTTCCCTCAAATTTGAGGTGATTAATTCAGGTAAAAGGAGACATTGCATGCATGCTAGTTGACATAAAGAACTTTGAGATTTTGTAGAATACGACATGAGACTTCTAAAAGTAAGCTTGATCCAAATGGCATATATATATCAAATTAAGATAAAATTACCTCCGGGGATTCAAATAATTGGCGATGTGTCCACAATTGGAAGAAAATGTAGGCAACGTATCCAATTAGCATTACAATGCTACTGGCTCTTGACAACTGGAGGGCAGGTTCAGCAGTCAAAGCAGCCAAGGCCCCAGAATATCGAAACAACATCGGCAACAAGTGGCACAACAGTGCCAACAGCAGCAGGAGTGAGTTCACGTCGGCTTGTCTCTGTTAAATCAATAAAGTCAATCATGTTAATTGAGCACCAACTTCAGCCGTACGTCTGTATAATATAGGACATGTACTAGAATATATTCTAAAATGTTTTTATATAACTCACTCTGTCGTATTTTTGTTCTCTACTAAGGTTGGCAATGCCACCACAAAAGAGAGATGTCCCAAGAACCAGAAGAAGGTTGGAAAGAATGGATCCCAATAGAGAATACTTGACCACGCTTATTTTACGGTCTTTTAGAGCAAATATTGCTATAATGAGCTCCGTTGCATTCCCACAAGTTGCATTTAGGAGCCCTCCCACTGCAAAATCACAAAAATAAAGTAATTAACCTCTTCAATATGTGATTTATGAACTTCTCAATGTTGATGTTAAAGTATTCTAGTAACATATGTAAATAAACTCTCACATACAACACTCTTTCATCTCAAAATTCAAGCTTGTGGATTTGGGCTAAAAAAAGTTATATCAACCATGCACTGAAATTATATAATTAATATTCTTATTTGACGTGTGAACTAATTATCCTATAGTCAGATTCAACCTCATAGTCACACATATTCCAACGAAAAGAAATCAAGCTCCTATAATTTTACAATGATGACATGATTCTATATCTTTCACAGATATGAGGTTTTGATCAATGACATGACCTAATGCGTACTCGAAAATGTACATTTAAATGCAAAAAGACAAAGATGTTGGTATCAATCTCGGTTGAATTGTCCGGATTCGACAACTAGAAAGGACATATATACGTGGTTTCAATGTTATATTTTGAGTCTATGATCATGAGACATGCACATCCTTATAATTTGTAATTATCATGTACGTATCCGTGTTTTGGAAAAGTTGGAAGAGAGGGGGGGGGGGGGGGGGGGGGGGGGGGGGGGGGGGGTGGGGGGGGGGGGGGGGTGGTGTTGTATGTTGGGTTCTTTCTAGAAACAAAAACCATCCGTTTCGATGTATATATAAATGGATTTCTACATGCTCTTATTATGCAGTGCACCAGAAGTTGAGTAATTACTTCCTTGATGTGTTTTTATGAAAGAACTAAATTAGCACTCGGAAAGGATTATATATGGAAAATTTTTTGGTGATCACAGTTAAACTGATTTAATGCATAGTCTGGGGGGAAGTATCAAAAGCTGGAATTGAGAAGATGCATGGAGAGATCAGATTGCAGGCTTTTTATATACCTGTAGGACCTGTGTAGTAAGCAATTTGTCTGCAATTTATGAGGAAAGAAAAGAAGAGAAAACGAGAATCAGCGTCGATCCCACAGATAAAATGCTTTTTATAAATGATGAACATTAAAAACTATATATCATGTAGAGAAGTATAGAAAATTTGAATAATTGGTCTTACTCTGTGAGAAAGCTGACACGTTCAGCCAATGGTACCAGTCCAAGTAAACTCAACGCGAAAATCCATGGCTGTTTTCGACCGATAGAACTAATCAGCACACTAGTATTGGTTGCAGAATACAAAACAATATGATATGAAAGTAAATTATAATTCCAGTACTGCCTGTTTGAGCTGTTTGGATCTGCAGCTCAATCATTTTCCTAGCTCTCATGATTAACAGCTTCAGCCATTTTTCGTTTTTAAAAGAGTTTTTTGCGATGAAAATAAATTTATTTATTTCACCCCAATCACTGTAATATTAATAATAAGAAGAAGAAGAAGACCAGGCCGGACTCATTCATAAGAATCTCGAAAGGTCATATATATTATATATATTCAGTATATATATATATAACTTATATTCAAAGTAATCCAAGTTAGTTAAATTCTGATACAATTATCGTCCATTTTTTTCAACTGATCATAAGCATCTATCTAGTTTACAGTAGTACTTACACATAATTTCTAAGATAGAGCAAGATGAAGTGAATTAATTTACCACTTCATATGAAAAATAATGTCCAAAGTACTCATGATTAATGTAAAGTTAATTTGATATCATGATATGAATTAGTGATATATCATTATTCCAAATAATTAGCCTATATATATAGATAGAAATCAAAATAGTGAATTTAATTAATCAAGTCCGTTATTAATTGTTATAATAACTTATAACATGAATTACTTACTCTTCCAAAACCGTAACAATTGGCGAGAATGGCCAGAGGGATGGCAGGAAAGAGAACAAAAAGCCTAGTTCCAAGAAAAACTTCTTGAAGGTTAGCCAACAAGCGTCTAAGGCAAGCATATGGAACTCTTGAGACAAGAGTGAGGTCGGACTTTTTGCGAAGGGAAGAGGATGACATGTTGTGTGCTGTCCGGCCATGCCTCATGATCTCCTTGTTCAGGCTCTTGGGGTTGCCACTTTCCAACAGCCATGGCTGTTGGTGATGAGGAGGGATTGCTACGTTTGAAGCCATGCTTGGTGCCACAAAACCAAATTACTGTACTAGCTATTCTACCAAGAAAAGTACGTACGTACCAGGCGGGCTTAAAGCAGATTTCTCAGTAAGGTAGCTTTTTCTGTATGTATGTGCGTTATGAGGAGTGAGATACGAAAACAGTGGCAGTACTACTGTTATAAATAGATAGCGCTGGCGATGAATGATTATATGGTAGCTAGGTTAGCAAGGCCAGATAAGGATGTACTGCATCTTCCTCGAAGTTTCGTATTTTTAATTTTAATTTTGTAGCCAACTGTGCATTGCCAAGAATTTTGTTTCTGGAAGTCATGACAAGTGTAATTTTTATTAATATATATACATCTTATATATAAGCAGGAAAAATAATTTTAAGTCGGTTATAACCATCTGAAGCCATGCATAATGTGATATATATCTACCAATTTTAATACAAAAACGTACATATTTTAATTAATTCAAATGTGATAATTATTATATGTGACTATAACAAAGTCAGCTGTAAAATTTCAAGTTTAATTAGACTAGTATATACTGTGCACGTGCTACTAATTTGTAGGTTTATATACTGTACTTCTATGGGCAGTCAAAGCAGCTTCTGAATGCAAACAGATGAAAACAGTCAACATGAGTACTTCATTAAAAGCTTGAAAACTTGATTACTTTGGCCTATTCTAATCAATTCTTGTTCCAAGTTTTCAATGATGAGAGATTGATCTCATGCATGAAGTTTGTGCCTTTGGAACAACTCTAATGTCTTCCCATGCATTAATGAACACAAGTCAAAAACTCTAATTGCAGATGGGGCCATGCAGTTGCACCGATTGAGTCATCATCAACATCGTTCTCTAAAAGTTGCATGCAGGATTCTGTGACACAAAATTAATCTGAACCAAGAGAATTCCAATATTTCTTACTGTCCATGCTACTGGAGCCACTTAAACATATGCAAAAACAAAAAACAAAAAACAAAAACAGAAGGGCCAGGAACGATGCAACTTTTTCTATTTTGTTTGGGTTCATATGTTAACTTGCATGCGAGCTGTTTTCATCCACAAAAACATTATATGGTAATGGGAGTTACCGTAACGGGCTGCAATCTTTGCAATGATTCACCTCTTAATGCTTGCTTTGTATATTTATGTCACTTTCGTATTGCCGTACGCGTGATGCGAAAGATCAAGACCACTTGCATAATTTACAGCCAGAGTAAATTAGTAATTAATTTCTTGTGGCCGGCCAGCTAGTTAGCTTTGCGTGCGTTATATAAACCACAGGATCGAGCTGCATAAGTACGTAGGCATGCATGGGAACCCAGCTTCCTGGAAACTTCCCAAGTCTGTCCGTACAAAACCAGACGGTTATCATGAGTCATGCATGACCTTAACATGTCATAATATATATATATATGATCTTCTGACGCTCGAGAAAACATAGAAAGGACAAAACTGCTAATATGTTATAGATGTTCGAAAGGCAAGTTTTGCTAACAAATTAATTAACTTAATTTGCATGATGAGCCTAATATTTAATTTACCTTATTCCTTGTTATATGATCAGTAATTTATTAACCCACTAATGTTTAAAAAGGCATATTAATTATGGTTTTCCAGCAAGAAAATTCTGGCATGAAAATTGCACAAAGTGCCAAGGTAAGGAAAGTAGAAAGAAGCTTCGCTAGCTCTACATATGGTAGAAGTAGATAAAGCAAAATTAGCCTTCCGGGTGTCTATATATATAAGATCATATTTGCAACACCAGATTGCGGCTATATATATGAATGGATGAAATATTTGGCATCAACACGAGTTTTTTCGGGCATTCTACTCAAGGTTAGTGCTTACGGGTATTTAATTTACCGCACCCACATGCATGCACGTATATATCTTGCTATTTGACACATGCATGTTTGCAAACCTGCCCTCAATTATTAATTTGGAGTCTGATACTCTTGGGTCGGTGGATATATAGAATTTGAAGGGCTTCTTCATTTGTTCACGTACGTACACTCGATCCACATTTTTAGTCAATTTGCAAAACCAACCAAAATTATTTCAAGTACTACTTTTGCGTACGTTGTTATATAGCTATATATGTGGTTGTTGACGATCAAGCATGCAGGCTAGGATCTCGCTTTCTCAAACCATCGATCGAACAGGTTTCGCGTAGTCAAATCTGTTTATATATGTTAATATCTTCGCCGGCCCCAACCAGCTGGTTAATTTATAATTAGGTCTGATTTCCTTAGTTTGTCTGATCAATTATTCTGTTTCTCAAAAATTTGTCCTAAAGCCGCAATATTCATTTTTTTTGCGCCGAAGTTTTGTAAATAGCCTAAATATTTATATTTATATATATCCTTTATCATCTGTTTTTTGGATTCAGATCATCATGCATGGCGAGTTTACAACCATTTTCTTGCCGACACACATTATTCGGTGCAATTTTGTTTGTTTTCATCTTTTTGGGTAATGCTTATATATAGTTTTTAAGTTTTCGATCCAGGTGGGAAGAGATGTGTGCTGTTCTTACAGGAGATTTGCACGCATTCGGCCCTGTGTCATCAAGACATGGCCGGGGATATTCACAGGCCCACTGCAGATTTGTGAAGGGCATGCAAAAGATCAAACAGTTTTTTTTGTCGTCCCCATCAATATGCCACTAGAATGCGTGAGATAACCCCGAACTGATCCCCACCTTTGCTATAATTGATCTCTTCGCCTCTTTCATATATATATATATATATATATATTTATGATCACTTTAGTCCAGAACCAACCCACATGGACTGTATGGATGGATATGCAGTCCCATCCCTATCTAGGTTAACGTTGAGCCTGAGCACCAAAGTCCAAAATAGATTTGCCCCCACCCTGCATGTGTTACGTTGCTTCCGCGAAGCTTCGTCTTTCTACCTCAGCTTTACCAGACGGTTCTGTAGGGACAGTTGGTATATCATGTGTATTTTTTCCACTTCCATATGATATAGCAGCTGAAATATATATATAAACATGATTCTGAAAGTGTATAACTAATTGCTAGGTCGAAGTCCTGATTTACTCTTGATCAGAGCGTTGAAACGTCAACCTTGTGGTAATATATGTATATGTATATGTATGTATATATATATATATAGAGAGAGAGAGAGAGAGAGAGAGAGAGAGAGGGGGGGGGGGGGGGGGGGGGGGGGGGGGGATATATACCACACGTGACACGTCTTTTGTTTGCATGCAGTACTCCTGGGGGTGTCGATGTATATATATTTCTACGTACGCTATAGAACCTCTACTTCGTTAGGATATTATTGCCATGTGTGATTTGGAACTTGACATTGGTTCTCTCTGTGGTTTAATCAGAAGTTAGAACTTGATATTAGTTCCATCTTAAGGATTATGTCTGATTAGGGCATACAGCATACATGCTTGTAAGATGCCTCCTCAATCCATTCTAATTGATCACGAGTTAGAGTACGAGATCGCCCATATACTTGACAGGAAGAAATTCTTGTTCATTATAATAGTTTTAACGAGGCTCCAATTACCATTTGACTAGTATGGGCCCAAATGTAACTATAAGATCCTTGGAGCATTACACGTTTGTGTTAGAAATAAAATAAGATCTAATGCATGTCACATGCACTATGCTTAAGTAACCAAGTCGAAATAGGAGCTTAAGCCAATTTCCAACTCGTTGATATCTCCCTAATCAAGCAGTACTTTTTTAGGTCAGGCTATCTCAAAATACATGCAAACTACAAAAGAAATCGGTAGTTTTGGAAAGCTAGTGCAATACAAACTGAAAACGAAAGCAACAACCTATTCATGAATACAAATGTTAAGGAGATGAAACTTATGTCGACAATCATTGTCCACTGATGTAATATCAGTCAAGGCTAATCTTTTTACACAGGAATTTCATTGCCCATGCTTCAATTTTTGAACTTGAGCCTAAAGAGTTCAACGATCAAACAATTAAACAAGCCATGTGGTCCGAGTAAAATATATAATAGCAGTACTAGCAATAAACAGAGGATCAGCTGCAAACAATTATTGATAAACGACAGCCATATTATTTGTGGGATTATTTTTATAATGACTAGCTGGTAGCTTTTTCGGACTAAACATTCTCAGAAAGCCTGTCTCCCAGTCACATTCCAAGATGATAAATCGTTCAAGGGCATCCAAGGAGTAAGGGGAGGAGTATGATATTTAATCTTGGTGCAAAAGAAAACCTTCCAAATTTGTCAGAACTCATAGATTCTATGTCATTGGTTCATTCAACTAGGGTTCTAATAAACCAGAGCAAAGTACAAGTTCATGTGAGCTGGCCTGGGCGAGGCTTATGGTCGCAATGCGAGTATAAAGCATCAGTTGAGAACATAGACCACGTTGCACATGCTACATACTGATTATCAGTACTGACAGCCTAGCCAGTTGGCTCCTGAAAATTGAAAATAGTACATCCCCAAGACCATACAATCGGCCAAGATCTACATCTTCGGACAAGAGTTATGGTCCCCCATCAACAATTCTCGCTCTCCAATAAGATGCCATTACAATATTTGACATGGTCGTAAATGATGGGTAATCTTCCAAAAAAATGGCAGTCAATTGTGTACAGAGAGGCCACGGATGATTTTACATGAATAACGTCATTCACGAAAGCTAAAATAATGATAATGCTGACCAAAATTCATCTCAAACTCTTGAATGACATAATAACTATTGTGCTCAAGGAATACCAAAACACTCCCGATGTAAGCATATCTACTGAAAATTCTAAAAAAGAAAAAGGAGAGTGCAAAGCATTATTGACCTTGTTTGACTCAACTGATTGTAATTTCTAATTTCGGCTTCAACTATTAACTATATATTGTCTCCAGAAACAGCAGCATGCCTGGGCTTGATGCAATACACACGGGAACCAATGTGCTTTACTTCAAGACCACCATTCTCACAGCCAGTAAAGAAGAGGGACTCATCCTCCTTCCCAATTCTGCGCCTCCAGCTCATTAAAAATACTGGCTGGGGCAACCTGACCCCTGCTTCTGCAGGTAAGAGGCATAACAATATCAGCAAGATTAGCAATCCAGTCCATCACATACGTACACATAATTTTTTATCACTGTACCGCCATTCTGTTCAATCTCCATCCTTTTAACTGCTTTGTTATCCTTGGGCTTGTAAGATTTGAGAAGAAAGGACAGAGTCTTTATCAAGTTTGTGTACTGTTTCACATCTACAAGCAGAAAAGAAAAAAACACATTAAGACCTGTTTTTTCTTTTTTCAGAGAGGGATATGGTGGGCAAACAGAATGTGGCAGGGGATACGGCGCTAGAAGTGTGTAATTAACCCATAGAGGTTCGCTCAAGTAACCTAGGTTGGCTCAAGTGGTAAAGGCCTTGGTCTTGATGGTATGCTCCCTCCAAGGTCCAAGGTTTGAATCCCACTAGGGGCAAACAATCTCTAGGAGCCATCGGATTGGTGGATTTTTTCCTTAAATTATCCGAGATGCACTTGCGGAAAACTCCTTATTGAGAGCCTGTGCATCTCCAGGATTAGTCAGGATACTATTCCTGGGCACCAGGTGCCAATAAATAAATAAAAAGTGTGTAATTTCCCGTTTAGTAGGAAAAATTTTAGCAGCCATGTCTTGCCACGTTTTCCAGGCATAAAGACAAGACAAACACTAGCTCTCTCCCTTTGAGGTGGAAATTAATTCAAGGTTTTCTACCATAAAATTCTCATCGATTTACATTGTCCATAATCAAGTTGAAAATTTAATCCAAGAATCACAAAGCCAAAGAGTCAAAAAATATCGTGAACATACTTTAGCATCTTACCAATGCTCAGAAATCTTTACAAAACTACTAAAACCATTGATGTAAGTATGTAATCAGCGATGACTTGGGAAAGAGTTCTTCACTGGAACAGCCATATTGGTTTTCAACACCAAATATCTCAAGAAATTCCAAACCTCCGGACTGTAATACATGGAACTCGTAGCTTCGGATGGTGGGTTTCTCCCCCACTTTGCTGGTCTAAGTTTATGCATGGCTTTTATTCTTTTGTTTTATATAGCCCATTTCTGTCGGTGCATATTGTGTACTTTGAAGTGTTCATTGCATGAAAATATCCCCCATCTCCCCCAGCCAAAAAAAAAAAAACAAAAAAAGAAAGAAGAAAAAAAGAGGCCAGTTTAATTGAGTGAAATCAAAAAGATCAGAAGCTTACACAATAAGATATCACTAGCAATAATCAGGTCCCAATCTGGGTCAGTGATAGGAAAGGTTTCTCCCCATGTATCTGTAAACAGAAGCATGGTCTGGTATTAATGACAACTACACCAAAATAAAGTAAATTATGAAAATTCAATAACAGTGAATGAGAAATGCCACATTCTACAGAGTGATTGCATTAAAAAAACTCGTACTCCTCAGCAATTGACCACATATGACTCACAAGTTAGTGGGCATTAAAAGAGAACCCACGCTTTATGTGAGGAAGGACAGGTGTAATCCCATTAGCCCTGCAGTTATGAGCTATGTTCTCCTCAATTTCCTGGTCATCATAGTCTGATGTCGTGATGTCAAGACAAAAAGACTTTCGGAGATATATGGCC
The DNA here is from genome assembly GCF_018687715.1 of Carya illinoinensis. Classification (NCBI taxonomy): domain Eukaryota; kingdom Viridiplantae; phylum Streptophyta; class Magnoliopsida; order Fagales; family Juglandaceae; genus Carya; species Carya illinoinensis. The sequence continues at coordinate 37,316,054 of NC_056761.1, forward strand.
AAAGCACCAGTGCCACTGCCATTAAAAAGAATACTTAGAATCTACAGACAAACACTAAAAACCTTTACGCATCAAGTTTAAACAGAGAGAACTTACTCTATTGCACACTAATCAAGAATAATTAAGCATACCCTAATTTTTTTTATCGGTAATTTAGTGTAGCCTATTTAATGTAAGCAATAAAAAACAAGTATCAGAAGATAATGAAACCTAAAATATGCAGTAAACACAATTAAAATTCAATAAGGCATATTAGGTTCACATCCCAAGCCACTGCCTCAATGGGTTCATGCTGCAGAAGAATGAGTCACTGATGCACAAACCTCATACATAAGCACAAAGTTTGGGTATTGACATGTATTCATTACCCATATTGCTCCAACCAGGCTAGAGACAAAAGGTACATCCACATATGTCACAGTCCACGAATGAAGTGCTTGGGCCATGGACCTTGGGCTAGTTTAATTCCTATTACAATTGTTTTTATTTTAATTTAGCAAGTTATTTGGACTACAATGTAGCTAGTGGGCTTGGGCCCTTAGTTTTATTTTCTTGTATGCCTTTAGTTGTGTTAGCCTGGGCCCATGTAGGGGTTATCTTCTTTATGTACGAGCCAAGGGCTCTAGGGCTGATCTATCCAGAAAGTTAATGAAAATTCCTATTTCCTTTCTCTTACCTTCTTCATTTGTTCTATGGAGGTGCTCCCCTCGAAGTGAGCAATTTCAGTCTATTTGTCTTTTAAGTAATCAGAGGTGTGTTACATGTAGTATCTAGAGCCAGGCTTTCCTTGGCAGCTGATTTATCAATTTATGGAAATGGACAAAATTCTCTCATCCTTACTCAACATCATGAAGCAACTCGAACAATCACAGCAACATTTTGAAGTTATTTTACAGACATTTAAAGATGTCAAGACCAACCTTGAAAATTTTCAGAATAACTTCAATGAAGAGTTCTCAAATCTGGAAAACCAACTTTACGCTCTGCAAGAAGAGGAAAAATACACAGCAACAGGAGAAGAAAAAGAGGCAGTCAGTCCCGCGCAGATTCCCCTTTCTCATTGTCAACGTACAGCAGTCCTCTCGTTATTTGTAATATTGTATAGTTGTAGTATTTTAGATTGTAGGCTACACATGACACTGCTAAATATCAGGCGTAATTTAGGGCCTCACATGTTAGGTGGTGCTACACACAGTGCTGTCAAGCATCAAACGTGATTGAAGGAATCACATGTTAGGTGGTATTCCCACTCAAAATAGACAGTACATAGCCATGTAAATTTGTTCTATAAAATGGGAGGAAATCCTCTGAAATGATCATTGAATCCATTTGACATGGTATCAGAGCCTAAGGTTGTCTCTCTCGAATTTTTAGGTTTCTCTCTTGTGTTTCATCTATTTCTCTTGTGATTTGGTGTCCTCGGTACCTTTGGTCTTGTGTCTCGGATGGGTCTGCACTGTTTCTTTATTTTCTTGGTTCTGTGCTTAATTTCGGCATCTCTTGAGCTTGGTTCTCTGTTTTAGGCAATTTTTTTTCTGTCGACAACTCTTTCTCTGTTTTTCAGTAACTCTGTTTCTCTGTTTTTCAGCAACTCTGCTAGCTGATTATTTTTTTTCCTGCAAATCTGTTTCCTGCTTTCGGCAATACTGTTTTTGGTTTGGATTTATTCAGTCTCTTTTCATTTCTCCAATAAAAAATATATATATTTTTAGCTGAGGGACATTTGTGGTATTTTTTGGTTCCATTTATGTTGGCCATTTGCTCATTTCTTTTGCCGTGGAATACAGCTTGAGTACAAGCTGTTAAGCATAGTCAAACACATTGACTATAATTCTTTTTTATTTTCTGTTGTGGGTCATTTAGTCTTGATAATTATAATTCTTTTTTCTTGTCTTGAATTCCATTTAATTAGTCTTCCACGTGGGCATTTCAGTTATTTTTTTCTTCTCACCCTTTGTGATATTTTTTTGGCCTTTGTGTGTACCATTTAATTAGCATGGACTTCACACGTGTGTACCAAGTTTACGGACAACAATTATTCTATGTGGGCATTTCAGTTTAAATTTGTTCTTAAGGGAAAATATCTTTGGGGTCATATTGACGGCACTGATTGTGCATCCAACCCTGATAAATCTAAGGATTGGGCTATGCTTGATGCTAGGATTATGTCTTGGCTTCTTGGCTTGGTTGAGCCACATATTGTCACCCACTTACGACCTCATCGCACCGCTCAATTAATGTGGACTTACTTAAAGAAAGTCTATCATCAAGATAACGGTGCTCGTCGTTTTCAGTTAGAGCATACGATTGCCATGTTTCAACATGACAATTGTTCCATCCAAGACTATTATTCCGCGTTCCTGACTCTTTGGAAAGAATATTCTGATTTGGTTACCACAAATGTTCCTGTTGCCTCTCTTTCCACCATTCAAAGTATTCACGAGACTCGTCATCGTGATCAGTTCCTTATGAAACTTTGTCCCGAGTATGAATCTGTTCGCTCTTCTCTTCTGAATCGCTCTCCTGTTCCTTCTATTGATGTTTGTTTTGGTGAGTTACTTCATGAAGAACAAAGGCTTAGTACTCAAGCTTCCCTGATAGGGTCCGCTCCTGTAGCTTATGCTGCTCAACGACGAGGACCACTTGCATATTCTAGCACCTTACAGTGTTTCTGCTGCAAGGAACATGGGCATATTGCTGCTAATTGTCCTAAGAAATATTGTTCTTATTGCAAGAAGAAGGGTCACATTATCAAAGAATGTCGTATTCGCCCCCAAAATCGTCAAGCCCAAGCATTTTAGACTTATGTTATTGTTCCTCCCGTCGAGACTTCTGTAGCACACGGCTCTTCCTCAGGTGCTTCCTCTTATCTTGCACCTCCCGCAACAAATTACTGCACACCAGAAATGGTGCAACAGATGCTAATTTTGACATTATCTGCAATGGGGTTTCAAGGTAAAAATTATACTAAACTCTGGTATGTAGACTCAGGTGCTTCTAATCACATGACGAATACTACCAGTACTCTATGTCATGTGCGGCCCTATGCTGGTCAATTTGCCATTCAGACTGCCAATGGCAGTTCTTTGCTCATCGCTACTATCGAAGATGTCTCTTCCAAATTTACTAATGTGTTTCTTGCCCCTCAACTTTTCACAAATCTTATTTCTGTTGGTCAATTAGTTGATAATAATTGTGCTATTACTTTTTCTGGTAATGGTTGTGTTGTGCACGACCAGGTAACGGGGGAGCCGATCGCAAAGGGACCTAAAGTGGGGCGCTTGTTTCCATTATTTTTACCTGTTCCAGCACTTTCTTCAGTTTCGTCAATTAAGTCTTTTGCTTGTAATAATGTGCCTGATCTGAGTATGGTGTGGCATCATCGTTTAGGTCATCCTAGCACTCAAATCTTCTCTCATGTCTTGCACTCGGGTTTTCTTGATAATAAAATACGTTCCTATTTATCTCTTGAGTGTGATTCTTGTAAACTTGGTAAAATTAAAATTCTTCCATTTCCTTTTAATGCTAGTAGAGTTTCTCACTGCTTTGATCTCATCCATAGTGATGTTTGGGGACCTTCCCCGGTTAGTTCACATGAAAAATTTAAATATTATGTGACTTTCATTGATGATTATAGCAGATTCACTTGGGTTTATTTTCTTCGCTCTTAATCTAAAGTTTTTCAAACTTTCACGAAGTTTTTAGCGTATGTTGACAATCAATTTTTTGTAACTATTAAGACATTACACACAGATTCTGATGGTGAATATTTGTCTACTGAGTTTCAGGCATTCTTGGCTTCTAAAGGTATTATTCATCAACGTACATGTCCTGCTACTCCCCAACAGAATGGAGTAGCCGAGCGTAAAAATCGTCATCTTCTTGATGTGGTACGTACTCTTTTATTAGAATCCTCTGTTCCATCCATGTTCTGGGTTGAGGTTTTGAAAATTGCTACTCACTTGATTAATCGGTTACCGTCCCAAGTTTTACACATGGAGTCTCCATATTTCCGCTTGTTTGCTACACAACCTAGTTATGAGAATCTTCATATTTTTTTGGATGTTTATGTTTTGTTCATTTACCTTCTCATGAGCGACATAAATTATCTGCTCAATCTATTAGATGTGCATTCTTGGGATATAATGTGTCAAAAGGGATTTGTTTGCTATGATCCTAATTTACATCGTACACACATTTCTAGGAATGTTATTTTCTTTGAAAATCAATATTTCTTTCATGTGTCATATGTGCTCTCTTCTTCTACTGTGATCCTCCTATCTTTTGAGCAACAGCTTTCAGATCTTCATCAAATCAACACTCGCTTTAAACTAGGTCTTGTGTATACAAGAAGCTCCCGCCCACAGTCTCTTCCAGTGGCTCAACCAATATCTAATACTACCATGCACCAAAATCAATCCATTACAGCAGCTTCAGAGCACCCGGCAAGTCGCTCCTCTCGAGTATCTGTACCTCCGGATAGGTATGGGTGGTTTGCTTCTGCTCTTACTACTACATTGTCCAATTTTAATATTCACACATGTTACTCACATGCTGTCAAGCATGATTGTTGGCTACAAGCTATGCAGGAAGAAATTACTGCTCTAGAGGCCAATCACACCTGGGACATTGCACCTTGTCCTTCCACCATAGTTCATCTGGGTTGCAAATGGGTTTACTCCATTAAGGTTAAATCTGATGGGAGTTTGGATCGTTATAAAACTCGACTTGTTGCACTTGGAAATAATCAAGAATATGGTGTCAATTATGAAGAAACCTTTGCCCATGTGGCTAAGATGACCACTATTCGTACAATTCCAGCTCTTGTTACTTCCAATGATTGGCCACTATATCAGATGGGTGTCAAGAATGCTTTTCTTCACGGGGATCTTAAAGAATGTATTTATATGAAGCCACCCCCGGGATTGGAACCCTCTCCAAACTCACATGTGTGTAAGTTTCGTCGCTCCTTTTATGGTCTCAAACAAGCTCCAAGGGCCTAGTTTGATAAATTTCGAACTAATTTATTAGAATTCTCATTCAAGTAGAGCAAGTATGACACTTCCTTGTTTCTTCGAAAATCAGACATGGGTATTGTTGTGCTATTGGTTTATGTTGATGATATTGTAATTACTGGTTCCGATTCTGTTTTACTTGGCCAGCTCAAGACTCATCTCTCAGAGTCCTTTCATATGAAAGATCTTGGATCTCTCACATATTTTCTTGGTCTTGAGGTGCATCGTAGTCCCTCTGGTATTTCACTCAATCAACATAAGTATGCTAGTGACTTGGTGGCTACAGCTGGCCTACAGGAAGCTACTTCTATTGATACTCGCATGGAATTAAATGTCAAGCTTCGCAAAGAGGAGGGTGACTTACTTGCTGATCCAAGTTTATATCGAAAGTTGGTGGGTAGCCTTATTTATCTCACCATTACTAGACCGGACATTTCATTTGCTGTACAGCAAGTCAGTCAATTTCTTCAGACTCCTCATCACCTTCATTTCGCTGCTGTCCGTAGGATCATACGCATGTTTAGGGCACTTCTGCCGTAGTTTATTCTTCCCGGCCGGCAATTCAACTCATCTTTCTGCTTATAGTGATGCTAATTGGGCTGGTTGTGCGGATACACGTCGCTCCATCACTGGTTGGTGTGTGTTCTTAGGTGATGCATTAATCTCTTGGAAGAGTAAGAAGCAAAACAGAGTTTCTAAGTCATCTATGGAATTTGAATACCGAGCGATGTCTTTAGCTTGTTCTGAAATTATTTGGTTTCAAGGTATGCTTGTTGAGTTAGATTTTTCTGAAAACGATCCGATGCCTCTACATGCCGACAATACGAGTGCTATTCAGATCACAGTCAATCCTGTCCATCATGAGCACACGAAGCATATTGAAGTAGATTGTTACTCTATTCATGAAGCATTTGAAGCTCGTGTTATCACTCTTCCACATATTTCCACTGAACTACAGATTGCTGATATCTTCACCAAGGCTCTCACTCGTCATCGACATTGCTTCCTAAGTAGCAAATTGATGTTTGTTGATCAACCCGCATCAATTTGAGGGGGGCTGTCAACGTACAACAATCCTCTCGTTATTTGTAATATTGTATAGTTGTAGTATTTTAGATTGTAGGCTACACGACACTGCTAAATATCAGGCATAATTTAGGGCCTCACATGTTAGGTGGTGCTACACACAGTACTGTCAAGCATCAGACATAATTGAAAGAATCACATGTTAGGTGGTATTCCCGCTCAAAATAGACAGTACATAGCCATGTAAATTTGTTCTATAAAATGGGAGGAAATCCTCTGAAAGGATCATTGAATCCATTGGACGCTCATATTCCCAGAAATCCTGTTAGACATCAGAAGTCGATTTCTCCATTCTCAGAACTCCCTCTTCAACTATCGTTTCCTTCCTTTCCTCTAAAAATTTATTTTCCCTTTCCCTCATTTCCGTCAGTCGTTCCAAGCAAAGCCCATACAATGATCAAAAAAGGAGAACCCATCGGGATAATTATCCATACTAGATGGAAATTTGACCCCGAGGGATTCAATCTTCATTTTCTCCACTCCTCTCTACCTTCTCTCCAATCTGAAACAACCCCCCTAACCATACGGGTTATCAATTCTAGGAGGACTTGTAAGCAGCGATAAATCGTGCTTAACGACCTCGCCATGGTTTCTATAACTGGTAGCAACAGCAGTGTCTACTGAGAAATACCCTTCCACTTGGTAATTCCCATAGTCAACAAGCTACAGGACACCTTTGTGCAGCTTGGGAGCTAGAGAAGTGGCAAGTCCTGCTGTCATGATTTCCTACTCGGGATGGGAAAGCTCCACTGGGAGGCCACTTGGGCTGCAGTCGATGCTGACAAAGAGGAAGCCAGACGAGATCTACGACCCAAAGTGTTCTGATTTGGGCCAACCTAGGTTCTAGCAGTGTAAGTGATTCAAGGTCATGGTTCCCTTCTGAAGCATTAGTCCAGACCACAAGCAATGCAGGGAAGAGGAATAAAGCTTTGGTAGTTGAAGTTGTCAAAGCTAGAGCTACTGTTGCAGAGCAGTTCGCTGAGGAAGCAGTTATTAGTGAAGAAGACTCCACTAACTTCCACTGCCATGCTGAAAATCTAAGGGGTAAGAAATTTTTCACTCCTCTTTTGCTTGAGGTATTGCGGCTAAGGGGTGTTTTAGAGCCTTTTGATAGAGGAAGGGAGCCCTTTGATGTATTGATTGGTCTTAATTGTTCAAGAACGTCTCGGTTTTCTCAGTTTGCTTGGTCTTCTTTGATAGAACAGTTTGTCACTGTCATCACAAGAATAATTTATAGACAGAGTGTCTCTCTCAGTGGACTTGCTGGTGTAGTTTCATTGGAAGGATCTAGTGGAGGGTTGTGGGCCATTGAAGGAGGAAATTGGCAGATGGCCGTTGGATTAATTAATCCAACATGTGGAACTGATCTTTTGAAAATAACCACCTAAGGGTATGAGTCTGTCTCCTTACTGCAATTAATGAATAATTCTCTTAATATATATGGGTTGAGACTTTGTAGGCACTTGGTTGAACGCCCTTTATGTATGGGAAACTGTTGATAAGTGTTTGGGGGATGCTCAAAGGGACAAGAGCATTGTACGTGATGTAGTGTGTGTCTGTGGCTCGACCAGAACTCCCAAGGTCCAGCAACTTTTACAGGACTTATTGAACGGGAAGGAGCTCTGCAAGAGCATCAATTCTAATGAGAATGTTGCCTGGGAGTTGTTCGATAAAATGGCTGAAGAGGCTTGTGCTCAAGATTTTCGCACTTGCCTGCATAATTTTGATTCGACAACACCACCCATCTTCGGACATCGATCCATCTTTTTTGAACCATTCTCATTAAAGCTTCATTCTCATTTCCTGGCCTTCAAAGATTCTCACAAGGTTTTTATGGTGGTAAAGTTTCTTATAGAATGTAATAACAGTAGTGCTCTCTGGGGTCTGAATTCTTTTTTCAAAATTATTGGTGGCTTCGGAGAACTTTTCCTTCTTGGTGACTCATACATTGTTGTGGGTACAGATGGTGTGGCAACTAAACTTAGCTTGCATTTAAAACTGGACTCCTTGAAACTACTGGGATTGATCGGGTTGCAATGAGTGTTAATGACATCGTCACTGCTGGAACAAAGCCATTATTGTATCTCAATCATTTTGCCACTAACCATCTTAATGTTGACCTTGCTGAAAAGGTTAGAAAGGGCACTGTTGATGGTTGCCAACTATCTGATTGCACTCTGTTAGAAGGCGAGACTGCAGAGATGCCAGATTGTGGTGTTAATCACCAGTTAATAGAACTACTAATGATTGGTTCTCCTTCACCTGAAAAGAAACTAAAGCTTATGAAAGAAATAGATGAAGGGCATGAGTTAGATTGGGATTCAGTGGAGACGGATTCTTCTTTCTGGACCATCGAGTATGATATAATGCACCTAACACTGCAGAAGAGGGATAAAGTTTTGGTAGGTATGACTTTTGCTCCCCAGTTGCTTGATATATTGCCACTTAATGGTGTTTTCTGGCCCTTTGATAGAGGAAGAGAAAGAAAACTTGTGGGAACTAATTGTAAGAGCCAACATAACGCCAATTCCATGGGAGCTGGGAAAAATCAGGATGATGTGGACAAAGCTTTCTATAAGGAGCTGGGTACTCAGTATATTGATATGGAGATGTTGGTGATGAGATTCATACCTCACATGACTCTAGTTTTACTTCTGAATAAAATTGATCTTGTTCCTAGAGAAGCTGTTGAGAAGTGGCTCAAGTATCTTAGGGAAGAATTAATAGCGTTTGCATTTAAGTGCATGTAATACCCCATATGATAAGGATATGGGTAGGTGGTGTATGGGATCCCACATTGCTTGGGAAGGAAAAGTTTGTGCTCTTTATAAGGCTCCAATGGGGCTCCAATTGTATCATTGACTAGTCCTTTTGGAATATAGGCCATGTGATTTGGGCCTTCCATTAGGGCGTTACAGAAACACAGACTCAAGCGTGTTTCACTTCATGTTATGCAAGTTAAGTGAAACACGGACTCAATTGTATTTTACTACATGACAAGTTGTGTGGTGCCATGGACTCAAGCGTGGTTCACCATAAAATAAGTATAATTCAAGATAAACAAGTTACTCATGCATTCACGCTTCATATTTGACATGATTATGAATGTTTCCGCTCATGTTAATCCATGAATGTTATATGAAAGTTGTGATAAGGCTGTAAAAATCAAATTTATGCTAAGCTAGATGGTATTTTACGATATGATGTATTATTTACTGAGTATTCGACTCATTTTTGTTATTTGTCTTTTTGTTTTCTTCTATGTTGATTGCCACAGATGGTGATTATGATGATGCAGAGCTGGATGGCCAGGAGTAAATTTAGTATAAGGACTTAGAGATGAATAAGTGTCATTTACACAAGGATTAAGTTTCTTTTATGTCATTTCAATAACTAGTCTCGCTTAAGACTAGCTCATGTTTTGCTTTATTCAGTTTCAAGTTTCAAAACTATTTATATCCTTTCAATTAAGTTTTTTTCAATAAATGAGGTATTTTAGAGTAATGAGTCTCTTTATCGGACATTTTATCATGTTTGTTAGTAACGTCTCTATCCTACAGGAACGGGGTGTTACAGTTTCACTTATCTTGCTTGACGTGGAGTGAAACACGCTTGAGTCCGTGTTTCACTTATCTTGCTTGACATGGAGTGAAACACGCTTGGGTCCGTGTTTCACTTATCTTGCTTGACATGAAGCGAAGCATGCTTGGGTCCATGTTCACTTAACTTGCATGACATGGAGTGAAACACGCTTGAGTCCGTGTTTCACTTAACTTGTGGTAACCATGCTTGAGTCCGTGATACCGTCTTAGCATAACTGTGGTAAACACACTTAAAATGTTTATCTTTCTTGATGCATGATAATTTTCTTGGACTTCTTAGACTTTTCTAGCATGGCATATTCTTGTACATGGCATGGCATAACATGATATATTCTTGTACATGGTATAGTATAGCATGACATGGCCTAACATGATTTAATCATTTTATGACATTTCATGGCATGCATGATCTGAGAACTAATGAACATGTCATGCATGATCTAGCTATTTATTACATGGCATGCTTGACTTAAGTTATTGCATGAAAAATACATGGCATATATGGTCTAAGTACTACATGAATGAAGCATGCATGACCTGGCTATTTTAATTCATAGAATACCTATCTTAAACTATTATATGATCATATCATGACTTCCATGTGATTTTAGTAACATTCAATCCATCAATCAACAATCCATAAAAGCATAACATATATATAGGCTTACTTTCATGTAAATCATCGTAATTCATAGAAGTTCATGAAAGAAATCTAACCTTGACTTGGCTATTAGCGCAACGTAGATAATCATCAAAACCATATCATATTATCATAACCAATTATAATATTTACATTACGCGTACATTCATATGATCATACTATTTATCTCTTAGCGCTACTTCCGAAATCTCACGTCGTAACTTGTGACCTATATGAGGCACTAGACGTTACTAAACTTGCTAGAAATGTGTCGAGGCAATCTAATTACTTAAAATATTAACATAGAGATAATTTAGTAAATATTCAAATAAAGATTACATAAGCTAATATTATTCCAAAACTCATATCATGATACTTAATATTTTGTGCAAACACATAACTTAATAATTTTATAAAAACTAGTTAAAGGTTAATTGGAATATGAACTATGATAATAAGCTGAAACAATATAATAGAATACTTTAAAGGTATCCTTAAAAGCTCTTAAATATTTTCTATAAAAAGGGTCTAAGACTAATATATTTATTTAAGTAGATAAAGTTTCTGTAAAGGTGATGTTTTCTTTTTTTTTCTGAAAATATAATCAGTCCAATAAAATCACTAAAACGATTGCTGAAATGTAGTAAAATCAAACCCTAATTTAAAATAATAAGAAAGCAACCACTTAAGAAAAAAAGGAGGCCCAAGGCCTAAGTGAGGGGCAGCCCACGTATGGGAATATAATTAAGGCATAGGCACTTAATGGCAGGATTGTAATTTTAACCAAAGGTTCTTCAAAAGATGATTACGGGGGCTTTAAAGGGCATAAAGGTAATATAAGAGTTTATTTGAGGAGCTATTGGGAAAGTCTAAAGTAAGGCAAATAAAAGAGTCCAGGAGGCTTACGGGAATGGCTCACGCATATCATTGGAACCAAAGAAAGAAAAAGAAAAAATCAAGTGGCTGTGCGATGCTTTACCAAGAGGAAGCTGAGGCGACGACAGATCTGGGATGGCTGGAAATGACCGGCAACACCACTGGCCTTCTCGGAATGGTGGTGCGAACCAAGGGAGAAAAAGAGAGAGAGAGAAAATCTGTTAAACCAAAACAAAGAACATAAGGAGAGAGAAAGAAGATTCCGGCGTGGGCTTACCGGAAGGGAGTGGGTTCGACGGGATTGGGCTGGTCGGCACTTTCTGTGGCTGTTTCCGGCGAGTTGGTTGCCTTGGTTGGCTGTGAGAGTGGTTTTCCAGGTTTGTAGGAGCTGTTACATTGGGCTGGTGTGAGTTTTTTTCTGCCTATCTTTGTATGTGAAGAGTCTGAGTATAATGTGGGGTTTTATGGAGGAAGGATTTCATATTTACGTGGTCTTCAGGAGGAGTTTAGATAGGATCTGATTTGAGTGTTGTTCTGATCTCAGAATCTTTTTGAAAACAATTTGAAATCCATCCGATAAAAACAAGGAATACAAGATAAAGGAAACCTCTTTAGAACTCTACTTAATCTGATTTATTATCTTATTTAACAAATAAATAATTATAAGCATCTAAAAAAAGATAAATAAGTAATTAATAAAAAGAATAAATAAAATAATAACATAACTAAATAATTTCTAACTGAATTAATCTAAATTCTAGGTTCATATGTTACAATCTCCCCTCCTTAAGAAAAATCTCATCCTCGAGATTACGTACCTCAATCAAACACGTATGGGTACTTGTTCTTCATGTCCTCCTCTAGTTCCCATGTAGCCTCTTTTTCCGTGTGGTTACTCCAAAGTACTTTGACCATCGGAATGGTCTTCTTTCGGAGGACTTGAGTCTTTTGTGCAAGGATCCCAACTGGAAACTCCTCGTAGGTGAGATCCTCGCGAACTTGGAGAGGTTCGTATTCTAAAATGTGTGTCGGATCTAGTATATACTCCCGAAGCATAGAGATGTGGAAAACATCGTGAATGGTAGACAACTGCGGTGGAAGAGGCTACAACGGATAGGACCGACGAGGACGTCGGGAATTTAAGGGGGGTAGATTGTAATACCCCATATGATAAGAATATGGATAGGTGGTGTATGGGATCCCACATTGCTTGGGAAGGAAAAGTTTGTGCTCTTTATAAGGTTCCAATGGGGCTCCAATTGTATCATTGACTAGTCCTTTTGGAATATAGGCCATGTGGTTTGGGCCTTCCATTGGGACGTTACAGTGCAGTACTCAACAGCAGAGATCAAGCTTAGGGTGGAAGTCGTCATCCAACGCAGCAAAACCAAGCATTCTTCTGCAAATGAGGGATTGTACAGGGGCTGAAACTCTTATTAAATCATTGAAGAATTACTCAAGAAACCATGAGATCAAGAAGTCAATTATGGTGGGTATTATTAGCCTACCCAATGTTGGTAAGAGTAGTCTCATTAATAATCTGAAGAGGTGCTATGTCGCCAACATTGGTGCCACTCCTGGATTTACAAGATCAATGCAAGAAGTTCAGTTAGGAAAGGATGTCAAATCGCTGGACTGCCTTGGGGTTGTAATGCTTAGATCTGAACCAAATAAGGCCAGTCTTTCCATAGTGGGCCAAAAAAATGCTTTGCAAAAATATGGTGAGGTTGCTGTGATAAGGAAAATCTTCATTTTTAGCCTGGTGGTGGGATAATTGTGGGCAATAATACAATACCTTGTGGACAAGGTGCTTCAATGGGGGATGGTTTGTCACAGTCCACGAATGAAGTGCTTGGGCCATGGACCTTGGGCCAGTTTAATTCCAATTACAATCGTTTTTATTTTAAGTTAGCAAGTTATTTGGACTACAATGTAGCTTAGTGGGCTTGGGCCCTTAGTTTTATTTTCTTGTATGCCTTTGGTTGTGTTAGCCTGGGCCCATGTAGGGGTCATCTTCTTTATGTACGAGCCAAGGGCTGATCTATCCAGAAAGTTAATGAAAATTCCTATTTCCTTTCTCTTATCTTCTTCTTCATTTGTTCTATGGAGGTGCTCCCCTCGAAGTGAACAACTTCAGTCTATTTTTCTTTTAAGTAATCAGAGGTGTGTTACAACATAATAGATAGAATATGGATTAGTCGTAAATAAACAACAAAACAAGATTTTACTGCACATAACAAAATAAAGGAGCAGCAAAAAAAAAAAATCACTATCAACAGAAGTGCAGCCACATGCTAAAGACTGCCAAGAATGAAGCAATACGGTCACAATTTCATCAAATACTAACAACGACGAGTAATAGACCCACCTGCCCAATTCAATGCATCGCCGGCCTTCTATCCATGAACGGTGCTGAACCAAAAATTCTGCAAAAGCAAATGTCCCAGGCCAGAGTAAATTGGCATTCAACTGGTGAAACGAAAATTCCCGGATGAACAACTCCTACATACAAGCAAACGCATGGGTAGTGTAAGAACAGGAATATAACCCCGTTTAAATGCCCAGTTGGCTAGCCAGCTATGTGGAAGTGTTTTGCATTTTCACTTATGAACTCCCAAAGAAGGAAAAAGAAAATGCCCTAATGGGTAGAATTTTCGCACAAACAAACCAAACCCAATTTAGCAAATGAATCCAAATTAACAGTATTGATCATGTAAAGGAATAAGCTTTTACCATTCCGGGAAATTCATGCCTCCTCTCCTCGTAGCTTTGCTGAGCCTCTGTCTTCTCATTATCTACGAGGAAATGGGCAGGATTTGTAATTGATATGAAACGAACAGAGCGAGAGAGCTATGCAATCATTAAAAATAAAAATAAAAAGAGCGCGACAGAGTACGAGAAGAAGTGTCATCTTCGTCGGGGAAAAGCGAAGATGGAGAGAATAAAGCTATGTCCATTCTCTGACTTATTTTTCGTTCCTTTTCTTTCAATCCAGGCTGCGCTACAGAGCAGAGAGACCAGACCTAGCCAACGCTTCCTTCTCTGTTTCCTTTCTGGCCCCGCACTCCGTGTATTTGACCCCAACGCCGAGGAACCCAGGGAACGAAGTAAATACGAAAACGACATGTCGTTTCGCCACCACAGGATCTTCTACCCTTGTCGTGATGATGTGATTTTGTTCTCTACTTTCATGTTCACTGACTTCGTAATTCATCGGAGTGAGTTAAAATTATGACGGCATTCGCTGTGAAACCGAGTAGGTTTGAGTTTAAGAGTTCAATTTGAAATCTAATTACTAGATTGGCTGTGAGTTTTTCATTTTTAAGCATTGGCTGGTCTTTTTGGTTGGTTCAGATCTGTGCTAGGCATCAGTGTTGCATGGAATGGATGGAAGTTTTTTTTAAAACACTCATTGATGGTATGGGTCTATTGGGTTTCTATTGAAAATAAGATTGTGGCCCTGGAATTTTGAAGGAAATACTAAAAGAATAAATTAATAAAGTTAGGAACTTTATGTAAATCACAGTGACTAACTTGGTAATTGAAAAAAGTAAACATTGTCAAAAGCAAAGGCTTGCTTGCAATTCCCTACCCTATTGCAGGCAATTCAAGCAGAACAATGCAGGCAATCAGTCTCTCCAGTTGCTTGGCTACCTCCCATTTTATTACAAGATTCTTCTCATTTTAGATTTTTTCTTACAAGAGTTTGATTTTGACATTATTTTGTGACCTTCAAGGAGTTACGGTCCACATTGACCAAGCAATTCAAATCCATCAAACAAATCCTTTCCTTAAAAGATGTTTGTTATATGAAAAACACTATATGCAACCGGGAGGAAAAGCCGTGGGGGAACCGTTGCCCCCATGAAAAATGAAACGGGGCATTTTGGTCCCCTTATACTTCCCTCCTTTTTCGCCTTCCTCCCTCTGTCTTCAACAAGCTTCTTTTTCACTCCAGCCTCCATTCCTCTCTAATATCATCCTGGTCTTCAACTTCATCAAAGGTTAAGCTCGGTGGGACCTGAATCTTCCACGACAAGTTTTGTTTGAGAAATGAATGCTTTTTCAATATTGGAAGAGACATTACTTGATTGCTTTTGATGGTTTCGAGCGAGAGATAATAAAAAGATAGCTAAGAAGGATTTCTAATTAAAGGGGCGATTTTGACTGCTTCTGAAAAAAGATGGTTGAGATGAATTTTTAATTAGAGAAATACTTTTTGCAGTCGGCAGATGCAGTCGGCTGAATTAGAGGGGTGGTTTTGATTGCTTCTAATGATTGTGTGCCATTTACACTTGCTTGAGATCCCAACAAAAGTGTGCCAGTTTTGGAGTTATCAATGGAAGTCAAGCAGTAAGAGAACTTAAGTTCCTAATAACAAGGGTCCTCGTCCGAGCCCCACCAGGCCTACACCTTGGCTGAACTCCCTCATTGTGACTCCTACAATCCATCTCCCTCCCTTCGTCTTCAAAAAGCTTCGTTTTCAATCAATTTTTTTTTTTTTAATATATCTCAACTAACGTGGCAAGCCAATTCCCCAGAGGTTCCCCACCCCGGTTGCCTGTAGCAAAATTGTTGTAATATACTACACTCATACCCCCATCATGTGAATATGGTATTATGCATTAACTACTTGAAACATAACATTTTTCTCTCTCTAAACATAATATTTTCTTTCTCCAAACATAATAATAATGGACTCATGAAACAATGAATACTTGAGGTTGAGTTTGTAGAGAAAAAATTGAATTTAAATTTCAAAATTCAAATCAATCATGATTTCAAATTCAGAATTTTAAAAAAAAAATTAAAATTCTTATATGGCTTTAGTGCAAACCAAAAAATTTAATAGATGAACCAAGCAGGGGACTTAGATCTCCAGGACTTAAATCCAAATTCGCCTTCTCAAATCCAGCCATCCAACACACGATAAAGGGTAAGATGTTTAACTGGATGATGATAAATGCAACTTTGGGGCAAAATAAAAAGATGAATCATTTAAGCTTAAAACAAGTCCCAGTATGCTGAAATCCAGAACACGTTAATCAACTCAAACAACTTTCGTAATCTTCCTTAGCACGCAAAGGCTTTCTTCTATTCAGTCTTTCTAATACTTTTTCGAACTAAGTACAAGACAATATAAACACAAAATTATGAATCGTAAAAACGGATGGCTCATGCAACTTTTTTGTGCTTAATGGCTATATTACATCAAGGGAAAATTATCAAAACCCTGTTCCCACGTGTGCTGCCCAAGCCAACATATATAACACAATTTAAACAAAGGAATAATACATACAGAGAGAGAGAGAGAGAGAGAGAGAGAGAGAATAAACAGTTGCAGCATTCGCAGCACTCACCATGCCACTCTCACTGCAGCAACCCAATTCAACTCGGATGATATCTGCCTACTTCTCTGACCTTCCACATCAGACCTTTCAACGTGGAACAGAAATAGGCTATACACATCCAACATGAAATCGCTCCAAAAGAGAGAATTAACTGAAAATCTGACGCCACCAGGTGGGTGCATGCTCTTATAAGCAAAACATACCTTAAGTAGAAAGTTGAAACCTGCCACTGGGTTTTCTTCTTCTCCATCCCTGAAATTTTGAAGAAAATATGTAAGATCCTCAGGTTCAGGCAAGGCACAACACGTGCTTTCAAAAACAAGGAAAAACAAAAATTTCAGCACAGGAAGCTTACAAAAGCAGCGTAATACACAAACGTCAATCCCGCAAGACAAACAAAGGCAATTTGAAACACGTTGTACCTGCAAATGCAATGATTAATATTCCAAGCAAAACAGTAGTATACCTGCCAAATCAGAGTTAATCAGTGCTAGGGGTGTAATCAATCCGGTCCCAGGGGGTTTCACAGACCGATAATTTTGGTCCACCCTTTTTCCGGACCAGACCGTTAGCTATCGGTCTGGTTCGGCCCATATGAGCTAGGAATATTTTTTCCTCTTTCTTTTTTTGTCAAATAAATTAATCAAAAAATTAATTAAATTAGTAAAATTAATATTAAGTAAGCTCTTTAATGTCGATTATGTAACTAACTCATTAAAAAATAATTATTTATAATTATTATAACTAACTTATTACTTTAGTATTCATAATGACCTATATTAAAATTCTAATATTCTCTATATAGTTAATGAATATTAAATAATTTCATTGTCCATAGATTATTCATGCTTACTTGCAATTTAGATATCTTAATTAGGTGTAAATAGTACAGTATGTATCTCCATATAATAACATATATTATCATATAATTTATCATATAATATATTAGTTAATTGATAACATATATTATTTTACATTTTATATGGTCAATGGTGATAGATTATATGAAAGTTACATGGTTAACTTATACAACTACTATATAAAATAATATTATATATATGAAATATTCAAAATATTCAAAATATTTTTTTTTTTTTTTTGATGTCGGGGAACCTCTCCAAGGCAGGGCCCTTTGGACCCACCCCTGCAGAATAAACCCCGGTCCCGTGCACCGCACCCTCGGAAGTTTCCCTACACGGAACTGGTTAAATCGCTGGCTTTTCACCAGGGGGTGTGGCCCCAAAGGGTTGTTTGTGCCCATGAGGTGTTGAACCTTGGACCTTGAAGGAAATGAGACCCCAAGACCAAGGCCTTCACCACTTGGGCCAACCCCTTGGGGTTATTCAAAATATTTATATGTAAACATTTCGGTCTAGGCCAGTCCAAACCAAAAAAACCACACCCCAGGACTAGACCAAAAACCGAATTTCTCAGACACCAAGAACCGAGACAGACCAACATGATTTTCAGTTCGGTCCGGTCAATTTTTCCGGTTCGGACTGGAAAAATTTCAGCCCTAAACTCAGTGCATTATAACCATTATAACTCACTTGTACAAATATCTAATTCCACGAAGTGATTGCAGCGTGTGGCCAAATATTTCCTGTGCTGCAGTTGCTTGAGCATAGTACGCAAATGCTGTGGAGCAGAACTGTATCACACTGAGATTGGAGAACAAAAAAATTACGACGATTTTCCATGTAACTGCTTACAGGCATTTTAGAGGGTAATTATTTCTTTAAAGGCATTTCTTACCATGTCAATTTGATTCAGAGGAAAAAAATCTGATATCTAATCTTAAAAGCTAAAGCGAAATTGCACGTTCAACAATGTTATACATTTGATGGAGTTAAAAACAATGCGTGGAGATTTTCATGGTACACAGTAAAATACTTCAACAATAAGTGGGATTAGAATTGGTTATTAAAGTTTCTACTTCAAATATGCAAGTGGAAAATGAAAAGGATCAAAGATACTAACCTGATGGAGCAAAGAAGAATAAGACCAACGTTAAATAGAAAAGAGTTCATAAGAGTGGCTCCCCACCTGTGAACAGATTATAATTAAATTGATGAGCCAAAAGTGTCGGGCTACAGAAAAATAAAACTAAAGCAAAATGCTAATTCTGCAAGAGTCATTACTTCATGGGGTGGATAGTAATAAAAACTAATCTCAGACCAAGCATCATTGCCCCAGCAATCACCGCAAGCAGAAGGTAAAAGCAGAAGAACGCAAATGCTGCAGTACCCAGAAGACCTGAGGAAATAGCAGTGTATCATAATTTTTTTTTTGGATAAGTAGCAGAGTATCATAATTAAAAATAGAATGTAAAAGGAAAGTGATATATTTAATAATTTTAAAATAAAAATCCAAAGTTACCCCAGATATCATCCAGCTTGATGAAAACTTCATTCAGAAAAGGAGAAAGAGGAGGGTTTATCAACAGATATATGACAATATGTGCAACCCAAGCAACCGAAACAATCAACCTGATACAAAAGCAGTAAAAATCCTTAGGAAGACTAAGACGTATCATTGTCCAAATCATAATACTGAATGAGCATCACAAAATATGCATACCAGAATATAAGTAAATAAAAGAATGGCTGCATCTATATCAAATTCGAAACGGGCTGCATCTATATCAAATTCAAAACAATCATCCAAAATTCACTTCATCCCAATCGAGGTTATAAATCCTATGATAACCCAGATCATTATCTATTGTCCATCATATAAAGCTCAAAAAATAATATAAACATTACATAAAGATTTCGCTCAATACCATCGGCAGTTCCTTCAATAGAAAAGAAGCCATGGTATTCGTCCAGATGATAAAGTATAGTACCAATACTTACCCCAAAATTCCCAGCACAAGTTTAGCCAAGTACCCAAGAATAGTCAATGCCCACGAAGTCTCGGCCTGAATCAAAGACATAAATTACCAGCAGTAGAAAAAAATCAAAAGCAACAGGTCAAAAAAATTGAAAACCATACCTTTTCTCCTTGAGGGTACATCTCTTCAAGAAGCTTCACATCCTCTTCCAACTGGAGCAACTCCTGCAGATCCCAAAAGAGGAAAGAAATCCCTCAAAAGAGTTTAGTACATATTTGTTTCCCCTAGCACAACCAGAATAACATGCATAGAAGCCTTGTGTACCTAAAGCTTGGGGATTCTCAAGGATCCAAACATGATATGTGGTACTTACTGCGTAAAATATAAACTCAACTGCCAAGTGTGAAAACAAAATTTTATAAATACCAAAGGTTTAGATCTACCTTTTCTACCGCCTTCACATTTTTACGCCACTTTCGACCCTTAGAACCACTTTTTTCTTCTTGACGGAGGCTGTCAGCTGCTTTCTTCAGTTCTCTCGCTTTTTTACCTAATTCTGTTGCTTCCTACAGATATATCAATAGCACAATCCATAACCAACCACAACCCAGAAATAAATCATGGAAGCACTTCACAAACCAAAAAAAGTAGGCACATATAGACACTATATAATGCACGGCCAAGAAGCACCTTGATATACTGTGAGCGAGTGATAACAGCCTTTGGACGCCTGATGAATGCAAAGATAAGTCCCAAAGGCAGACAAGCAATACCAACTCCACCAAATATCTGTATATATTAACAGTACTAAATGTTTGAACTATTGGTAAGTACATAAAAGAAAGAAGATGAAACGATCTTGCTCTAAAAAAGGCTGAATTTGATTAAATGTGACATTTGTTTCTAGGGACCACTACAAAGGTAACAAAACTTGCAGATAAATCATCAGAGTTTAATGACATTCTTCAAGTTTATAAACAACACAACTCATATCTCAAATAATCATAGATAATAGATATAGAAACATGATGCGGGCAGTTTCAACTTTAAAATTACATCTATGTCTAATTACTAGAGACAGTTTCAATAAAGAGTGATGCATTCAAAATTTTAAGGAATGAGCTTACAGCAAAAAGTACAGATCCGACAATGGTAGCAAGAGCGACAACATATTCTGGAAATGTAGTGCGCATAGTCCATGTTTTCTCTGAAGAAGCACTTGCAGAATATGCAGAGCACTGTAAAGAGCGGGATATAAAGCAAGGACAAAAAATCCACCAGAATGAGAAAGAGGTTTATTAACTACTACACTCAAGCAGTATGCCATATGATAACGTTAAAAGCTGAAAAAGAAATAAGAAAAAGAATAGTTTCTCAAAAAATTATAACTAATCCAGTAAATAAGAAGCTAGACAAGGGAAGCAGAACCTGGTGTGTGCCTCCAATACACTGTTGACTACTAGAGAAGTCCCACGTACTAGGGAAGGAAGTAGTGGTTGACGAAAGGTGCATAACAGTGAAGTCCACCTTTCCAATCAGTCCTAATTATCATCAATTGAAGGTTAGATGGTTGAAAGAAATCCACATAGACCGTTACAA
Organism: Carya illinoinensis; assembly: GCF_018687715.1. Taxonomy (NCBI): domain Eukaryota; kingdom Viridiplantae; phylum Streptophyta; class Magnoliopsida; order Fagales; family Juglandaceae; genus Carya; species Carya illinoinensis. Next base: position 37,337,059 of record NC_056761.1, read on the forward strand.
CTTTCGACTCCACACTGACTCACGACAATTTCCAACCTGGCCTTTTTCAAGTGAAACACAATGCATTGAAACAACGTACATACACAAAAATAATGAAAAAGGGACCTAGAACCAAATAGAAATGAATGTTATCTTAACAATCATCGTACAAGAGCTGAAAACCAACCAAATTCAAGAGTGCCAGACTCAGATAGCTTTAGAAAGGTTTGCAATAACTTAATTGTGATCAGAAATAATCGTCAACTATACTTATCAAAAAAAAAAAAAACAATCGTCAACTATCAAAATTCGATCAATGTAGCTCAAATTAACAACCGCTTCAGTTTTGACTAACCGAATAAAATGCCAAGCACGAGACCGCAAACGACCGCCGTCGTCGCAACCCAGAGCAGCGCGCTTTTGATCCTCTTACCAACACTCCTGCACGCATATACCAACATCGCACCGAAAAAGACAAAAAAATAATTAACGAGATTTCCTCGAAAAATTATATGATATAATAAGAGCATTTGAAGCCCTAGAGATACCCACTTTTCCTGATCCCCTTCGTAGTAGAACATGGCGAAGGGAATAACGAAGAATACCAGCACGGCGTCTAGAATGTAGATAGCTAGCCACAGATCCTTCATTGGCAGGGTGAGATTACAGGCGCCATTGTATATCGAGTGCCGACAAGCCTGCCTATTCGCCACGTCCGCCGGTAACATAAGAATCGAAATCGCGGCGACGGAGAGCCCCAAAACGACGACGAATTTGGGGAAATATGCCTGGTTCGCGTCGTCGGGATGCTGGTAGTTAACGAGAAGGTAGACATTGAAGATGAAAACGAGGATGCATACGACTATGGCAACGATTACGAGAGCGAGATTGAAATCGCCCATCGTTTGGAGCTCCCGAATCGAGGAGATCGAGACTTAGGGGCTTTTTCCTCTTTTTTTTTTTTTTTTTTTTTTTTTTTTTGGGGGGGGGGGTTCTGTAGATCTGGCTTTTTTGTTATTTAATTTTATTTTTTGGAAAGCTAAAGGTGACGAGAGAGAGGCTCCGGCGAAGGAATGGCCGTATGGCTCCGGTGAGCTGTAACTGTAAAGAGAATCTGAATGACGTTTTATTCTTATTCAATCATAAATTATTTCTTATTCGATTATAAATGAGCTTTTATACATAAGTCTAGGTATTACTTTCGATTTATTATTATTATTTTTTATTGTTTTTAAGCTAATTAAATTTTTTTAATCATTATCTATATACTAAACATTTGATAAAAAAATTAAAATAAAATATGATATATAGTGTATGGACTTATCTTTAAAAATTTTCTTTATAAATTATTGTATCGTTGAGGGTTTTATAGGAGAGAAAATTTGCCAATAGTAATGTGCCAAGCTGCTAGCCAACAACAACGATGGAATGTAATGCCAAAATGCTCGGTTGGTTAACGAATCGAAAGTCAAGCCATATTCAAATAAGGTTGTTCGAGCTCATTAGTATATATGTTTATTCGACTAAAACTAGAATCAAATTTGAATATATTTATTTAAATTGGGCTCGCTAACTATTAATATATTATTATTAAGTATAAATTATTAATATATTATAGAATGCATTACTAGATGTTAGGGAGAATTTTCGTTAGGGGCTATAGCCCATGCTGATAGCCTAAGCCCATCAACTTTCCTCGACCCCATGAGTCAGTGTGTCATCAGTCCAAGCCTGCGAGGGTCTTCCCCCAGAAACTCAGGGCGGGCCCCTAAACTTTGCGGGTTAAACGCAATCATCTGTGTTGAGATGGGACATTACTGTAACAACATAGGAAATTCCGGTCAGAGGAAAGGGAGAGAAACATGCCAAGAAGAAGGAACGGAATTGAGCAGTAATGCCAGAAGACCATGCCGCATTAAATGAAGATACCAAACAATCACACCGCATTAAATGATTGACACTAAGAGACCATGTAGCATTAAAGATAACATGGTGGTGGAGGCTCCGAGAGAGGCCTCCCTCTTCCCCAGAACGCAGGGTATTGCCTCCTGAATTGAGGGGCTAAGTATAAAGGGACGCCCAAAATTATGAGGTAGGGGATCGATTCATGATAGCAAACTGTTATTAGACTTCTATATTTATTTTGAAACATTTTTCGGGAGAGATGACTGACTTAGGCATCGGAGACTTCACGATCCACCGAGAGTCACTATTTTCCCTGTTGCAAAACACCGATCAAGAGAAGACCCGGACCACTGAGCAGTCATGCCCAAAGGCATACGAAACATGATGTTAACACTTGATATTATATCTATATCATTATTACAAGCATATGATATAAGTATGCTACAAAATGTTTTTTTTATAAATGTAAAGGGTTATGAGAAAGGTTGTGTGTTTATCATTTTTTTATATATTATATAACTTGTAATAAAATACCCAATTAAATATAGATAACTAGTTACATAAAATATCTTTAAAAAAAGGAAAAAAAAAGAAATTATACAAAGTATTCCACTAAGACTATGAGAACATAATAAATATATTAAATAAAGCAACTTATAAATAAATAAATTATATAAAATACAATTAAGTTGTCTACTATAGCAAAGGTAAAATAACAAGGCTAACAAAATCTTGGAGAAGTGGGGTAGCTTTCGTTTTCCCTAATGCCAAACAAAAAGATAGTTCTCTTGATATAACTGCATCAACTGCTAATGAAGTGGTTAGGAGGCGAGGGAAACAAAGTTTGATTGGTCTAGTTATCTTTGACAGATCCATCAATAAGGAAGTTTTCAAGGCCAGATGGTGAAAGTATGGAAACTAAAGGGTGGAGTGGTGTTCAAAGAAGTAGGTGCCAACATGTTTTTGATTGAGTTTCATAATGATGCGGATCCACAAAAAGGCAGGCCATGGTCTTTTGATCGAAATCTACTATGCCTTAACACATTTGACAGTAGATCTGCTCCAAAAGACATAGTGTTCAATAAGAAGTTCATGTGGATTTAAATTCACAATATTCCTCTTGGTGGCATAACAAGAGATGTAGGAGTGCAAATTGGCAGAATGGTTGGTGAGATGGTAGAAGTTGATGTTGATGAAGAGAGTATTGGATGGAGGCCTTATCTAAGGGTAAAAGTTGCTATCAATATTCACAATCCTCTTATGAAAGGCATGCATCTTAACATGGCTAGGAACAAAGTATGGATCTCTTTCCTATATGAGAGACTGTCATCTTTCTATTTCAAGTGTGACATCATAAAACATGGGGAGAATTGATGTTTAGTGGATTCTAACACAATTTCTTTGCACGGTAACTCTAAACACCAATATGGGGTGTGGCTCAAAGCCCCAAGCTCAAGGGATGTGTCCAAAAATAGTCAGTTTGGCTATGGAGTCAAGGAGTAGACAGGCTCTTAATCACCAGATTTGCGTGGGGAAGAGGATGACATGGCAGGGATTAAGGCCAACTATGGAAAAGGAGTAGGCAGAGCAAAAGTTGTTGCAGAATCGAAGGATAATTCTATGAAGTCAGGAGATGATCAAGAAACTTACCATGGAGAGTAGCCAATAGTAGCCAAAGATCATGTATCTCATAAGGAAGGTGGATATTTCAATGAGGAGCCATCATAAGAAGATAATGATCATTTGTTTAAGGAATTGTCGAAATCTAGGGACACCTATATGGTAAGTATTTAGGAAGGCAACCTAGAGAATATCTCTCATCTAGTCACGTGTCTTTTGAATAATTTTAAGGAGAATGACTTGCACATGACCAATTCTACTAAGGCAACAAAATGAAAGAGGTGGGCACATGACAAACAAGTTTAGAATATTGATGTTCATACTTCTAAGCATATAGGTCATGTTGATTATGTGAGTCACAAGCTTGATGGCAAAAGGCCTATAAGAGAGGGGGGAGGGGGAATGGAAATAACTCTGGTTCTAAGAAAAGCAAATGCTTGTTGAATGAGGATGAGGAGGTTACCAATATATTGGCAGTGGCTAGTCATATCAACGAGTCTGTTAAGATGGAACTGCCAAGAGCTTAGAAACCCTCAGTCAGTCAGATTATTTAGTCTTTTGAATAAGGAAAAGTGCCCTAACATAGTGTTATTGGTAAAGACTAAAAGTTCTAAGATCCATATGGAGGAAGTTAGAAGAATTTTGAAATTTGATAGTTGTCTTATTGTTGAAAGTGTGGGCTATTGTGGTGGATTTGCTTTAAAGTGGAAATCTGAATGGAGTGTCAGAATTTGCAACTACACTAGATGGCATATCAGTGCAACAATTCAGGAGGGTAAGAATGGACCTATTTGGATGTTCATGGGGTTTTATGGAAATCCTAACACTTCGAAAAGGGATGATAGTTGGGAGCGTCTGAAATATCTCAAACCTCTATCATCTATGGCTTGGTTATGCACAGGTGACTTCGATGAGATTACTTGCCAGAGTGAGAAGGTGGGAGTAGCCTATAGACCTTATAAACAAATGGAGTCTTTCATATAAGCTCTTGATTTTTGCTCTCTTAATGACTTATCTACCTCGGGCCAAAAGTTCACATGGCCTAATAACAAACATGGAAGGGAATTCACTAAAGAGAATTGATAGAACCATGGCAAATCACGAGTGGAAGAATTTGTTTCCAAATGCTATATATAATATGCTGTCTGCTATTAAGTTTGATCATTCTTCTCTTCATATCAACATGGTTAGGAACTTTATAGGAAGGAGGAGGTTGAATGTTATTTTCAGATATGAGGTAGCTTGGGCTTCAAGGGAGAAATGTTTTAAAACAGTAGAAACAACTTGTTGTAAAGGGACAGTAGGAGATGGTGGGGCTTCAATGATAAGGAACAAGCGAGCAAACTATCGATAGCTCTCCATAAGTGGAATATTGGAAAAATTAGACAGGATTCAAGAGTAATGAACAAGGACTTGTCTATTATTGGAGAACTTCAAAAGCATGGAACTGGTGATTATATTGACAAAGTTAAGAAGCTACAACTCTAGGTGGAACAGTCACTAGCTGAAGAGGAAACTAAATGAAAGCAACAAGCCAAACAACACTGGTTGAAAAATGGTGATAGAAATACTAAGTTTTTCAATATGCAAGCCAATCAGAGGAGGAAAATAAATGCCATCAAAAGTATTCTAGACCAGAATGGAGTATTGGTCACTGAGCATGATCAGATTGATAATATCTTTACAGGTTTCTAAACTAACCTTTTTACCTCCTCTAATCCCATTAAAACTTAGAGAAGTTTGCATGGTATGGTCCCAAAGGTCACTCATGATATGAATCTTAGATTACTGATGCAGTTCATTGAAGAGGAAGTTAGGGAGACAGTTTTTCAAATGAATCCATTGGGATCCCAGGTCCTGATGGTTTCCCAACTCAGTTATGTGAGCTAATTGGGAAGGATATATGTAATTTCACTCTCCATACACTCAACTAGGGTGGGCCCCTTAATCATATTAATGATACCTTCATCACTCTCATTCCCAAAATGAAGGACCAAAAAAATTGACTAACTATAAGTCTATTAGCTTGTGCAATGTGTAGGGGTATAACGAGTCTGATTCGGTCTTGTTTTGTACAATTTTTGGAACCGAACCATTTATAAAGATTTTGCATTTTTAAGAACCGATTTTATATCGATTATCTTCATAAACCGGTACTTTTAGTTTTATCAATTCCAGTCTGATACAGTCCAATTTTTTGGTTTTAGTATAACTATATTATTATAAGTTATAATGATTTAATATTGTATTAGTATTACTATATAAAAGTTATTTAATAAAGTACTATTATTGATAATATAGTACTATTATTAATATTAAATCAATAAGTACTAGTATAATATAGTACTAGTATTAATATTATTATAAAAAAGTGATTTAATATAGTATTAGTATTAATATACATTAGTATACTAATTTATACCAATTAATTAAAGCGAAATGTAATTACTATACTAATATATAGTAGTATTACTAATGTATTATGTATTTATCAAAAGGATTCAAAGAAATATGTTGAGAATTTGTTGGGCCTAAAAATGTAATTAATATATATTTTTTATATTAATAACACATGATCAAACAAATGTTCATATTTAATATTATAATTTTATGTTATAAATTATAATATATAATTATTTCATATATAAAAGTTATATATAATATTTTATATAATATTAAAAATTAATTATATATATAAACATGAACCGGTCTGATCCTGAAAATCCTAGAATTGGAACCGAACCAATTCTATCCAGTTTGTGAAATCATGGAACCAATCTCGAACCGAGCCAATCCAAAACGAGACCAACCGGTTCGGTCCAGTTTAGACCAGTTTTCTAGTTTAAACTTTCACCCCTAGCAATGTGATTTATAAAATATTTTCAAAAACTTTGGCTAAGAAGCTTAAATCAATGCTACATGAGATCATTTCTTTTAACCAAAGTGTTTTTGTACTAGGAAGGCTTATCACTGACAACATTTTAGTGGCTTATGAGACTCTCTATTCAATGAACTCGCGGATGAAAAGGAAAACAGGTTTTATGGCTCTTAAACTTGACATGAGTAAAACTTATGATAGAGTTGAGTAGAGTTTTCTTGACGTAGTGATGATCACATTGGGTTTTAATCAAAGACGGATCTCCCTCATTATGTCTTGTATTACATCAGTGTCCTATTCAATATTGATTAATGGAGAGCCTTAAACAACTTTCAATCCTTCTAGGGGCCTTAGATAGGGAGATCTCCTCTCTCCTTAGTTGTTTATTATTTGTGCAGAAGCTTTGTATTCTCTATTATCTCAAGCTGAGGCCGGTTGTAGTATTACTAGTGTTCCAATTGGAAAGGGCCCTGTTAGCACCAATCACTTATTTTTTTTTACAGATGACAGCATTCTCTTTTACAAGACTAATGCTGAAGAATGGTACAAGATTTCTTAGATCCTAGAAACTTATGAATTGGCTTCTGGACAAGTCCTAAACAAAGAGAAGATCTCTATATTCTTAGCAGAAACACACCTAAAGCTACTCAGAAGAATATTCTAAGTATTTTTGGGGTCAATTCTTCAGTTTCTATTGAGAAATACCTTGAACTTCTTGCTATGGTGGGAAGATCAAAATCTGCTACATTTCATTTTCTTATTGATAGAACTTGGGCAAGGATTTCAAACTAAAAAACAAAATTCCTTTCAACTGCCGGTAAAGAGGTGTTTTTGAAGGCTATTTTTCAAGCAATTCCCACTTATGCTATGGGAATTTTTCTCCTTCCTCTATCTATTACTCAAAGACTTAACAAGCTCCTGAAAAAATTCTTGTAGGGTTATAATGAAGATCACTCGAAGATTCAGTGGGTTAAATGGAACCAGATGAGCCATTCCAAGGACCAAGGTAGGTTAAGTTTTAGAGATTTCAGGAGTTTTAATATTGTCATACTTTCCAAACAAAACTGGAGGATGCTTCAGAATCCTACATCTCTCCTTGTACAAGTTTTTAAGCAGAAATATTTCAAAGATGAGAACCTGTTGGATGCTAAATTGGGCTATAGCCTCTCTTATACTTGGAGGAGTATTTTTGCTGGTTTAAAGCTGCTAAAGAAATGCCTATTTTAGACAATTGATAATGGCAAATGAGTGAAAATTTGGGAGATATGTGGATTCCAAGACCTCATTCATTTAGAGTTTTATCACCTAGGGTGGATTCTGGAAGTTATGATCTAGTGGCTAACTTAATAGATTATGATGTGAAAGTATAGAAAGAAGACTCTTTGCAACAATTATTTTCTTCTCAGGCAGTGGATTTGATCAAGTCCATACCAATTAGCCTGGGGGCAGAGAAGACAAACTAGTGTGTATTCATTCTAAGAATATTTTATTCTCTGTTAAAAGTGTCTATCATCTTCTCAAAGATATAGAAGCCAGCTCTATAGATGAATCATCAATGGGAGGTGGAACCAGGGAGGTTGGAAAGCTATTTGAAAAATGAAGGATCTTAATGTAATGAAAATGTTCATTTGGAGGACTTGTAATGAAGCTATTTGGAAAATGAAGGTTCTTAATGTAGCAAAAATGTTCATTTGGAGGGCTTGTAATGAAGCTCTTCCCACTATTTCCAATTTAGTGCACAAGACAGTGAATTGAGTTGAGTTGAATTGGGATGAAAGTTAAAATTTGAATAAAATATTGTTAAAATATTATTTATTATTATTATTATTATTATTATTATTATTATTATTATTATTATTATTATTATTATTTTAGAATTTGAAAAAGTTAAATTTTTTATTATATTTTGTGTTAAAATTTAAAAAAATTGTAATAATTAAATGAAATGAATTGAGAAGAGTTGAGAGGAGTTTGAGACTCAAACTGGAAGAGGAAGATAATAGAGGATTGTATATGCCCTATTTGTGGATTGATATATGAAACCTTAGGACATGTGCTATGGGATTGTGATGTTGCTAGAGATGTTTGGAGCCAGAGCTATAGAAAAATTTTTAAAAAAATGGTGTGCTAGTATAACACCCGAGTCCAATGCCAAACTGTTTTCAAATTTTTTATTTTATTTATATGTGCAGAAAATGCAATTTGAGTTTTCAAATATCTTTTTAGAATATAGACTATGGGCCTAAAATTTTTGTTTTGATAGGTTACGATTTTACCTTGGGTTTGATATTTAGTTTAAAAATCTTTTATAGGCCGAGATATCTTTTTAAACAAGTTGGATATTTTTTTTTTCCTTTTTTCTATTAAGTTTGAGACAAGGTCCAAAATTCATGAATTAGCCCATTTATTTATTTGTCTTTTTTTTTTTTAATTTCAAATTTCATCACTTTATTATCACGCATTGTACAAGTTCACACATAGCCCCTATAGACTCCACTTCATGCACAACTTCACATCCGTTTACACTGCATGCACGTTTCTTCCCTTTCCTCCTCTAGGACTTAATTTTCCATTCACCTATAAATATTCATACATTCCTCCCTTACATTTTAGAAAGTACCCACTGCTGCCAGCCTTTGGCAAAATCCTTCCTAGCTGCACCACCGCAAGTTGTTGCCTCCAAATCTTGGTGCATAAACACACCCAGCCTCCATCACACAGCACATCTTAAACCTCTGTCCAGACCACTCAATGTTGTCATGTTCGTCCACCGCATGAAAAACCTACCCAGACCATACCACCGTCGCTCAGCTACCATAAAACCACCATGGGTTGCACCACCATACCCCCACATGTAGCGTTTTTGTCCCCTATTTTAAGTAATAAGAAATAGAGCACCTACTGCCCTTGTGACTTGCTGTAAACTGCCGTTACTAAGAGCCAACCCCGTTGGAAATCCCACAAAAATATCTCCAAAATCAGCCTACCATCCTCCTTTCAAGTTCCGACACGGTCGCACATCTCCTTGTTGCCTCTCAGTGAGTATCTCGCACGGTTCCTCCCCCTCTCACGTCCCTTTCTCTCTTTCTCTCTCCCCCCCGCATGCCATGCTCTCTCTCATCGTGATCTCTCTCTCTCTCTCTCTCTCTCTCTCTCTCTCTCATCACTTTGTCTATCTCTCTCACCCTCACAGTGCGTGACTGACGCCAAACTCTTTCCTCCGCTCACTACCTCTACTCTCGGTGATCTTGAGTTTTCATCCCAACATCGCACGACATTTATCCTCTATAAGATATCATTGTTTTACTCAATTGTTATGTTTCAGTTTTTCCAAAGTGTATGAAAGTTTTTCTTCAATTATACTAAAATGTCCTTTAAAGCCTTTAATTTTTTATGTAGCCTTTCAAGTAGAACTTTCTGGTTTTACTTGGCCTGTTTCCTTTTATTGACCTTATTTTAAATAAATGTTTTTATAAAGAGAATATACTTTTAACGACATTTGAAAAAATGGATATGATATTTGTATTCGATTATGTGCTTTAATAGGTTTTCGATTGAGAAAATATTGAAGAACTTAGAAAGTGATAGCATTTATACAGTTAAGAGAATTTTAGGCTTTGTGGAATTAAAATAGGTTTTTTAGGTGTAAATACGGGTTATATATTCATTTGGAGATTTATTCAAGTTACATAAAGTTTTTATAAGTGATTATTGATATTAGTTTGACACTATTTTGAGGAGATTCAGAGAAATTAAGAAATTCAAGTAAACAGGATTTCTATACTAGACTTTACATAATAAGAAAATGAAACGAGGTTGACTTTTAAAATATGCATGTTTATTTTGAAAAGAATTATGAAAAACAACCTCAATTATATGTTTTGACATTATTCATGAACTCTGTATAAAGGAGAAAGTACCTTTGTCATGACTAGTATAGACATGAGTTTATTTTTGCATATTATTTGTGAACTTTGTAAAAAGATTGAAAATGAGATTCTTAAGATTTTGTTATGGTTAAGATGAAGATACCTTGATTTTTTTTTTGTTGAATACATGAGATGATCTGAAACTATATAGTTTTTGTTCTAATATGATGTGTAAGCTAAAAAACCTTTGGCATGACTTTCTGATTATGAATTTAATTTTACTTCTGTTTTGTTCAGTTACGATCCAACCATGAGTTATAATAGTGGATACGGCCCAACCACGGGTTATAATAGTGGACACGGTCCAACCACGGATTATAATAGTGAATACGGCTCTGCCACGGGTTATAGTAGTGGTCCTTGTTTGAGTGCACACCTTGGTGACAGAGTGATTATGTTCTGCCTGGTTATCCGCAGATGCACAACCCCACCACGGGGTTATACATGAACTTTGTTCTGATATGATATTCTGATTTGATGCTCTGATATGATGATGATCATCATCATTTATGCTATACCAAAAGAATTATTTTTTAATAAGATTGTTTTTGAAAGTTTCGATCTGATATTTTGATACATGTTTTGCATTCTGAAAGTAAGTATTTTGATTTTAGTATTATAAAAGTAATTGTTTGGTTCTACATTCTGGACTCTATAAATGCTCATATTTACACCCTAGTATATGTTCTTTATTTACTAAGTTGTTGATAACTTATCCCTTATCTCCATAATATCTTTTAGATAATTTTGATACTTCAGCTGGGAGTCAAGAGTAGAAATTGTTAACAATATTCGATGATCGTTGAGGAATAAGTGCTAAAGGGTACAAGTAGTTACTGGGGAGTTTTATTTGATAGATTTATTATTTATGTTATTTTGGTGTTTTGAGTTATGGATATTTATGAGTGTTGGAGGAGTTTTTAATTTATTTTATTGAGGTTTTACTTGAGTATCTTGATAGAAGAATAAGTACACTTGGTTTGAATAAATGAGTTTATTATTTTGGAGTCTTTGGATTATATATGGTTGTGTTTTGGAGATATTTCCATGTTATAAGAATTAACTCTCCGACCCCTATGGAATCGAGGCGTTACAACTAGAGTGATTATTTTCTAGATATATGGAAACACATGGTTAAAACGTTGGAGTAGGATGAGCTTGAGGAGGCTGCTATGACCATGAGACTGATATGGGCAAGAAGAAATAAGATCACACATGTGAAAGGATTCAAACACCCAATTGTGCTTCTTAGGAATGTAAGAAATGAGTCACTATTGTTTAAAAACTCCACTAACCTGCCCCTCATAAGGAGCTCATTCCCCACTCAAATGGTAGAAACCTCTAGAGGAAGTTTATAAGCTTAATTGGGATGCTGCTACTAAGAGTACAAATGGCAAGATTGGCATTGATGTGATAGCTAGGGACTTTAAAGGTTAGGTTCTTGGCATTCTTAGAGCTCCTAGACAAATGAATGATAATTCTTTCACTGCAAAAGCTATGGTTTGTTGGCAGCTGCTTTTTTTTTTTTTGCAAAGAACTAGGTCTCACAAAGATCATTCTTGAGGGAGATGCGCTGCAAGTGGTTAAAACGCTGAATAATGCTACTACAGATTGGACCTTAGAGGGATTATTGATTGAGGATACAAGAAAAGTCCTAAATTCTTTTGCTACCTGGTCAGTGATTCACACCAATAGAGGTGCTAATATGATAGCTCATTTTCTGGTTAAAGATGCTCTTAATCCGGATAAAGACATGTATATTTTGGAAGATTTTTCTCAATGTATTCAATCTACTGTTATCAATGAGTTGCATTATGTGACGCCCCCAAATCCCCACGCCTGAACACGGGGAAATTGAGACGTCCGGATGGTGACAACCCGGGTCACCATCCCATCGACGGGTGCCGAGTGTGTGCAAGGCAACAGATGTGTACAGAGAAACACGCAGCGGATAACGAAAGTCATAACCAAGTACCAGAATTTTTCTTAACGTAATACAAGCTGTTTAAAACGTACATAGATAAAATATTACAAAACACAAATACAGTTTTAACAAATAAAAAGATAGCATCAGCAACCCGGCGGAGGCGCATCCTCGGGCTCAGCCTCCTCCTCATCGTCCTCTAACTCTGCACCAAAAGCTACGGAACCACGAATGGTACCGCAGGTAAGTAAAACCCAAACACTACCAGATAAAAACACATAAAACTCAAACAAGATGCATGAACCATGCCCAATGCCCAAAGCCCGTAAACACCAGTTTTCCACACACGCCAAAAACCCATTTGGCCCAGAACATACCCTTTCCGAAAAACACGCCAAAAGTCACATTTGGCCGCCAAAAGTCCATTTGGCCCAATATCTCGCCAGAAGTCCATCTGGCCCACGCCAAAAGTCCCATTTGGCCTCATAAACCATTATCCAATTTTAACCGTATGCACCATGACCTCCCCTAGGGGTCATCCGCACACCCTGGCTCCAGTGTCACACCGTAGAGTACCACCACGCATGTGACACCTAACGAGCGATGCCCAGTTCCGCGCCCCGCGCGTGCGTAGCCAAGCATCCTCTAGCCCTCGCCAGCGAAGGGCCACGGAGTCGGTGAGTAGGGCGATGCCCGGTTCCGCGCCCGGCGCGTTCGTAGCTAAGCATCCCCTAGCCCCGCTCCCGTCATCTCTCTCGACAACTCAGGGGACATCACTCAGTTTATTCCGCTCCCGAGTGACCAGAGGAGCTCCACCGAGATAATAACCCATCCCGGCTTGGGCTCGTGATACACACGCACCCGTAAAACCACTCACGCCAATACACAGGCTTTTCACACATAAACAAAAACACACGTGCATGCACCATGAAATGCCATATCAATGCATAATAAAATAACCAACCAACATAAATCAATTAAACAGACAACTCCGTCCTCCATCCATCCGACCCCCGAAACTCCTCGGACTCAGTCCGGAATCAACAACCAACAACAGTAAATAATTGAATGAGCAATATATATTAAAATCTGAAAATAGGGTTTGGAAAATACTTACAGCGCTATATGGCAATTTTAGAAAACAAGCGGCGTTGCAAACGGCGGAAAAACAGCAACGTCACAGTGAAAATTCACTGTGGCCGTGGGTTTGAAAAACCCACTTTTGAACGGGGACAAACTAGGACACGAAATTGATAGGGAATGGTCTAGGGATGGTTGTGAAGCTATTGGAAGTGGTGGTTGGCCGTGGGTGGCGGCGGAATCGCCGGAAATGGCTGGATTACCCAAAACGGAAACTAAGCTCGTAGGAGCTGTTCCGGTGGTCGTTGGAGGCCGGAAATGGGTGGGTTAGGACGGCAAGGAGTCGGTGATGAAGTGGTGGCCGGAGGTGGAGCGACAGCGGCGGATCGGAGCCAAAACCGTGCGGCTTTGCTGGGCTTTTTCCGGCCAAATGGCCGGCCGGTTGGGGGTGAGCTTGGGTGGGGTGGTGCACCGGAGGGAGAGGAAGAGAATGGGACCGGTGGGAGGCCGAACGGTGGCCGGACGGCGGCGGTAGGGGCTGGAGAAGGGGACGCCGGCGTGAGGGAGAGGGAGGAGAGAGAGAGAGCACGGGGGGGGTTCCGGATCGGGGAGAGAGAAGAGAGAAAAAGAAAAAAGAAAAAAAGAAAAAGAAGGAAAAAAGGAAAAGAAGGGAAAAAGAAAAAGGAAAAAGAGAAAAAAAGGAAAAAGATGTGAAAAGAGATGAGGTTCAGTCCTCACTCCGGGAAAACGAAACAAACCGCCAAAAAGATTAAAACCACAAAACAACTAAAAGAAATAAAACACAACCTCAAATAAAATAAATTAAATCAAAAAACCAATTTTAAAACGCAAATAAATTAAAATAAATAACTGATATATTAATTAAAATAAAAACAATTATTTCAGCGAAAATACACTTAAAAGCGGGTCATCACACATTAAATCTTCAGTTATAAATAAAGATCAGTTTCCTTAAAAAAAGTATATAAAATACAATTAGCATGTAATAAATATAACATATATTATGAGTTTCAAAATGAGTTCAAACAAGTCGCGTTTACACTAACTTTACTTAGGAGCTTAATTTGAGCTAAGCTGAGTTTATACGAATTTTGTTCTTTTAATATTCAAAAGAATATTAATGTTTACAAATATCTCATTTATTAGACGAATTGAGTACCATATATAAACTGAACTTGAATTATTCACGAATTGCTCTATTCATTTGCAGCCTTGCCACGAAACATGGATTGAGCCCACACAAATCCAAGTTTTATAGATGCAGTAAGAAGCTAGATACTATTTCTATAAGGAAGTTGGAGTTGAATGGTAGAGCCAAGATACAGATGAACACAACTTTTCGCACTTTCATAGTTTCAAGGTTAAAACCCAAAGCTTTTGGGAACCTTGAATTTTTATTAAAAGATTGTTGTAACATTTAGTGGCAGAACTACGTTAAGCATGGTCCCTCCAAATTTTTTTGAAAATTTAAAATATCCTTAAATTTTATTCATAATTCTATGAATATAGAAAAGACCCCTCAAAAAATTTATAACCCCCACATGATCTCCAAAATTCTTTAAAATTTCATTATACATAGAAATGTCTATCTTCATTTTTTTTTCCCCTTGTAGCCCCAAAATTTTTTATGATTTATATGTTTGATCTATTTTCAAGGATGTGACTTGACCAAAATTAAATTAAAACTAAGTTTAGGAGAAATAATAAACTTATTAATATGGTTCATAGAATTCTTATTATATAATATTAGGTTTCTCGATATAAAATCCAAAGTGAAAATGCAAGAAAAGTCATTTGAGGTCCATGATCTCTATGAAAATATTTGAGAGGTTTAACCTCAAGACTTTATTGAGCAAGAAAATATTTATTTAAGACTTCAATTATAGCATTATATGCTTAATGTGACACAAAAACATCTAGATTTTATATGAAACTTTATAAATTAGCTTACATATTAAAATGAAATATGATCTTTTGAAAGATCACTTGATATTTTCTATAAAAAAAAATCTAAATATTCCATTACAAAAATAATAATAGATGAATATTGCATGAAACTTTGTCGCTAGAAATCTAAAACAAATATTAAGTTGTGTTTTTAGATTTATTTCTGCATGTATGTGGTAGATTGTCGAGATCTAATTTTATATATAGTTATGTTTTTATGATTTTTTGTGAAATTTAGATTAAAATTGATCTATTTTTATTTCTACCACTGATAAAGTTACTAACAAAGGGAGACAACTTCTGTTATAAAGAGATCTCACAAAAGTAAACAACAAATTGACATGACTTAATACATTAAATCTATTTTATAATACAAGTAATTTTACAATTTAGGTTCGGCTTGGCTATTAGAAATTCTCATCTCAAGTTCAAAATTCTCATCTCTTAATTACAACTTTCTCAAATCCTCATATAAAATATAATAAATAATTTAACTTTTTCTTAACTGTTTCAAATTTTAAAATAATAATAATATTAAAATAATATTATATATTAAAACTCAAAATTCTCGTTTAAGAATTCTCAATGGCCAAACCAAACCTTAATGTATCTCATCAAATTATGTCAATTTGTGAATTTATTATTATGAGATTTATTTTTAGCTAAATCATTTTTCATTTTTAAAAGATGCGTGACATGAATTATGACTGTTATAAGTACTCTATACTTCCAGATGTAGGTTGATATCAAGCAAAATATCAAATATGTTTGTGTGATTGTTTCAAGCATAATTGAAGTCTCTAGCTGCAATTATAAATCATGAAAATTATGCCATAAAGTTTAAACTTAGGACGATTATGGAGTTGAGTTGGTTTTGTGTTGTTAGTCAGTGATGTAAGTATATCTGACTACATTGAAGTTATTTGTTACAATTAGGGATGAAATCATTTCAATTTGGTCTGGTTCGAGGGTGATGGATCGAATTTTTTGGTCTATCGTTTTTCTTGGATCGAACCAGATTGGATTGGACATCTAGTCTGTCCAGTCTAATTTTTTTTTCTTTTTTTTTCAAATATATTAATAAAAAAATTTATTTAAATTACTAAATTAAAATTAAGTGAGTTATTAATATAGATTATGTAACTAACTCATTAAAAAAATATTTTATATGGCAATGATAATAAATTAGATAAAATTTGCATTATTAACTTATATAATTAGTAACTTAGAGTATGTCAATGTATTAATGAGCTATATTTTATATTAGCTAATTAAAATTTACATTAATAATAACTGCTTTATATTTACTTACAAGTGACAACTTAGGTATAAAAAATTTATCGAATAACTTTAATTAGATCTTGGAGTTACAGAAAGACAAAGTGAAAGATGAAGAGAATAAGGTGGCCTAATGTAGGAAGATTTTGTTTTCACTCTGGATTTTGGAAATGACATTATTTTGCTTGTAAAATTTTTCGAAATAGAAAATCACGAAGAGAATTAGATTCTCCATTAATATGTTCTATATCAAAATAAAAAATACTTAATATAGCTTGTCATCTGGCAAATATTTGTTTTAAGAGCCAGTTTTTAACATTTTTAATTATAACTTCCTTGGCTGATTTGCAATATATTCTAAATAAAAACTTTTGATTTAACAAATTATTTTGAAATTTGGGAATATATAATACAATTTCTAATTTTTTTAATAATATTCTAAGTCTTTTTAGCAGGATTTCAACATCTTGAATGAAATCTAATGATTTGTTTTGAGCCATTTGATAATTTTTACTTCATAACTCCTCCATAACTAAGATCAGATGCATCTATTTCAACAATTTTAAAAATATAAGGAGACGAAAGTCCTAAGCATGCTAAATTTTAACATGAGCTTTTATCTGTTTTATAATATTTGTATGCTTCTCTGTCCACGGAGGTGGATTCTTTTCTAATATTTTGAATAATTGTTTATATAATGATATGAGAGACTGATAACAATTTACAATATAGTTTTGACTTCTTAGAAACTTTTGTAATTAATGCTTATCTTTTATCTCATTGGAGAATTTATTTGCAAATTCTATTGTTCTACTAATTAGAGTAATAGTTTCCTGATAAATATGATAACCAATAAATCTAATTTTATTTTGGAATAATTTGAATTTAAATGATGGAATAACTAATCCATTTTGTTTAATAATTTGGACAAAAGTATTTAAATATTTCCAATATTGTTTAATAGATGACAAAAAAATTAATACATCATCTACATAGACAATTGAGAATTGAGTAAAAGAAGTAAATATTTCATTCATGATATTCTAAAACTCACTGTGAGCATTTTTTAATCCAAATAACATAACATTCCATTCATAATTTCCAAATAAGAGTGTAATTGCTGTTTTATATCTATCTCTTTTAGCAATTTGGATTTGCCAAAATTCATTTTTCATGTCAAATTTTGAGAATACTGTAATATCATAAATGCGAGATAATAAGTCCTTTTTATTAGGAATAAGATATCTAATCCATTATAATACTTTATTTAATGGTTTATAATTAATGACTAGTCGAGGTACTCATCTTTCTAATTCTGCCTATTTTTGGACATAAAAGGCAGCACAACTCTTTGATGATTTACTTTTTCTAACTAATCATTTTGATAATAATTCGTTAATCTCTTTTATACAAAATTCTAATAATTCATTATTCATTTGAATTTGTCTAGTTTTGGTAAGGATATTTTTTTCTGAAATTTTTTTCATAAGGTAATTCAATTATATGTTATTTTCTACTCCAAAAAGTATTAGATAAATTAGAACATACTTCATTTTCAATTATTATTTTAAAATTATTAATCTTTTGGATTAGTAATAGGTCCTTTAATTGTTCATCAATTCTTTTATATTTTAATTCATGTTTTAAAAAATTTATCTATTTTTCTTTCCTTTTAATTTTATTTTTTGTTAAAAAGTTAATTTCTTTAGTTAATGAAATTTATTTTAAAGCATTAATTTCTTATAAAACTAGAATAAATATAAATTTAAATTGAATTTCTTTACCTAATATTTTGACGAAAATTCATTCATTTGTTACAGCGAAATGGTATAGTAAGGCAAGAAATGAATTCCATAATATTTTTTTACTAAAATGAATGTTTTTTAAAACAAATTCCATTATTACATATATGTGCATTGGATAATTTATGATTTATATTTAATTTCACTCCATTAGCTTAAGAGAGTGTCTATTTTGTTTTCACAAAATATTTAGAAGGTATTATTCTTTCTTGTATATAGTTTAAATCTACTACTGTATCTAATAAAGCAATTTTTGTAAAAGAAAATTATTTGTTAATAGAAATAGTTATTTCAGTGTACCAATTTTAAAAATTTATCTTATTAAGGATATTAATGAAATTGTTTGACTCCTTTTTAATAATTATTATTGAGCTTTCTCCTTATTCTATTTTAGGAGGATTAACATCTTTATCAATTTTTAAAAGGATAATTTCTTACATTAATTGTTCATTTGAAACTTCAAACTTAGTATTAGATGCTTTCAAATTTCTAATCTCTTGTTTTATTTCATTCATTTCTTGTTGTAATCTTGCAATGTTATTTTTTGTGTTTCTGATTTAAATTTGTTAATTATTTATGAGAAATTATATGATGAAGGTGTTGGGGTAATTATTGAAGTATTTTGATTAATAAAAGTATCTTTTAATTTTTCTAAATATTCTTTTCTTTCCTGTGGGTTTTTAATTTTATCAATTAGTTCTAATATAATATTTTCATGAGTTGATAATACATTAATGGTTTTATTACAAATACAATTATTCTTATCTAAACAGTTACAAATTTGTATTTCATATTCTTCTGACTCATCATCAGAAGATTGTTCTGATAAATTTGATTTTTTTAATTGATAGATTTCTTTTTCTGAGTATGAGCTTTCCTCGTCTTCACTTGAATTTATTATAAAAATATTTAATAATTTTTCTTTTAATGTTTCATGTACATCTAATTCATTAATTTATTTTTAAATCTTACAATTTGATGTATAATGTCCAGCTCTTTCACATTTATAACAGACAACATGTTTTTTCTTTTTATTATACTTTTTTTTGTAGATTTTACTATTTATTAAATATTTATTTTTCTTTTGTCGTTTTCTTATAAAGTTTTTTATATTTTCATTTTTAGGATAATTTTTAAAATTCTTTTTTATTTCTTTGTGTCTTCTAGATGGAGCCAATAATTGAGTGTAACCAAACTGTTCATAAAAGGTGTCTAATTCTTTTTTAGCAATTTTTTTTTTTTTACAATTGATTTTTTAATCTTATATCATTACACATAATTAAACAAGTTCTATTAATAGTAGTTATTATATCATCATATGTAAGATTAATAAAATCAATAGTACCATATGATTTTACTAATAATTCTTGTATCTTTTGGGCGAAATAATATGGAAGTCCGACTATGTACTTTTACTTATAGTATGGTTGTTAACAATCATTTATAATCATAATTTTAGTTAGGAATACATCTTTATATCATTGAAAATCAGATAATTGAGTACATCTTAGATTAATTAATAAGTCACCAGTTCTTTATTTAAATTGAATAAGATCTCTAACAAAATATTTGATTAATATAAATATTAAAGTGTTAACAGTATCTTCCAATGATAGACTATATTTGTTTTAATAACTTGCATATTTCGTCATGCTTAACTTGGGATAATATTAAATATTTTTGTTCTTGTATAAGATCATAATGATCTCACCAGTCTTTTAATTGACCAGTGAATCCTGTAACAAGAATATGAACTATTTGGTGATCTGTTTTCCTATTTGATATATAAATATTAGCAACCATAATTATTTCTTAGAAATGATTCAATATTTCATATTCAGATAATTCATCAATATTCCATTCATATAGTACATTTGGTATAAAGCAGATCTTACTGTATGTTCTATTTCTTCAAATTACATATCCAAAAGGGTAAGCCTCGGATACCAATTACGAGTAATAGAGATATCACAATTAGAATCCCTAAAAGAGAAATTATTTATATAATCTCCTTTGATTTTATTTATTTGTAACTCTTTAAATTAGTTTTCAATATTACTAATTTCAGAATTAGATAAGCCAGGTGAATCTATTTTATTTAATACATTAATTTAAGATTTTTTTTGAAGTAGATGTAGTATTTGAAATATTTAATTTTTCTAATTTGTTAGAGATTTGTTCTAATAAATCATATTTGACTTTAGAAAAACTAAGTGTTAGATGAGAAGTGATTTCATGGGAAATGAACAAAGAGGTTTCTTTTGTTTTTTTAATAGTTTGTCTAATAGAATTTGTTTGGGTTTTAATTCTTTCTAATTACTTGCTTATGTTTTTTAAATATAAATTAGTACAATTATTTTATTGGATAATATTATTAGGATTTTTTACTTTCTTGTATTGAATTATTTTTTTTATTGGAGAAGCTAATATTTGAGTATTTTTTTATTATACCTAATTAATTTGAAAGGGGGATATTTTTCATATATAATTTGATTATCTTTCCTTAATCCATTGATTATTTGTTCTATTTAAGGTTGATAATTGCTTTGATTTATAAATGTCAAACCATGCAAATAAAGATATATTAATCTGTATATTTTATAAGTACTCGTAATATTTTGTTTGAATACAATCTTTTTATATTTGTGTGAAAGTTGAGAAAAATTCTAATATTTTTTGTTTATTTTCCTCTCTATTATAATCTCATTGAAGATATTTTTTGTTAATCTTAAATTCTTCTTTGCAAAGGGTATATATTTGAGCATCATCTCTAACTACTTGTGAATATATTGGAGAGAAAGTTCTTTAATTTGTTGAGGATTATGAGAGGTGGATGCTCTATCAGGATGATTAATAGTATATATTGGTATATTTATAATCTTTCTATAAATAATTCCTTAGATTTAAGTGTGATGACCCGCTTTTACGTGTATTTTCACTGAAGGGTTGTTTTTAATTTAATTAATATATTAGTTTATTTATTTTGAATTAATGTGTTTTAAATTGGTTTTTAATTTATTTGATGTGTTTATTTTATTTAATCGTTTTACGGTTTTTTAAAATCGTTTTCGGCGGATCAGTTTTGGTTTCCGGAGTGAGGATTGGACCTCATTTCTTTTCTTCTCTCTTTTTCTTTTTCCCTTTTTCCTTTTTCTTTTTCTTTTTTTTTTCCTTCTTTTCTTTCTTTTTCTTCTTCTTTTCCCGGTTCCTCTCTCTCTCCCCGTGCGTTTTCTCCCATTTTATCCATCCCGTCGCTGCCCCTTTGACCGGCCGGTTCTCCGCCGTCCGGCCACCGTTTGATGCACCGTCACCACCGTTCTCTTCCCCTTCCACCATAGATCATCCCCACCAATTTTCAGAGCCATCGGACCAGCCGTTTGCTTTCGAGAGCCGCCGGAAGTCGCTGCACCTGCCCTGTTTTTGCCCCTGTCGCCGGAACTGTTTTCTGCCCAGACCGCCGCCGTCCGGCCACCGTTTGGCCCGCCGCCGGTCCCGTTCGAACCCCCTCCCTCCGGCGCACCTTCCCACCAAATATCTCCCCCATCCGGCCGGCCGTTTGGCCGGAAGAGCCATTTCTTTCCCCACGGATTTTACTCCGATCCGCCGCCGTCTCTCCACCTCCGGCCACCATTTCTTCACCACTTCATCACCGACTCCTTGCCGTCCTAACCCACCTATTTCCGGCCTCCAACGACCACCGGAACAGCTCCTACGAGCTTGCTTTCCGATTTGAGTTTTCCGGCCTATTTCCGGCGTTTTCGCCGCCACCCACGGCCAACCACCACTTCCAATAGCTTCACAATCATCCCTAAACCATTCCCTATCAATCCTAAGCCCTGGTTTGTCCCCGTTCAAAAATGGGTAATTTATTACCCACGGACACAGTGTAAATTACACTGTTACGTTGCTTTTCCTCCGCCGTTTGCAACGCCGCGAGCTTTCTAAAAATACCGTATAGCGCTGTAAGTATTTTCCAAACCCTATTTACAGATTTAAATATATATTGCTCATTCAATAAATATTTGTTGTTGGTTGTTGATTTCGGACTGAGTCCGAGGAGTTTCGGGGGTCGGATGGATGGAGGACGGAGTTGTCTGTTTTATTGATTTATGTTGTTGGATTATTTTATTATGCATTGATATGGCATTTCATGGTGCATGCACATGTGTTTGTGGGATTTGTGTGAAAAGCCTGTGTATTGGCGTGAGTGGTTTTACGGGTGCGTGTGTATCACGAGCCCAAGCCGGGATGGGTTATTATCTCGGTGGAGCTCCTCTGGTCACTCGGGAGCGGAATAAACTGAGTGATGTCCCCTGAGTTGTCGAGAGAGATGACGGGAGCGGGGCTAGGGGATGCTTGGCTACGAACGCGCCGGGCGCGGAACCGGGCATCGCCCTACTCACCGACTCCGTGGCCCTTTGCTGGCGAGGGCTAGAGGATGCTTGGCTACGCACGCGCGGGGCGCGGAACTGGGCATCGCTTGTTAGGTGTCACATGCGTGGTGGTACTCTGCGGCGTGACACTGGAGCCAGGGTGTGCGGATGACCCCTAGGGGAGGTCATGGTGCATACGGTTAAAAACTGGATAATGGTTTGTGAGGCCAAATGGGACTTTTGGCGTGGGCCAGATGGACTTCTGGCGAGATATTGGGCCGGATGGACTTCCGGCGAGATATTGGGCCAAATGTGACCTTTGGCGTGTTTTTCGGAAAGGATGTGTTTTTGGGCCAAATGGGTTTTTTTTGGAGTGTGTGGAAAACTGTGTTTTATGGGCTTTGTGCATTGGGCATGATTCATGCATCTTGTTTGAGTTATATGTGTTTTTATCTGGTAGTGTTTGGATTTTACTTACCTGCGGTACCATTCGTGGTTCCGTAGCTTTTGGTGCAGAGTTAGAGGATGAAGAGGAGGAGGCTGAGCCCGAGGATGCGGCTCCGCCGGGTTGCAGATGTTATCTTTTTATTTGTTTAAAACTGTATTTGTGTTTTGTAATATTTTATCTATGTACGTTTTAAATAGCTTGTATTATGTTAAGAAAAATTCTGGTACTTAGTTATATGACTTTCGTTATCCGCTGCGTTTTTCTTGTGCACATTTGTTGCCTTTGCACACACTTGGCACCCGTCGATAGGATGGTGATCCGGGTTGTCACCATCCGGACGTCTTGAATTCCCCGTGTTCGGGCGTGGGGATTTTGGGGGCGTCACAGGTGGTATCAGAGCGGTTTGGCTCTGGGTAAAACCACATGTCCCGTAGGTAGTACCAGAATGTTTTTAAAGGTTGTGTTTCAAAAATTATGTTAAGTAAAGTTGTTATTTGATTTGTTTTATTTGTTTGAACTTGTTTGCTTGTTTTTATTTATTTGGTTATGTTTTTGCATGCTGGTTTCTTTTGTTTCTTGCTGTGTGATGTTGGTTTTGGTTTTTGGTTTTACGATGATTTTATTTGTTTTTCTTTAACTTGATTTGATTTTATTTGAATTGCAAGTATGTTGTTTATTTGTTTTGTTTATTTTGTTTTAAGTTGTTTTGTTTTGTTTTGTCCGGTGTTAAAGTGGGATTGAGGATTGTGCTATGACAGGAGGACGGTACTATTGAGAATGTTGTTGAAAAAAAAAAAAAAAAAAAAAAAAAAAACTTAGTGAAGTAGGGTTGAATTTTTATAAAGGTGGGTTACTTTCATAATATTGTGGCTAGAAGGGAACGACATGGATTAGGCAATTTCTTGGGAGTAGGAATGTAAGTTGCAACTAAGGAGGGGAGTTAGCTTTAAGTCGCTTAAGACGGTTGAGGTCTTAGGTTTTGTAGAAATTATGTAATGAAGCTATAGAATAGGAGAGTGTAGGTTCAACGAACTTTAAGGATTGGTTTAAGAAAATTTTATCTAAGGTTTGAGGCCTTATAGATTTTAGGAAATAAGATTTTGGTAATTAAGGTTTTAGGTTCGACAAGCTTTGGGGGAAATAATTAAATTTCAAGTTTTAAATTTCGCTTATTCGGATGAACAATTTGGTGGCAATTGGGGTTTTAAAAATTTACAAGTTTTAAGGTGAATGTTTTGGATTAAAGCTATCAATCTCGAGGATTTCAGAAAATGACTTATTATCCGTTAATGTATTAGATTTTAAAGGTTTTGGGAGCCGATTGTTCTATTATGGGGTGTAAGCTCATTGATCTTAGAAGTTCCGGAAGATGATTCTTATTTGATTTAAGGTTTTAGAATTGTAGAGTTGAATGACTGATTGGTAATAAGAATTGAGTTCTTAGTTTTACAGACTTAGTGCTGTAGCTTGATCTACTCTAGTGAGTGATTAGTTTGCAACCATTAAAATGGGGTTGATCAGAGTTTAGTTAATAATATGAAATTTTTCTGGGGTACATTTCTTTGAGAATGGAAGGTAATGATTTAGCTCATATACTTCTTTGAGGATTGTAGATATTGACTTAGTTCAGAAAATGACTATTGTTAACTCGAGGTTGTAGTAATCGATTTTAGGAAATGATTTTTGTCGGTTCGGAAGAAATAGATCCATTGAGGTTTTGGAAGCAATAGTTTAATTGTTGGTATTGAATTCGATTGAAGTTGAGACCTTATGTTCTATAAACTTTTGGGAACGGATTATTAGCAGGTTTAAGGTCATTTTCAGTACAAAGCTTTAAGCGATAACCATTTACTGATATTAAGGGTATAAGTTAAGCAGATATAGGAATGAGTCATGTTGATTTGCGGATATAAGTCGAGATGGTGGAAATAGTGGTAGTAGACTATTTGTGTGTTGGAATGACTATTGGTTTCGGCTAAGGACGTATAAGATTGACACGTGATAGTGGTAAATCGATTGGGGCGTTCAGTCGAAGCGTGTTACTCAATGGAATGTGGGTTGGCAATAATTGTTATAGCTCGAGGTTATAGTGACAAGTTTTAGGATTGATTCATACCGAGTTGAGGATAATAGATGATGCAGTTTTGGGAAATGAAATTTTGTTTATTTTGAGGATAAGGTACGGATGTTGGAAATGGAAGTGATGGATCACTTATACGTTAGAATGATTATTGATCTTAGCTAAGGATACATGAGATCCATTTATAGTGGTGGTGAGGGTGTATGGATTTCGGAGAGTACAAATCCTAGTCTCTTTTTGGGCTTGAGAGAAATGGCTTTGGTGAGTACTGAAAATGGATTAGATGTGATAGTATTAAATTCAATAGATTTTAACTTCGAGTTCTTAGTGAGTTGATCGGAGTGTACAGTTGAAGTGGGTTACCAATTGGAGTGATAGTTGGCATTTATTGTGGAGACTATCTTAGAGAATTAATTGTGACTTGAGGTCACACAGGAATTTAAATTTTGAGACTATACTTTCTTTTGGAGTTTTGAGTGTCCAATTGGGAGAATTATATACATTTTATTTAACTAGAAGAGAGATTGTTGAGTCGCCAGGTGTAGTGGATAATAAAATCTTGAAAGTGGAAGTTTGGGAATTAGCGGTGATTAACCTAAACAGGTACGTAAGGTAATAAGCAGTAGAAGTCAGGAGAGTAGTGCCATAGTTTTGATGGATTGGAGGTTTGAATAGCATGGCCTATCTTGAGATTTAATTTTGTATGCAATTGAAGGAAATAGTCGTGCTAATATTAGGGTTATGAGAATAGAAGTAGGTAAGTGAGTTTATAAGAAGGGTTTATTAAGGTTATGGTGAATTCAATCGTGGTTCGTAGTGTGTTTAGTCATCTCTAAATTTAGACGATATTCAGAATTTAGGAAATGATTTTGATTTGATTAAGGTAGCTAGAGATAATTGAGGGATAGGAGTGATGATTCACGATTTTGGGAGATTTTATTTTCTATCAAAGTGTGGTAAAGGATTTTCTTGCTTCCAGGTGTTAGAGTTAGCTTGTACTCAAGGGTGTTATTTTATGAGGATATAGTCTTTTTACATTTTGGCGAGTTATCAGAGTGTGCACGGAAGCGTGATATTTTGGAGATAATTAGGTATTTAAATTTTGTGCTGAATTTGGGTAATTAGTGACGACTCGAAATTTCAAGCAGGTACTTGTAATTGGAGAGTAATATTTTAGTTGTGCATATGATGATTATTGATGGTTTATTTTGGAAGTGACTATTAGATTACCAAGATATGGTATACAATGAAAGTTTCGATAATATAGCATAAGAGTTGATTGAGATTAATACAGTTCATTCTAATAAGAAGTACTAATTGTTGAAATTTGCTTGGGTGCGGTTTTGAAGTTCTTGTGGACATGGTGATTTCGGTTTACGTGGCCGCTTTAAGAGTTCTAGACGTGATGCATTTCTGGGAGATTAGTGCGAATATGATGGAGTTGCTTATAGGAGTATTTTTGGGAAGCGCGTTCTTCATTCTTGTGTGGAAATTGATGATGGTATGATTTTCTCAAGTATAATCGGAGTTGTTTATGGTATCCTGCTTGGTGCTGAGGTTTGATCTCGCAAATTTCGAGGACGAAATTTGTTTTAAGGGGGGGAGGATGTGATGACCCGCTTTTACGTGTATTTTCACTGAAGGGTTGTTTTTAATTTAATTAATATATTAGTTTATTTATTTTGAATTAATGTGTTTTAAATTGGTTTTTAATTTATTTGATGTGTTTATTTTATTTAATCGTTTTACGGTTTTTTAAAATCGTTTTCGGCGGATCAGTTTTGGTTTCCGGAGTGAGGATTGGACCTCATTTCTTTTCTTCTCTCTTTTTCTTTTTCCCTTTTTCCTTTTTCTTTTTCTTTTTTTTTTCCTTCTTTTCTTTCTTTTTCTTCTTCTTTTCCCGGTTCCTCTCTCTCTCCCCGTGCGTTTTCTCCCATTTTATCCATCCCGTCGCTGCCCCTTTGACCGGCCGGTTCTCCGCCGTCCGGCCACCGTTTGATGCACCGTCACCACCGTTCTCTTCCCCTTCCACCATAGATCATCCCCACCAATTTTCAGAGCCATCGGACCAGCCGTTTGCTTTCGAGAGCCGCCGGAAGTCGCTGCACCTGCCCTGTTTTTGCCCCTGTCGCCGGAACTGTTTTCTGCCCAGACCGCCGCCGTCCGGCCACCGTTTGGCCCGCCGCCGGTCCCGTTCGAACCCCCTCCCTCCGGCGCACCTTCCCACCAAATATCTCCCCCATCCGGCCGGCCGTTTGGCCGGAAGAGCCATTTCTTTCCCCACGGATTTTACTCCGATCCGCCGCCGTCTCTCCACCTCCGGCCACCATTTCTTCACCACTTCATCACCGACTCCTTGCCGTCCTAACCCACCTATTTCCGGCCTCCAACGACCACCGGAACAGCTCCTACGAGCTTGCTTTCCGATTTGAGTTTTCCGGCCTATTTCCGGCGTTTTCGCCGCCACCCACGGCCAACCACCACTTCCAATAGCTTCACAATCATCCCTAAACCATTCCCTATCAATCCTAAGCCCTGGTTTGTCCCCGTTCAAAAATGGGTAATTTATTACCCACGGACACAGTGTAAATTACACTGTTACGTTGCTTTTCCTCCGCCGTTTGCAACGCCGCGAGCTTTCTAAAAATACCGTATAGCGCTGTAAGTATTTTCCAAACCCTATTTACAGATTTAAATATATATTGCTCATTCAATAAATATTTGTTGTTGGTTGTTGATTTCGGACTGAGTCCGAGGAGTTTCGGGGGTCGGATGGATGGAGGACGGAGTTGTCTGTTTTATTGATTTATGTTGTTGGATTATTTTATTATGCATTGATATGGCATTTCATGGTGCATGCACATGTGTTTGTGAGATTTGTGTGAAAAGCCTGTGTATTGGCGTGAGTGGTTTTACGGGTGCGTGTGTATCACGAGCCCAAGCCGGGATGGGTTATTATCTCGGTGGAGCTCCTCTGGTCACTCGGGAGCGGAATAAACTGAGTGATGTCCCCTGAGTTGTCGAGAGAGATGACGGGAGCGGGGCTAGGGGATGCTTGGCTACGAACGCGCCGGGCGCGGAACCGGGCATCGCCCTACTCACCGACTCCGTGGCCCTTTGCTGGCGAGGGCTAGAGGATGCTTGGCTACGCACGCGCGGGGCGCGGAACTGGGCATCGCTTGTTAGGTGTCACATGCGTGGTGGTACTCTGCGGCGTGACACTGGAGCCAGGGTGTGCGGATGACCCCTAGGGGAGGTCATGGTGCATACGGTTAAAAACTGGATAATGGTTTGTGAGGCCAAATGGGACTTTTGGCGTGGGCCAGATGGACTTCTGGCGAGATATTGGGCCGGATGGACTTCCGGCGAGATATTGGGCCAAATGTGACCTTTGGCGTGTTTTTCGGAAAGGATGTGTTTTTGGGCCAAATGGGTTTTTTTTGGAGTGTGTGGAAAACTGTGTTTTATGGGCTTTGTGCATTGGGCATGATTCATGCATCTTGTTTGAGTTATATGTGTTTTTATCTGGTAGTGTTTGGATTTTACTTACCTGCGGTACCATTCGTGGTTCCGTAGCTTTTGGTGCAGAGTTAGAGGATGAAGAGGAGGAGGCTGAGCCCGAGGATGCGGCTCCGCCGGGTTGCAGATGTTATCTTTTTATTTGTTTAAAACTGTATTTGTGTTTTGTAATATTTTATCTATGTACGTTTTAAATAGCTTGTATTATGTTAAGAAAAATTCTGGTACTTAGTTATATGACTTTCGTTATCCGCTGCGTTTTTCTTGTGCACATTTGTTGCCTTTGCACACACTTGGCACCCGTCGATAGGATGGTGATCCGGGTTGTCACCATCCGGACGTCTCGAATTCCCCGTGTTCGGGCGTGGGGATTTTGGGGGCGTCACAGGTGGTATCAGAGCGGTTTGGCTCTGGGTAAAACCACATGTCCCGTAGGTAGTACCAGAATGTTTTTAAAGGTTGTGTTTCAAAAATTATGTTAAGTAAAGTTGTTATTTGATTTGTTTTATTTGTTTGAACTTGTTTGCTTGTTTTTATTTATTTGGTTATGTTTTTGCATGCTGGTTTCTTTTGTTTCTTGCTGTGTGATGTTGGTTTTGGTTTTTGGTTTTACGATGGTTTTATTTGTTTTTCTTTAACTTGATTTGATTTTATTTGAATTGCAAGTATGTTGTTTATTTGTTTTGTTTATTTTGTTTTAAGTTGTTTTGTTTTGTTTTGTCCGGTGTTAAAGTGGGATTGAGGATTGTGCTATGACAGGAGGACGGTACTATTGAGAATGTTGTTGAAAAAAAAAAAAAAAAAAAAAAAAAAACTTAGTGAAGTAGGGTTGAATTTTTATAAAGGTGGGTTACTTTCATAATATTGTGGCTAGAAGGGAACGACATGGATTAGGCAATTTCTTGGGAGTAGGAATGTAAGTTGCAACTAAGGAGGGGAGTTAGCTTTAAGTCGCTTAAGACGGTTGAGGTCTTAGGTTTTGTAGAAATTATGTAATGAAGCTATAGAATAGGAGAGTGTAGGTTCAACGAACTTTAAGGATTGGTTTAAGAAAATTTTATCTAAGGTTTGAGGCCTTATAGATTTTAGGAAATAAGATTTTGGTAATTAAGGTTTTAGGTTCGACAAGCTTTGGGGGAAATAATTAAATTTCAAGTTTTAAATTTCGCTTATTCGGATGAACAATTTGGTGGCAATTGGGGTTTTAAAAATTTACAAGTTTTAAGGTGAATGTTTTGGATTAAAGCTATCAATCTCGAGGATTTCAGAAAATGACTTATTATCCGTTAATGTATTAGATTTTAAAGGTTTTGGGAGCCGATTGTTCTATTATGGGGTGTAAGCTCATTGATCTTAGAAGTTCCGGAAGATGATTCTTATTTGATTTAAGGTTTTAGAATTGTAGAGTTGAATGACTGATTGGTAATAAGAATTGAGTTCTTAGTTTTACAGACTTAGTGCTGTAGCTTGATCTACTCTAGTGAGTGATTAGTTTGCAACCATTAAAATGGGGTTGATCAGAGTTTAGTTAATAATATAAAATTTTCCTGGGGTACATTTCTTTGAGAATGGAAGGTAATGATTTAGCTCATATACTTCTTTGAGGATTGTAGATATTGACTTAGTTCAGAAAATGACTATTGTTAACTCGAGGTTGTAGTAATCGATTTTAGGAAATGATTTTTGTCGGTTCGGAAGAAATAGATCCATTGAGGTTTTGGAAGCAATAGTTTAATTGTTGGTATTGAATTCGATTGAAGTTGAGACCTTATGTTCTATAAACTTTTGGGAACGGATTATTAGCAGGTTTAAGGTCATTTTCAGTACAAAGCTTTAAGCGATAACCATTTACTGATATTAAGGGTATAAGTTAAGCAGATATAGGAATGAGTCATGTTGATTTGCGGATATAAGTCGAGATGGTGGAAATAGTGGTAGTAGACTATTTGTGTGTTGGAATGACTATTGGTTTCGGCTAAGGACGTATAAGATTGACACGTGATAGTGGTAAATCGATTGGGGCGTTCAGTCGAAGCGTGTTACTCAATGGAATGTGGGTTGGCAATAATTGTTATAGCTCGAGGTTATAGTGACAAGTTTTAGGATTGATTCATACCGAGTTGAGGATAATAGATGATGCAGTTTTGGGAAATGAAATTTTGTTTATTTTGAGGATAAGGTACGGATGTTGGAAATGGAAGTGATGGATCACTTATACGTTAGAATGATTATTGATCTTAGCTAAGGATACATGAGATCCATTTATAGTGGTGGTGAGGGTGTATGGATTTCGGAGAGTACAAATCCTAGTCTCTTTTTGGGCTTGAGAGAAATGGCTTTGGTGAGTACTGAAAATGGATTAGATGTGATAGTATTAAATTCAATAGATTTTAACTTCGAGTTCTTAGTGAGTTGATCGGAGTGTACAGTTGAAGTGGGTTACCAATTGGAGTGATAGTTGGCATTTATTGTGGAGACTATCTTAGAGAATTAATTGTGACTTGAGGTCACACAGGAATTTAAATTTTGAGACTATACTTTCTTTTGGAGTTTTGAGTGTCCAATTGGGAGAATTATATACATTTTATTTAACTAGAAGAGAGATTGTTGAGTCGCCAGGTGTAGTGGATAATAAAATCTTGAAAGTGGAAGTTTGGGAATCAGCGGTGATTAACCTAAACAGGTACGTAAGGTAATAAGCAGTAGAAGTCAGGAGAGTAGTGCCATAGTTTTGATGGATTGGAGGTTTGAATAGCATGGCCTATCTTGAGATTTAATTTTGTATGCAATTGAAGGAAATAGTCGTGCTAATATTAGGGTTATGAGAATAGAAGTAGGTAAGTGAGTTTATAAGAAGGGTTTATTAAGGTTATGGTGAATTCAATCGTGGTTCGTAGTGTGTTTAGTCATCTCTAAATTTAGACGATATTCAGAATTTAGGAAATGATTTTGATTTGATTAAGGTAGCTAGAGATAATTGAGGGATAGGAGTGATGATTCACGATTTTGGGAGATTTTATTTTCTATCAAAGTGTGGTAAAGGATTTTCTTGCTTCCAGGTGTTAGAGTTAGCTTGTACTCAAGGGTGTTATTTTATGAGGATATAGTCTTTTTACATTTTGGCGAGTTATCAGAGTGTGCACGGAAGCGTGATATTTTGGAGATAATTAGGTATTTAAATTTTGTGCTGAATTTGGGTAATTAGTGACGACTCGAAATTTCAAGCAGGTACTTGTAATTGGAGAGTAATATTTTAGTTGTGCATATGATGATTATTGATGGTTTATTTTGGAAGTGACTATTAGATTACCAAGATATGGTATACAATGAAAGTTTCGATAATATAGCATAAGAGTTGATTGAGATTAATACAGTTCATTCTAATAAGAAGTACTAATTGTTGAAATTTGCTTGGGTGCGGTTTTGAAGTTCTTGTGGACATGGTGATTTCGGTTTACGTGGCCGCTTTAAGAGTTCTAGACGTGATGCATTTCTGGGAGATTAGTGCGAATATGATGGAGTTGCTTATAGGAGTATTTTTGGGAAGCGCGTTCTTCATTCTTGTGTGGAAATTGATGATGGTATGATTTTCTCAAGTATAATCGGAGTTGTTTATGGTATCCTGCTTGGTGCTGAGGTTTGATCTCGCAAATTTCGAGGACGAAATTTGTTTTAAGGGGGGGAGGATGTGATGACCCGCTTTTACGTGTATTTTCACTGAAGGGTTGTTTTTAATTTAATTAATATATTAGTTTATTTATTTTGAATTAATGTGTTTTAAATTGGTTTTTAATTTATTTGATGTGTTTATTTTATTTAATCGTTTTACGGTTTTTTAAAATCGTTTTCGGCGGATCAGTTTTGGTTTCCGGAGTGAGGATTGGACCTCATTTCTTTTCTTCTCTCTTTTTCTTTTTCCCTTTTTCCTTTTTCTTTTTCTTTTTTTTTTCCTTCTTTTCTTTCTTTTTCTTCTTCTTTTCCCGGTTCCTCTCTCTCTCCCCGTGCGTTTTCTCCCATTTTATCCATCCCGTCGCTGCCCCTTTGACCGGCCGGTTCTCCGCCGTCCGGCCACCGTTTGATGCACCGTCACCACCGTTCTCTTCCCCTTCCACCATAGATCATCCCCACCAATTTTCAGAGCCATCGGACCAGCCGTTTGCTTTCGAGAGCCGCCGGAAGTCGCTGCACCTGCCCTGTTTTTGCCCCTGTCGCCGGAACTGTTTTCTGCCCAGACCGCCGCCGTCCGGCCACCGTTTGGCCCGCCGCCGGTCCCGTTCGAACCCCCTCCCTCCGGCGCACCTTCCCACCAAATATCTCCCCCATCCGGCCGGCCGTTTGGCCGGAAGAGCCATTTCTTTCCCCACGGATTTTACTCCGATCCGCCGCCGTCTCTCCACCTCCGGCCACCATTTCTTCACCACTTCATCACCGACTCCTTGCCGTCCTAACCCACCTATTTCCGGCCTCCAACGACCACCGGAACAGCTCCTACGAGCTTGCTTTCCGATTTGAGTTTTCCGGCCTATTTCCGGCGTTTTCGCCGCCACCCACGGCCAACCACCACTTCCAATAGCTTCACAATCATCCCTAAACCATTCCCTATCAATCCTAAGCCCTGGTTTGTCCCCGTTCAAAAATGGGTAATTTATTACCCACGGACACAGTGTAAATTACACTGTTACGTTGCTTTTCCTCCGCCGTTTGCAACGCCGCGAGCTTTCTAAAAATACCGTATAGCGCTGTAAGTATTTTCCAAACCCTATTTACAGATTTAAATATATATTGCTCATTCAATAAATATTTGTTGTTGGTTGTTGATTTCGGACTGAGTCCGAGGAGTTTCGGGGGTCGGATGGATGGAGGACGGAGTTGTCTGTTTTATTGATTTATGTTGTTGGATTATTTTATTATGCATTGATATGGCATTTCATGGTGCATGCACATGTGTTTGTGAGATTTGTGTGAAAAGCCTGTGTATTGGCGTGAGTGGTTTTACGGGTGCGTGTGTATCACGAGCCCAAGCCGGGATGGGTTATTATCTCGGTGGAGCTCCTCTGGTCACTCGGGAGCGGAATAAACTGAGTGATGTCCCCTGAGTTGTCGAGAGAGATGACGGGAGCGGGGCTAGGGGATGCTTGGCTACGAACGCGCCGGGCGCGGAACCGGGCATCGCCCTACTCACCGACTCCGTGGCCCTTTGCTGGCGAGGGCTAGAGGATGCTTGGCTACGCACGCGCGGGGCGCGGAACTGGGCATCGCTTGTTAGGTGTCACATGCGTGGTGGTACTCTGCGGCGTGACACTGGAGCCAGGGTGTGCGGATGACCCCTAGGGGAGGTCATGGTGCATACGGTTAAAAACTGGATAATGGTTTGTGAGGCCAAATGGGACTTTTGGCGTGGGCCAGATGGACTTCTGGCGAGATATTGGGCCGGATGGACTTCCGGCGAGATATTGGGCCAAATGTGACCTTTGGCGTGTTTTTCGGAAAGGATGTGTTTTTGGGCCAAATGGGTTTTTTTTGGAGTGTGTGGAAAACTGTGTTTTATGGGCTTTGTGCATTGGGCATGATTCATGCATCTTGTTTGAGTTATATGTGTTTTTATCTGGTAGTGTTTGGATTTTACTTACCTGCGGTACCATTCGTGGTTCCGTAGCTTTTGGTGCAGAGTTAGAGGATGAAGAGGAGGAGGCTGAGCCCGAGGATGCGGCTCCGCCGGGTTGCAGATGTTATCTTTTTATTTGTTTAAAACTGTATTTGTGTTTTGTAATATTTTATCTATGTACGTTTTAAATAGCTTGTATTATGTTAAGAAAAATTCTGGTACTTAGTTATATGACTTTCGTTATCCGCTGCGTTTTTCTTGTGCACATTTGTTGCCTTTGCACACACTTGGCACCCGTCGATAGGATGGTGATCCGGGTTGTCACCATCCGGACGTCTCGAATTCCCCGTGTTCGGGCGTGGGGATTTTGGGGGCGTCACAGGTGGTATCAGAGCGGTTTGGCTCTGGGTAAAACCACATGTCCCGTAGGTAGTACCAGAATGTTTTTAAAGGTTGTGTTTCAAAAATTATGTTAAGTAAAGTTGTTATTTGATTTGTTTTATTTGTTTGAACTTGTTTGCTTGTTTTTATTTATTTGGTTATGTTTTTGCATGCTGGTTTCTTTTGTTTCTTGCTGTGTGATGTTGGTTTTGGTTTTTGGTTTTACGATGGTTTTATTTGTTTTTCTTTAACTTGATTTGATTTTATTTGAATTGCAAGTATGTTGTTTATTTGTTTTGTTTATTTTGTTTTAAGTTGTTTTGTTTTGTTTTGTCCGGTGTTAAAGTGGGATTGAGGATTGTGCTATGACAGGAGGACGGTACTATTGAGAATGTTGTTGAAAAAAAAAAAAAAAAAAAAAAAAAAAACTTAGTGAAGTAGGGTTGAATTTTTATAAAGGTGGGTTACTTTCATAATATTGTGGCTAGAAGGGAACGACATGGATTAGGCAATTTCTTGGGAGTAGGAATGTAAGTTGCAACTAAGGAGGGGAGTTAGCTTTAAGTCGCTTAAGACGGTTGAGGTCTTAGGTTTTGTAGAAATTATGTAATGAAGCTATAGAATAGGAGAGTGTAGGTTCAACGAACTTTAAGGATTGGTTTAAGAAAATTTTATCTAAGGTTTGAGGCCTTATAGATTTTAGGAAATAAGATTTTGGTAATTAAGGTTTTAGGTTCGACAAGCTTTGGGGGAAATAATTAAATTTCAAGTTTTAAATTTCGCTTATTCGGATGAACAATTTGGTGGCAATTGGGGTTTTAAAAATTTACAAGTTTTAAGGTGAATGTTTTGGATTAAAGCTATCAATCTCGAGGATTTCAGAAAATGACTTATTATCCGTTAATGTATTAGATTTTAAAGGTTTTGGGAGCCGATTGTTCTATTATGGGGTGTAAGCTCATTGATCTTAGAAGTTCCGGAAGATGATTCTTATTTGATTTAAGGTTTTAGAATTGTAGAGTTGAATGACTGATTGGTAATAAGAATTGAGTTCTTAGTTTTACAGACTTAGTGCTGTAGCTTGATCTACTCTAGTGAGTGATTAGTTTGCAACCATTAAAATGGGGTTGATCAGAGTTTAGTTAATAATATAAAATTTTCCTGGGGTACATTTCTTTGAGAATGGA
Organism: Carya illinoinensis; assembly: GCF_018687715.1. Classification (NCBI taxonomy): domain Eukaryota; kingdom Viridiplantae; phylum Streptophyta; class Magnoliopsida; order Fagales; family Juglandaceae; genus Carya; species Carya illinoinensis. Next base: position 37,373,015 of record NC_056761.1, read on the forward strand.
AGGTAATGATTTAGCTCATATACTTCTTTGAGGATTGTAGATATTGACTTAGTTCAGAAAATGACTATTGTTAACTCGAGGTTGTAGTAATCGATTTTAGGAAATGATTTTTGTCGGTTCGGAAGAAATAGATCCATTGAGGTTTTGGAAGCAATAGTTTAATTGTTGGTATTGAATTCGATTGAAGTTGAGACCTTATGTTCTATAAACTTTTGGGAACGGATTATTAGCAGGTTTAAGGTCATTTTCAGTACAAAGCTTTAAGCGATAACCATTTACTGATATTAAGGGTATAAGTTAAGCAGATATAGGAATGAGTCATGTTGATTTGCGGATATAAGTCGAGATGGTGGAAATAGTGGTAGTAGACTATTTGTGTGTTGGAATGACTATTGGTTTCGGCTAAGGACGTATAAGATTGACACGTGATAGTGGTAAATCGATTGGGGCGTTCAGTCGAAGCGTGTTACTCAATGGAATGTGGGTTGGCAATAATTGTTATAGCTCGAGGTTATAGTGACAAGTTTTAGGATTGATTCATACCGAGTTGAGGATAATAGATGATGCAGTTTTGGGAAATGAAATTTTGTTTATTTTGAGGATAAGGTACGGATGTTGGAAATGGAAGTGATGGATCACTTATACGTTAGAATGATTATTGATCTTAGCTAAGGATACATGAGATCCATTTATAGTGGTGGTGAGGGTGTATGGATTTCGGAGAGTACAAATCCTAGTCTCTTTTTGGGCTTGAGAGAAATGGCTTTGGTGAGTACTGAAAATGGATTAGATGTGATAGTATTAAATTCAATAGATTTTAACTTCGAGTTCTTAGTGAGTTGATCGGAGTGTACAGTTGAAGTGGGTTACCAATTGGAGTGATAGTTGGCATTTATTGTGGAGACTATCTTAGAGAATTAATTGTGACTTGAGGTCACACAGGAATTTAAATTTTGAGACTATACTTTCTTTTGGAGTTTTGAGTGTCCAATTGGGAGAATTATATACATTTTATTTAACTAGAAGAGAGATTGTTGAGTCGCCAGGTGTAGTGGATAATAAAATCTTGAAAGTGGAAGTTTGGGAATCAGCGGTGATTAACCTAAACAGGTACGTAAGGTAATAAGCAGTAGAAGTCAGGAGAGTAGTGCCATAGTTTTGATGGATTGGAGGTTTGAATAGCATGGCCTATCTTGAGATTTAATTTTGTATGCAATTGAAGGAAATAGTCGTGCTAATATTAGGGTTATGAGAATAGAAGTAGGTAAGTGAGTTTATAAGAAGGGTTTATTAAGGTTATGGTGAATTCAATCGTGGTTCGTAGTGTGTTTAGTCATCTCTAAATTTAGACGATATTCAGAATTTAGGAAATGATTTTGATTTGATTAAGGTAGCTAGAGATAATTGAGGGATAGGAGTGATGATTCACGATTTTGGGAGATTTTATTTTCTATCAAAGTGTGGTAAAGGATTTTCTTGCTTCCAGGTGTTAGAGTTAGCTTGTACTCAAGGGTGTTATTTTATGAGGATATAGTCTTTTTACATTTTGGCGAGTTATCAGAGTGTGCACGGAAGCGTGATATTTTGGAGATAATTAGGTATTTAAATTTTGTGCTGAATTTGGGTAATTAGTGACGACTCGAAATTTCAAGCAGGTACTTGTAATTGGAGAGTAATATTTTAGTTGTGCATATGATGATTATTGATGGTTTATTTTGGAAGTGACTATTAGATTACCAAGATATGGTATACAATGAAAGTTTCGATAATATAGCATAAGAGTTGATTGAGATTAATACAGTTCATTCTAATAAGAAGTACTAATTGTTGAAATTTGCTTGGGTGCGGTTTTGAAGTTCTTGTGGACATGGTGATTTCGGTTTACGTGGCCGCTTTAAGAGTTCTAGACGTGATGCATTTCTGGGAGATTAGTGCGAATATGATGGAGTTGCTTATAGGAGTATTTTTGGGAAGCGCGTTCTTCATTCTTGTGTGGAAATTGATGATGGTATGATTTTCTCAAGTATAATCGGAGTTGTTTATGGTATCCTGCTTGGTGCTGAGGTTTGATCTCGCAAATTTCGAGGACGAAATTTGTTTTAAGGGGGGGAGGATGTGATGACCCGCTTTTACGTGTATTTTCACTGAAGGGTTGTTTTTAATTTAATTAATATATTAGTTTATTTATTTTGAATTAATGTGTTTTAAATTGGTTTTTAATTTATTTGATGTGTTTATTTTATTTAATCGTTTTACGGTTTTTTAAAATCGTTTTCGGCGGATCAGTTTTGGTTTCCGGAGTGAGGATTGGACCTCATTTCTTTTCTTCTCTCTTTTTCTTTTTCCCTTTTTCCTTTTTCTTTTTCTTTTTTTTTTCCTTCTTTTCTTTCTTTTTCTTCTTCTTTTCCCGGTTCCTCTCTCTCTCCCCGTGCGTTTTCTCCCATTTTATCCATCCCGTCGCTGCCCCTTTGACCGGCCGGTTCTCCGCCGTCCGGCCACCGTTTGATGCACCGTCACCACCGTTCTCTTCCCCTTCCACCATAGATCATCCCCACCAATTTTCAGAGCCATCGGACCAGCCGTTTGCTTTCGAGAGCCGCCGGAAGTCGCTGCACCTGCCCTGTTTTTGCCCCTGTCGCCGGAACTGTTTTCTGCCCAGACCGCCGCCGTCCGGCCACCGTTTGGCCCGCCGCCGGTCCCGTTCGAACCCCCTCCCTCCGGCGCACCTTCCCACCAAATATCTCCCCCATCCGGCCGGCCGTTTGGCCGGAAGAGCCATTTCTTTCCCCACGGATTTTACTCCGATCCGCCGCCGTCTCTCCACCTCCGGCCACCATTTCTTCACCACTTCATCACCGACTCCTTGCCGTCCTAACCCACCTATTTCCGGCCTCCAACGACCACCGGAACAGCTCCTACGAGCTTGCTTTCCGATTTGAGTTTTCCGGCCTATTTCCGGCGTTTTCGCCGCCACCCACGGCCAACCACCACTTCCAATAGCTTCACAATCATCCCTAAACCATTCCCTATCAATCCTAAGCCCTGGTTTGTCCCCGTTCAAAAATGGGTAATTTATTACCCACGGACACAGTGTAAATTACACTGTTACGTTGCTTTTCCTCCCCCGTTTGCAACGCCGCGAGCTTTCTAAAAATACCGTATAGCGCTGTAAGTATTTTCCAAACCCTATTTACAGATTTAAATATATATTGCTCATTCAATAAATATTTGTTGTTGGTTGTTGATTTCGGACTGAGTCCGAGGAGTTTCGGGGGTCGGATGGATGGAGGACGGAGTTGTCTGTTTTATTGATTTATGTTGTTGGATTATTTTATTATGCATTGATATGGCATTTCATGGTGCATGCACATGTGTTTGTGAGATTTGTGTGAAAAGCCTGTGTATTGGCGTGAGTGGTTTTACGGGTGCGTGTGTATCACGAGCCCAAGCCGGGATGGGTTATTATCTCGGTGGAGCTCCTCTGGTCACTCGGGAGCGGAATAAACTGAGTGATGTCCCCTGAGTTGTCGAGAGAGATGACGGGAGCGGGGCTAGGGGATGCTTGGCTACGAACGCGCCGGGCGCGGAACCGGGCATCGCCCTACTCACCGACTCCGTGGCCCTTTGCTGGCGAGGGCTAGAGGATGCTTGGCTACGCACGCGCGGGGCGCGGAACTGGGCATCGCTTGTTAGGTGTCACATGCGTGGTGGTACTCTGCGGCGTGACACTGGAGCCAGGGTGTGCGGATGACCCCTAGGGGAGGTCATGGTGCATACGGTTAAAAACTGGATAATGGTTTGTGAGGCCAAATGGGACTTTTGGCGTGGGCCAGATGGACTTCTGGCGAGATATTGGGCCGGATGGACTTCCGGCGAGATATTGGGCCAAATGTGACCTTTGGCGTGTTTTTCGGAAAGGATGTGTTTTTGGGCCAAATGGGTTTTTTTTGGAGTGTGTGGAAAACTGTGTTTTATGGGCTTTGTGCATTGGGCATGATTCATGCATCTTGTTTGAGTTATATGTGTTTTTATCTGGTAGTGTTTGGATTTTACTTACCTGCGGTACCATTCGTGGTTCCGTAGCTTTTGGTGCAGAGTTAGAGGATGAAGAGGAGGAGGCTGAGCCCGAGGATGCGGCTCCGCCGGGTTGCAGATGTTATCTTTTTATTTGTTTAAAACTGTATTTGTGTTTTGTAATATTTTATCTATGTACGTTTTAAATAGCTTGTATTATGTTAAGAAAAATTCTGGTACTTAGTTATATGACTTTCGTTATCCGCTGCGTTTTTCTTGTGCACATTTGTTGCCTTTGCACACACTTGGCACCCGTCGATAGGATGGTGATCCGGGTTGTCACCATCCGGACGTCTCGAATTCCCCGTGTTCGGGCGTGGGGATTTTGGGGGCGTCACAGGTGGTATCAGAGCGGTTTGGCTCTGGGTAAAACCACATGTCCCGTAGGTAGTACCAGAATGTTTTTAAAGGTTGTGTTTCAAAAATTATGTTAAGTAAAGTTGTTATTTGATTTGTTTTATTTGTTTGAACTTGTTTGCTTGTTTTTATTTATTTGGTTATGTTTTTGCATGCTGGTTTCTTTTGTTTCTTGCTGTGTGATGTTGGTTTTGGTTTTTGGTTTTACGATGGTTTTATTTGTTTTTCTTTAACTTGATTTGATTTTATTTGAATTGCAAGTATGTTGTTTATTTGTTTTGTTTATTTTGTTTTAAGTTGTTTTGTTTTGTTTTGTCCGGTGTTAAAGTGGGATTGAGGATTGTGCTATGACAGGAGGACGGTACTATTGAGAATGTTGTTGAAAAAAAAAAAAAAAAAAAAAAAAAAAACTTAGTGAAGTAGGGTTGAATTTTTATAAAGGTGGGTTACTTTCATAATATTGTGGCTAGAAGGGAACGACATGGATTAGGCAATTTCTTGGGAGTAGGAATGTAAGTTGCAACTAAGGAGGGGAGTTAGCTTTAAGTCGCTTAAGACGGTTGAGGTCTTAGGTTTTGTAGAAATTATGTAATGAAGCTATAGAATAGGAGAGTGTAGGTTCAACGAACTTTAAGGATTGGTTTAAGAAAATTTTATCTAAGGTTTGAGGCCTTATAGATTTTAGGAAATAAGATTTTGGTAATTAAGGTTTTAGGTTCGACAAGCTTTGGGGGAAATAATTAAATTTCAAGTTTTAAATTTCGCTTATTCGGATGAACAATTTGGTGGCAATTGGGGTTTTAAAAATTTACAAGTTTTAAGGTGAATGTTTTGGATTAAAGCTATCAATCTCGAGGATTTCAGAAAATGACTTATTATCCGTTAATGTATTAGATTTTAAAGGTTTTGGGAGCCGATTGTTCTATTATGGGGTGTAAGCTCATTGATCTTAGAAGTTCCGGAAGATGATTCTTATTTGATTTAAGGTTTTAGAATTGTAGAGTTGAATGACTGATTGGTAATAAGAATTGAGTTCTTAGTTTTACAGACTTAGTGCTGTAGCTTGATCTACTCTAGTGAGTGATTAGTTTGCAACCATTAAAATGGGGTTGATCAGAGTTTAGTTAATAATATAAAATTTTCCTGGGGTACATTTCTTTGAGAATGGAAGGTAATGATTTAGCTCATATACTTCTTTGAGGATTGTAGATATTGACTTAGTTCAGAAAATGACTATTGTTAACTCGAGGTTGTAGTAATCGATTTTAGGAAATGATTTTTGTCGGTTCGGAAGAAATAGATCCATTGAGGTTTTGGAAGCAATAGTTTAATTGTTGGTATTGAATTCGATTGAAGTTGAGACCTTATGTTCTATAAACTTTTGGGAACGGATTATTAGCAGGTTTAAGGTCATTTTCAGTACAAAGCTTTAAGCGATAACCATTTACTGATATTAAGGGTATAAGTTAAGCAGATATAGGAATGAGTCATGTTGATTTGCGGATATAAGTCGAGATGGTGGAAATAGTGGTAGTAGACTATTTGTGTGTTGGAATGACTATTGGTTTCGGCTAAGGACGTATAAGATTGACACGTGATAGTGGTAAATCGATTGGGGCGTTCAGTCGAAGCGTGTTACTCAATGGAATGTGGGTTGGCAATAATTGTTATAGCTCGAGGTTATAGTGACAAGTTTTAGGATTGATTCATACCGAGTTGAGGATAATAGATGATGCAGTTTTGGGAAATGAAATTTTGTTTATTTTGAGGATAAGGTACGGATGTTGGAAATGGAAGTGATGGATCACTTATACGTTAGAATGATTATTGATCTTAGCTAAGGATACATGAGATCCATTTATAGTGGTGGTGAGGGTGTATGGATTTCGGAGAGTACAAATCCTAGTCTCTTTTTGGGCTTGAGAGAAATGGCTTTGGTGAGTACTGAAAATGGATTAGATGTGATAGTATTAAATTCAATAGATTTTAACTTCGAGTTCTTAGTGAGTTGATCGGAGTGTACAGTTGAAGTGGGTTACCAATTGGAGTGATAGTTGGCATTTATTGTGGAGACTATCTTAGAGAATTAATTGTGACTTGAGGTCACACAGGAATTTAAATTTTGAGACTATACTTTCTTTTGGAGTTTTGAGTGTCCAATTGGGAGAATTATATACATTTTATTTAACTAGAAGAGAGATTGTTGAGTCGCCAGGTGTAGTGGATAATAAAATCTTGAAAGTGGAAGTTTGGGAATCAGCGGTGATTAACCTAAACAGGTACGTAAGGTAATAAGCAGTAGAAGTCAGGAGAGTAGTGCCATAGTTTTGATGGATTGGAGGTTTGAATAGCATGGCCTATCTTGAGATTTAATTTTGTATGCAATTGAAGGAAATAGTCGTGCTAATATTAGGGTTATGAGAATAGAAGTAGGTAAGTGAGTTTATAAGAAGGGTTTATTAAGGTTATGGTGAATTCAATCGTGGTTCGTAGTGTGTTTAGTCATCTCTAAATTTAGACGATATTCAGAATTTAGGAAATGATTTTGATTTGATTAAGGTAGCTAGAGATAATTGAGGGATAGGAGTGATGATTCACGATTTTGGGAGATTTTATTTTCTATCAAAGTGTGGTAAAGGATTTTCTTGCTTCCAGGTGTTAGAGTTAGCTTGTACTCAAGGGTGTTATTTTATGAGGATATAGTCTTTTTACATTTTGGCGAGTTATCAGAGTGTGCACGGAAGCGTGATATTTTGGAGATAATTAGGTATTTAAATTTTGTGCTGAATTTGGGTAATTAGTGACGACTCGAAATTTCAAGCAGGTACTTGTAATTGGAGAGTAATATTTTAGTTGTGCATATGATGATTATTGATGGTTTATTTTGGAAGTGACTATTAGATTACCAAGATATGGTATACAATGAAAGTTTCGATAATATAGCATAAGAGTTGATTGAGATTAATACAGTTCATTCTAATAAGAAGTACTAATTGTTGAAATTTGCTTGGGTGCGGTTTTGAAGTTCTTGTGGACATGGTGATTTCGGTTTACGTGGCCGCTTTAAGAGTTCTAGACGTGATGCATTTCTGGGAGATTAGTGCGAATATGATGGAGTTGCTTATAGGAGTATTTTTGGGAAGCGCGTTCTTCATTCTTGTGTGGAAATTGATGATGGTATGATTTTCTCAAGTATAATCGGAGTTGTTTATGGTATCCTGCTTGGTGCTGAGGTTTGATCTCGCAAATTTCGAGGACGAAATTTGTTTTAAGGGGGGGAGGATGTGATGACCCGCTTTTACGTGTATTTTCACTGAAGGGTTGTTTTTAATTTAATTAATATATTAGTTTATTTATTTTGAATTAATGTGTTTTAAATTGGTTTTTAATTTATTTGATGTGTTTATTTTATTTAATCGTTTTACGGTTTTTTAAAATCGTTTTCGGCGGATCAGTTTTGGTTTCCGGAGTGAGGATTGGACCTCATTTCTTTTCTTCTCTCTTTTTCTTTTTCCCTTTTTCCTTTTTCTTTTTCTTTTTTTTTTTCCTTCTTTTCTTTCTTTTTCTTCTTCTTTTCCCGGTTCCTCTCTCTCTCCCCGTGCGTTTTCTCCCATTTTATCCATCCCGTCGCTGCCCCTTTGACCGGCCGGTTCTCCGCCGTCCGGCCACCGTTTGATGCACCGTCACCACCGTTCTCTTCCCCTTCCACCATAGATCATCCCCACCAATTTTCAGAGCCATCGGACCAGCCGTTTGCTTTCGAGAGCCGCCGGAAGTCGCTGCACCTGCCCTGTTTTTGCCCCTGTCGCCGGAACTGTTTTCTGCCCAGACCGCCGCCGTCCGGCCACCGTTTGGCCCGCCGCCGGTCCCGTTCGAACCCCCTCCCTCCGGCGCACCTTCCCACCAAATATCTCCCCCATCCGGCCGGCCGTTTGGCCGGAAGAGCCATTTCTTTCCCCACGGATTTTACTCCGATCCGCCGCCGTCTCTCCACCTCCGGCCACCATTTCTTCACCACTTCATCACCGACTCCTTGCCGTCCTAACCCACCTATTTCCGGCCTCCAACGACCACCGGAACAGCTCCTACGAGCTTGCTTTCCGATTTGAGTTTTCCGGCCTATTTCCGGCGTTTTCGCCGCCACCCACGGCCAACCACCACTTCCAATAGCTTCACAATCATCCCTAAACCATTCCCTATCAATCCTAAGCCCTGGTTTGTCCCCGTTCAAAAATGGGTAATTTATTACCCACGGACACAGTGTAAATTACACTGTTACGTTGCTTTTCCTCCGCCGTTTGCAACGCCGCGAGCTTTCTAAAAATACCGTATAGCGCTGTAAGTATTTTCCAAACCCTATTTACAGATTTAAATATATATTGCTCATTCAATAAATATTTGTTGTTGGTTGTTGATTTCGGACTGAGTCCGAGGAGTTTCGGGGGTCGGATGGATGGAGGACGGAGTTGTCTGTTTTATTGATTTATGTTGTTGGATTATTTTATTATGCATTGATATGGCATTTCATGGTGCATGCACATGTGTTTGTGAGATTTGTGTGAAAAGCCTGTGTATTGGCGTGAGTGGTTTTACGGGTGCGTGTGTATCACGAGCCCAAGCCGGGATGGGTTATTATCTCGGTGGAGCTCCTCTGGTCACTCGGGAGCGGAATAAACTGAGTGATGTCCCCTGAGTTGTCGAGAGAGATGACGGGAGCGGGGCTAGGGGATGCTTGGCTACGAACGCGCCGGGCGCGGAACTGGGCATCGCCCTACTCACCGACTCCGTGGCCCTTTGCTGGCGAGGGCTAGAGGATGCTTGGCTACGCACGCGCGGGGCGCGGAACTGGGCATCGCTTGTTAGGTGTCACATGCGTGGTGGTACTCTGCGGTGTGACACTGGAGCCAGGGTGTGCGGATGACCCCTAGGGGAGGTCATGGTGCATACGGTTAAAAACTGGATAATGGTTTGTGAGGCCAAATGGGACTTTTGGCGTGGGCCAGATGGACTTCTGGCGAGATATTGGGCCGGATGGACTTCCGGCGAGATATTGGGCCAAATGTGACCTTTGGCGTGTTTTTCGGAAAGGATGTGTTTTTGGGCCAAATGGGTTTTTTTTGGAGTGTGTGGAAAACTGTGTTTTATGGGCTTTGTGCATTGGGCATGATTCATGCATCTTGTTTGAGTTATATGTGTTTTTATCTGGTAGTGTTTGGATTTTACTTACCTGCGGTACCATTCGTGGTTCCGTAGCTTTTGGTGCAGAGTTAGAGGATGAAGAGGAGGAGGCTGAGCCCGAGGATGCGGCTCCGCCGGGTTGCAGATGTTATCTTTTTATTTGTTTAAAACTGTATTTGTGTTTTGTAATATTTTATCTATGTACGTTTTAAATAGCTTGTATTATGTTAAGAAAAATTCTGGTACTTAGTTATATGACTTTCGTTATCCGCTGCGTTTTTCTTGTGCACATTTGTTGCCTTTGCACACACTTGGCACCCGTCGATAGGATGGTGATCCGGGTTGTCACCATCCGGACGTCTCGAATTCCCCGTGTTCGGGCGTGGGGATTTTGGGGGCGTCACATTAAGTATTCAGATTTTGAGATTCGGTATCAAAATTTTGAGATCTGGTTCTAGATATTGAAGTGAGAGCAGATCTGGGTGTATGATAACTAGAGGGTGTTGGAAATAAATAATGGGATATTGACCTTCTAAAAAATTGAAAAACTATTTGGACTGTTCCGTCATATTTTTGGTCTATGTAATCCAAATCATCTTAAATATTATTTTCTATCTTTGGTAATTGAATAATATTTTCTAATTGCCATTTATTAGGAAGAGTAATTTAATTCCAATAGATCTGTTTAGGAATCTATATACTATAATTTGATGTACTAGATTGTAATAATAATGTGTAGCCTTTTAAACTGGTAGTAAGAGCTTGCGGCTCTAATATTGTTTTCATTAGTTTATAATTGATCCTATATACTATAGTTAAAGGGTGTGATAATTTCATTTTATGATAATCATTTATCTTAATATTTAATGTTAAAGCATGTAATATACTAGTATCGAATAATGAAAGTGAATAATTGGGATAATAATTGAAATAAACCGGTCCTTGAAATAAGCTAGATTTTACCATACCAAGTAATGAATCATGAAAATTATAATGTCTTTCATCTTTTAGATAAAGTAATACTAATGCATTTAATCTACTTCTAGTGAGTGGTTTTACAACTATTTGTACTAATCTAATAGGTATAAATGAATATTTTTGTTTTTTATGATGTTTAATGGTTTTTTTGTTAATAATTATAATGATTCATAATCATTATTTAGACTAATAGTTTTTTTTACAGTTTTAATAATATAATTACTAACAAATGATAATTTAGAAGAGAAAGTTTATTATTTGTAGATTTGGCTTTTAAGTACATTAGGAATTGTCCAATCTTAAAAATTTCTTTCTATATCAAGGAATTGTCTAATATTGTAAATTTCTTTCTATATCTATTATGCTATAATAGATAATGATTTACGTTATCAGTTCTATACGTATACTAGTACTACTGGAACTGAGTGTATCAAATTTGAATAAAGAATTCATTGAGACATGACTTTTAAACAATGATTTTCTAGAATAAAAGAGAAATAAGTAGATCAAGATTTTGAAGGAATACTATCGTAACCACCCTTAAAGCCTTCCTGATATGAATGGGTTGACCAACATATTTCCATGACTTACCAACACAAGACTCCCAATATATTTCATTTTATTTTATACAGGTTATCGTTGTTAAAAATCTGTATGAGTGAATTTTTACTTTTTTTTTTCTATTTTTTATTTTTATAAAGTTAGAATACTTAGGTGATATCTTACACTTTTAATTTCTTTTCTTAAGAAATCACAGTAATCTTATAATCTTTCTATAGCAACTTGTCTACTTTGATATGTATGATATCTTTTCATCATTGAACAATAATTTGATCTCATTAATAATTATTTTTTTAGATGCTTAATTATTCCTATTAAGTTGCTTAATTTAAATTTTAAATTATATTCTTTCCATCTTAATTCATAAAGATCAAAACTGTTTCTTTTTCCTCTTCTACTCCCTCCCAAATAATTAATTCGCCATCATTATCTCAACCTTCCTCAACTCTTATTATCATTAAAACTCATTAGCATCCAATATTTCTTATTTAATCAGAAATTCAGCACCTGTCTGATCTCCAAAAGTTACTCAATATCTTTCTCTACCATATTGGCATTATGTTCCACAAAACATTAAGAAAACTCAAATTTATAAATTCATATTAGTAGACACAAATTTTATAATTATCTCTAAAATTCCATGCTTTCTTCGAACTCAACTATCTCCACATTCTTCTCCAATTATTGCTTTTCACAAAGTTACTATTAAACAAATCCTCATATTAGAACAATGAAGAAAGAACCCCTATCTAACCATAAAATTTTCACAGCCTTATGATCCACCTTATTTCGATTATTATGATTATCAAGAGGTATAGACAAAAATGTTCTTTAGACAAAATAAAAATTTGTGTCATTTTTGGTTTTTTCATTTTGATAAATTACGAGAAATTAAAACACTCACACGATGGTTCCTATTATGGTGGGATTACTTTAGACCAGAATCTCTTATTCTTCATATTCCTTCATAGGAAAGTCTTCAGATTTTTACACTGCAAAATGATTATCCACATTCTTTATTGCATTTTTCTCTACTTCTTCTTTTCTTATTCAAGATAAAATTAAATTGAATTATGAAGTGAAACGATATCATTAAATCTCATCTATCTCTAAAAAATATTATATTCTTGGTCCGCCAAATTTATGTCAAATGGTGGGAAAAGTACAATTATGATCATGTTGTTAAAATATTTTAAAAAATTACCAAGACTCTTGAAGTACTAGTCCAACGGAGTAGATTTCAAACTCAATTAGCTTTCATTACTAGTAAAAAAAAACTCAAAGAAATTAGCTGAGACAATATCATAAGTCTCAAATAGTGATGATGAAGAAGATCGCCAACAAAGATGATCTCTATTACAATAGTCCAGTAGACATTTCTTTTTTAACAGGCCTCTCATTCCCAATAGGCCTTTTATTCCCAACAGACTTCTCATTCTCAAGACAACTCGTCCTATTATTTTCTACATTTAATGGATTCTCAAGATCCATTTGATCTGGAATTAACAAATTACGATTATTAAATTATGTGATTTTAAAAGATTACTGTTATCATAATTATTAAATAAGACAAGCAACTTCATCTATTATCAAGATTGCTTTTCAGAAGTCAAGATCCTCATCAGAATTATGTCAGAAGTATTATCTCTTTAGGAAAAAGGCAAGCAAAGTTACCCAGCCAGCAGTTGCCTATTTACTATTTAAGAATTATTTAAGTTATTGTTTATTATTGACAAAAATGTCTGAGATATTATTGTAAAATATTGTTTGTTATTGTTTTGGTATCTATAACTAGACAGTTTGTAAGTAAGGAAGACATTCTGAATTTCTCATTTGGAACTATTCATTTTCTTGTCCTTCTTACTCTCACTCTCTTGTAAACCTTCTATTATTTATATTTTCCGCTCTTAACTCCTCTGAGAATTAGTCTTCTTGTAAGTATTATATTTTCAATAAATTCTATTTTATTATATTCTGTCTTTTATTTTATGCAAAGGGTAGGTTGTACCACCTTTTATATTTGTTTCTCCTTTATATTATTAGGCTGGTTATACCGCTTCTAATTATTAATTATTCTATTTATATTTCCATTTTATATATCCTAGTATATGTTAGTGGTCTATTTAAAATTTTATATTGTTAATGTATTAATAGTTTAGATAAAAATTACATAATTAATTATACAATATTATATAAAATAATATATATAAAATATATTTATAAATTAAAAAAATACATTTTTCTATTTGGTCGGTTCAGTCCGATTTGGGAAAACCCCACCCCGGGATCGGACTGAAAACAAAAAAATCAACAAAACCTTGGACTGAGACCGATTGACCATGTCGGTCTGGTCTAGTCCGGATCGAAATAGTCAGTCTGGTCAGTTTCTCCGGTCTGGACCGACCGTTTTTCACCCCTAGTTACAATTCATCTTATAAATTTTTTTCTTAACCTTACTATAAAAATGAAGAACTTGAAATCAAATACAATTTTGAAAAATAACAATCATCTTCTACCGTATTTGAAAAAGGATACCCTTCTCGAAATGTTGAATGAACAAGTCGAATGAAAAATTATTTCTATAAATTTTTATTTGAAATGTGATTTGCATGATGCTAGTTTGGTTGTTGAAATGTTATGAAATCAACCTAGTTAAATTTAATTTTAACTTAAGTTTAATATTTAAATACATAACTCTTAAATTATTAAACTCATCTCAATTTAAAACTTTCTTACACGTGAAACCTGTAATATTTTTCAACTTAATATTTCTTTATACGTGAAACCTATAATTTTTTTTAATTTTTTATAAATAATAATAAATTCATCTTAATATCTAAATTTATTTTGGATAAACTATATATATGTCACTATACTATTTTTACTTATTACTATTTATAAAAAATTAAAATCGGCTGAGCTAAGCTTAATATCGAAACGCAGCCCAAAGATAAATTATGCAGAAATAATAGAAGGAGGGTGATAACCGTTTGTCTTCTACTCGAGTCAACGTTACATGCCAAAACGACATTTGGTGGAGATTCTATTCTTACATGGCTAGTTTACACAGTACAAGATATCGCCTATTGCCATTGGTCTGTCCCGGACTCCCGGTGCAGGTGTCAAAGACGGAAATCAGAGAAGCGCACCTTGACAACTAACCTCTATTAACCGTCACTCTTCCCAACAACCTTTCCTGCCTAGAAGACGACGACCGACTGGTGAAATTCACAGCTTTCTTTCTTTCCCGCTATGTGTCTCTCTTGTTCCATGGATCTTGCTCTTCCGCGACGCCAAGGTTTCCCCCTTCGTTATCATCAATCCCTAGTGTTAGAGTTAGGGTTAGATTTTCAATTTCCCTTCTCTAATCTCTTTCTTCATCTGAATCTCTTACTCACTTTATCTTTCTTTCTATCTATCTCTAGAATGGCAGAACCAGACCAGGGGACAAGTACAGCTCCCTCTTCTTCTTCGGCCATTCGTAGGGAGTCTTCGGTCAATGCGACGTCGTCCTCGAGCTCGTCGCAAGTTCGCGTAGCGGCAGATTACCGCGACCAGCATCAACTTCAATTTCGACACCCGGGGCTAGAGCCTCAACAAATTGGCACGTCTTACCGAGGGAACGCTAACCCTTTGGCTTTTGATGACGCATCTACGGTGATTGGGGACGACGCGTGGTCTTGCATCATCGTCCTCCTTACCTTCTGGTTCTTCGGTTAGTCTTTCTTCCTCTTGCTAGTCGTCCCAGTAATTTTTACGTTATTTGAGTTTTGTACTCCAACGAGTCGTTACTTAGGTTTTTTCCTCCATATTTAATATAGTTAGATTGATTGTGATTCTTAAGTGATAATCTGATCATGTTTTGAGTATTTCACACATTCCATTTTAATGTTCTGGTTCTTAGCTAAATAATTTAGTGAAACCTCCGTGTTACAGTGTCAATGACTCTGATCCTGGGGGTTTATGGGCCTGCCAATTTGAGCCTCGGTCCTAATTGTTCCTTGCTTCTGCAACCTAACCCCATTTTTGTGCAGTATATAAAGGTAACTCACCCCATTTTGTACTCTAGCAATTTATCTTTCTAATAGCTTTTCTAGGTGATGTGTGGTAATCTTGGTTGGTCTATAATAGGTGGAAGAATTAAATGAGTCAGCCGTTGGGCCAATGTTATATGGTTTTTATAAAACTCCACCACTTGATTCTGTTACCACTTGGTCTGAAACTCGTAATGTCTCAATTCAAGTTGATTCTCACCAGGTAAGTGTGCTTTTTCAAAATGTTCAACACCATTATCATTTTCTTTAACTTTGCTCACCAATACACAAACTTTGTAGTTTTATATTGAACCTCCATATATTCTTGTTGATCAGGTGGGCTTAATTGTTTTCTGGTTGTTCAGGTGTGGGTATATTTCCTAAATGAGGGGTCTCAAATAAATATTTCTTATAGCGTGAACTCCCCAAGCTCCTCTGTTTTTCTCATAATTGCCGAAGGTAAAATATTCTTCTAGTAAGTCTTCAAGTTTTTTTTACTGGCTTTCTGATTATTTTCCATTGTTGGTTCAACTTTTGTACCCCACGTAGAAAATTCACTCATATTCTATTCCATCTCTTTTCACTTTGTTTTTATGAGCTTGAGTATGATTATGTTTGTGAATGGGGCCGTTAAAAGGAAAAGTTGGTCAAAGCCCTAGGAAAAGCACCATGAGTGCCTGGGTACTGAGTTCTTGATGAGTTTGGTGTGAAAGACTGGATCTTGTCCTAACTTTGATGACAAGATTTTAAGAGTGATATAAAAATCCATTGTAAGGTTTGACATCTAAACTCAAATCTTGATGAAAAGAGTTGAGAAGACGTGAAGAAAACCCACATAAAGCCATGGGAGGGAGGAGAAGGGCCGGGATTTTGTGAAAATCTTTGTGTTTGGGGTACAATATCAATAGGGCATTGTGGCTGGGTTGAAATAATAGGGTCCTATTTATAAGGAAACTTTAGAAAATTTCTTGGGATATAACAAGGCTGATGAATATAGTGTTTTAATAAGGTTTCCATGATATAAATATTTCTAACCTATCCTAATATCCCTATGACAAGCTGGTAGCTAATTAAGAAAGTGGAAAGTCCAATTTTTTGGGTTTTATTGCTAGAAATAGGAACTCAGGCATCCTGGCCCTGTTTCCACTCTTGGAGTACTCTTGGAGTCTTAGACTACTTGATACATGATTCTAGTAGGTGAGGTGGTGTATCAAGGATTAACTCCCCAGGAGTGGGGCCTTATGGACCATGCATTGGTGAGGTTTCACGTCATCAAAAAACAAGAAAGGTCGCAGATCTGATCCAATTTACGTTTTCTTAGGTTCTTTTAGACTAATCCTATTAGGACTAGGTTTGGGTTTTGTTGACCCTTAATTTTAGGCTCCAAGTAACTTTTTAACACTTCTTTTTATTGGTAAATAAGATTTTATTGACCATAAGAATCGGCAAAGCCCAAGTACACGGGTCATATACAAGAGCAACACCTAGGGACCTACAAAAGGTGAAAAAAATACAAAATAAAAATATTCCTAAACTACCCCTTGGTAAAGTCTTGTGGGCACCAATGGCCACAAGAGGAGCTGCTTTTTAGATGAATGCGGTGGGCTATACCTTCTTAACTTCCTTCACTGTGATGTGGTATCCACTTATGGCAATCAATAAGCATAACGTAACATAAGAGTGATTTTCATGACATAACATTCATTCTAAACAAACAACCAAATCAGCATATCACACATAATTGCATCCACAAGCACATTGTCATAATTCATTGAGGGTTCATAAAAAGGGCTAAAATTGAATATGGCTATATATAGCTAGGTAGAAAACACTTCTTCATGCAAGGCATGTAAATCTGAAAACAGGGTCTGTTTGGTCCACTTGGCATTGCTGACATGCCAACATGTCTTGGGTATGCACATGTTTTAAATCAATTTTCTTCCTAGTCACTAGCTGCTGTTTGTTTATCATACAACAGAGAACTAATCGAAAATGATATGTCAATATGCAAGAAATCATGGCTTAATGAATGATTGATCGTATTTATGCTTTATATAATGAAATTTCTACCTTAAATGAAAATCTGGTTTGATTTACACAACTATATTTAAAACATTTTACATGCAGTGAGTGGGTGTCATGCATATGCTTTAAGTGTTCCTTACCTCTAAACATGTCAAGCATGAAAATCCACGACTTTACTTGCTGTGTGATGCTTCTGTGCTTCTGTCGGGCTCCTGACAGCATGTGTTTTGTGTGCTATGCCTATGACGTCAAAGTAGTATGTATAGGAATCTCTCATTCATGTTTCTAAGCCTCTATACATGTAGTACTAGGTAGGGATAGGGTTCTAAGTTGTATTCCCAATGGAAGGCCCAAATCACATGGCCACTACTCCAAAAGGATTAGTCAATGATACAATTGGAGCTCCATTGGAACTATATAAAGAGCAAGAACTTCTCCTTCCCAAGTAATGTGAGATTCTATACACCACTTACCCTTATCCTTATCATATGGGGTATCACATAAGGGCTGTTTGGTTTGCTGGTAGCAACCTAGATTCTTAGTGCTTCTAAAAGTTGGGTATTTCTCACCTTTTCCAACCTGAGGAGGAGTTGGGAGGACGTCCTTGGCTGCCTCAACAGCAGCTGTGTCCCTACAATGTCACTAAGGTGTGAGTTCTAGGTCCAAACTTCCATAATATAACATAGGGATTTTTCTATTGCTTAAGACATGGAAGTTTTGGTGTATTGAAGAGAAGTCCATTGAAGAGAAGTCCTTACCTAACTTGCAGCAGAGTTTAAGAGGTTCCCTCTAAGAGCTTTGGTGGAGAGAACTTGAGAGAGGGCTGTGGAAAGGCAATATACTATGAGAGGAGATATCATAGAATTCGAATTACCTATAGAGAGTAAGAAATACTCACTTGCCATTGCTATCACTGTGCTTTTTTTTTTTTTTTTGATAAGCAAACAATTATATTGATATGAATAGGCATAAACCAAGTACACAAAGATGGTATACAAAAGGTCACACTTATTTAGAGAGAAGTAATAGAAACAAGAAAATCATGAAAATCGAGGCCACGCCAATTTATAGCTGTGGCCCAAAGAAAAAGAGTGCTAATAAAAAATAATCTAAGTTCATCTAATGGGCGCTCCTTGTCTTCAAATGTCCGGCCATTTTGCTCCTTCCTTAGGCACCACATGATACAACTCGGGGCCATTTTCCACACCTTAGAGATTTGTGGGAGACCTCGTAGATTTATCCAGCTGGCCATGAGCTCTATCACTGTGGCAAGCATAACGCAAGCTAACTCCATTTTATTAAACACCTCATTCCATAACATTCTAGCCACCTGACAATGCAACAGTAAATGATCCACATTTTCACCATCTTTCCTACACATACAACATCAATCTACCATGATCACCTTACGTCTCCATAGATTATTTGTCATCAAGATCTTACCTAATGTTGTTGTCCATACAAAAAATGCTGCTTTGGGAGGCGCCCTGTTTCTCCATATCTTTCTCCATGGGAATTGCGTATTCTGTGGTTGTGTAAGCAACTTATAGAAAGAACAGATAGAGAATTTACCTTTACCTATGGGTATCCACCACATCTTATCTGCTTCTTGGGTTCTCGGCATCATGGTGTATAGAAGACCAAAGAATTCCTCAATGCTGCCAACTTCTCAATCTTGGGTGACTCTAGTGAAATTCACGTTCCATTGGACTAAGTCCCCACATAACTCCATGCAATTAGCCACTGGAGCATCTTTCTCACCTGCAATCCTAAAAACTGATGGGAATGAATCCTTTAGGGCTTGATCTCCACACCACAGGTCAGTCTAGAATTTTATTCTAGATCCATCGCCCAACACCACATGTCACTGTGCCTGTTTGATAGGCTTAATGGTATATTCCTGATTCTGGCAGCCTAGGGTGGTAGAGAGTGGTGGCACAATGGCAGTAGCAGCCTTGAGAATCCTTTAACTCTTTCATGATATGAAACCTAGTGGAGTGTATAGAGTTAAACCTAAGGAAGAAGTCTGTACAAGTGCGTGTATGAGGCTGCCTCTGGTTTGCTAATAGGCTTAGGAGGATGCTGTAGGGTTTTGGGACCTAAGGGCTGAAGTATGGGCATAGGGGCTGTTAGTATAAACCTGACAATCCCTAATTTTGATTGAGTAATTGCTGGGTTTCTAAGCTGGCTGCAGATCCCTCAATTTTAGATAGTTCCGTTGAGTTGTATTAGGAAAGATCTTCTATACTTGCTATAATGGGTTGGGGGATTGATTGCTGGAGATTTCAGTGCTGTCTGGACAGCTATCTGAAGAGTCAACTTCCTCCCTATTTAGTCCAATATCTTGGCAGCCTCTTCCCTAATTTACTCCTATGCTAACAAGAATAAAGTCTTGCCTAATGCATTCAGGAAATTCGAAATCCTGCTGTCCAACAGATTTTGGAAACTCCCCAGGTCCTATTTCCAGCGATAAAACACAGAATGCCTTCCTTATTTAAGTAAGCAAAGTCTGAGAGCTTAGGATTGCTTGCAGTCCTGTAACTATGTAAAAATTCTGACATTTTGAGTGGCAGGATTCATTCTATAAATATGTGTCAGATATTCTAAATTAACTTGGGCACCAATCTGGCACCACAAAAAGTCCAGTGGGCTGGACAGCAAGCCCACTAACCCAATACATTCACTAATATGCATAATTAAAAGCCCCAAACATCTATAAAATCAAACAATAGCAATTGCATGTGAAAAAGTTGAGAAGACATTTCCTAAAGAGATTAAAAAGGTCTCTGAGAAGACATTTCCTAAAGAGAAAGGCAATGGGTTTTTTGGGCCGGGTACTTTGACAAGAAATGGGCTGGTTACAGACAGCGGTCTGAACCCATTGAAAGGAATGGGGCTGGACTTGAGTGGGCCTAACGGGCTTAAGAGGGTCATAACCCAACCATCACACGGGTTGGACAATTCAGGCGGGACAAATGGATTCTTGCCCAACTTTCAGAGGGCCTCAAGCCCACCTCCCAGGGCTTCAAGCTCGCACCCTATGGACCTTTAGCAGCATCTCCACATGGGCCTAAGACCAACCTTCACGGGCCCATCTCCAAGGGCCTCTAACCCATCTTCATCCCGCCTCGAAATGCACGGATCGAAGACCGTCGAGGCCACTCCTGGCTCTTCCACGATGGGCCTAAGCCAACCTCTCATGCCGGTGGCTGTGCTGGCGACACAGAAGCCTTCGACGACCGTCAAGGCTCTCTCAGACGGGCATGGGGATCCTCCGAAAACTACCGGCGTGACTGCGCTTCTCTTCGTCGGAGTGTCCGACTGGCATGACAATGCAAACTCGACATAGAAGGGGTAGACGGGGACCTGCGACCCCTCGGCTTGCTTACTTTAGCCCATCCCAAGCTCCGATGACTGTTCTTCACCTTGGCCAGGTAAGGGGGAAGCTCCCGAAAGTTTTTTTACGCATCTGGGCCTCTCCAACAACCTGTCCAGGGTCCTATGCAATGAAACGGAAGCGGTTGACGTCTCTCTTGCAGAAGGAGGGATCTCAGATGAAGAAACATCCTATGGTTCAGATCTACAGCTAACATGTAAGGAGCTTGGGACAGATATCCACTTAACTGATATGTATGAGGCTGAGGACGTGCCTAGTCCTCTCTGTTCTTTGCCACCAACAATTCCTTGGGATGTTTCGCAACCTCATTGGGTCATTCAAAAGGTTAATGATATGCGTCACTTCATGGGGATGTCCTGCGAAGGTTTTGAGAAATAGATGCAAGCTCTTTTCATCGCAATAAGAGCAGGTTAGCCTTTCCTCGACAAATCCACAGGCAAGAAGGAGAGGGAGCTTAGGAGACTTACTTGCTCCATAAACTATGACACACGGAAGGGCAGCGCGAGTAGGGGACGTCCAAAGGATAGGGTGAATATTGGCTATCCATGAAACCAAAGATTCTTTCATGGAATGTCTGTGGTCTGAATGCCCCGAATAAACGTCTTAGAGTGAAGAATTTATTCAGGGATTGGAAAGCAGATGCCATTTATTTGCAGGAAACGAAACTACAGTTTATTGATAGGCACTTAATAAGAAGTTTGTGGAATTGCTCTCATATAGGATGGACCACACTCACTTCAAAGGGTGCCTCAGGGGGTATCTTGGTGATGTGGGACAAGAGAGCAGTTAATTTTGTGGAGGATTGCGTTGGGGATTTCTCGATTTCCTGCTCTTTCTCGAATGTGGATGATGATTTTGTTTGGGGTTTTGCAGGTGTCTACGGGCCAAATGATGATAGCAGTAGGAAACTTCTTTTAGCTGGCCTATGCAGTTGTTGGGACATCCCGTGGTGAATAGGGGGTGATTTTAATATCACTCGTTTCCCGAGTGAGCGGTCGGGAACTTCCAGCTTGGGTTAAGCTATGGCGGATTTCTTGGCACTTCTCTTTGAGTTAGACCTGATGGATCTTCCTTTGGCAGGAGGAGATTTCACTTGATCAAATGGAAGGGCCTGGTTGAGATTGGATAGGTTCATCGTTTCCTCTTCGTGGGAGACTCAATTCCCCAATTTGTGCCAAAAACGTCTTCCTCAGCTCTGTTCGGATCATTTCCCTCTTTTGCTAGATTGTGGGGGCCTTCAGGAGGGGAGAAGATACTTCAAATTTGAGAACATGTGGTTGAAGGCAGATGGGTTTATTGAAAAAGTTAGCTTGTGGTGGGCATATTATCAGTTCATGGGAACTTCTAGCTATGTTCTAGCAGGAAAGCTTAAAGCTTTGAAGAATGACCTAAGGAAATGGAATTCGGAAGTCTTCGGGAACATTAAGGATCAGCGGGACAAACTTTTTACGAAACTACAACAATTGGATGAAAGAGAGGCTGAAATGGTGTTATCAGACGAGAACAGGGCAAGAAAATTGATTGTAGTTGCTGAGCTGAAAAAAATCACCCTTATGGAGGAAATATCGTGGAGGCAAAAATCACGGGCTCTTTGGTTGAAGGAAGGAGATAGAAGCACAAAGTTTTTCCATAAGGTTGCAAACTCTCAACGAAGGAACAACGCCATAGAGGTCCTTCATGAGGAGGGCAGGGTTATTTCGGGTTGAGATGCCATCAAGGATCACATTGTCCATTTTTATGATAAGCTTCTGACAAAGCAGTATTCTTGGAGGCCCAAGGTGGATGGTCTAGTTTTTGATTCCATCGACCACGGAAGTGCATCTTGGTTGGAGAGGCCTTTCGAAGAAGACGAGGTGTTTGGCGTGGTAAAATGTATGAACAAGGATAAAGCCCCAGGACCAGATGGCTTTCCCATGGCTTTCTTTCAAGCATGTTGGGGCATCATTAAGGAGGACCTAATGAAGGTCTTATCTGAATTTCACTCTTTTAAGAAATTTGAGGAGAGCCTTAATGTCACTTTTATCGCCCTCATCCCTAAGAAGGCGAGGTCGGTGGAAGTGAATGACTTCCGACCCATAAGTTTGATAAGTGGGGCCTACAAGATCATTTCTAAAGTTTTAGCAAAGCGACTAATGGGGAAGCTTATTTTGAAGTCGCAAAATGCATTTGTGAAAGGAAGACAAATACTAGACTCGGTCCTCATCGCCAATGAATGTTTGGAGAGCAGAGTCAGAGACGACACTCGAGGTATCTTGTGTAAGTTGGATATGGAAAAGGCTTTTGATCATGTGAACTGGGATTTCTTGTTATACATCCTTGACAGGTATGGCTTTGTGGGAAAATGGTGCCAATGGATCAAGCATTGTATCACAACTGCCAGATTATCTATCTTAATTAATGGCACTCCCGAAAGCTTCTTCAACAGCTCTCGTGGCTTAAGACAAGGGTATCCATTATGGCTACTCCTATTTATTCTCGTCATGGATGTACTGAGCAGAATGATGGAAGGGGTGGTGGATAGAGGACTCATTTCGAGCCTCTCGGTGGGCGGCTCCTCGCATAGAAGCATGTCAGTCTCCCACCTTCTCTTCGCCGATGACACGTTGATCTTTTGTGACCCGGATTTGGATCAGGTTCGCTCTTTAAGAGGACTTCTCTTTGGTTTTGAAACTGTCTCTGGCCTAAAAGTGAACCTTTCAAAGACGGAAATTGTCCCAGTTGGCAGAGTCTATAACCTAAACGAAGTGGCTGTCATCTTGGAATGTAAGGTTTCATACTTGCCTCTGAGGTACCTTGGGCTTCCTTTGGGGGCCCCTCATAAATCCAAGCTAATGTGGGAAGGGATCATTGAGAAAATTGAAGGCAAATTGGCGGCTTGGAAGAGAATTTACTTGTCTAAGGGAGGGAGAATCACACTTGTTAAAAATAAGTTATCAAATCTCCCAACGTACTTTCTCTCCTTATTTTCTTTTCCTGCAGGGGTAGCAGATAGAATGGAAAAGATATTCCGCGACTTCCTTTGGGGGGGTCTAGAAGATACAAAGAAATTCCACTTGGTTAAATGGGACAAAGTATGCACTTCTTTGGCCTGCAGCGGTTTGGGCTTAAGAAAACTAAGAACCTTCAATAACGCACTTCTTGGAAAATGGTTATGGCGTTATCTACATGAGAAAAATGCTCTTTGGAGGATTATTTTAGATGTCAAATATGGGAGCATCTGGGGTGGTTGGTGCACAAAGGAAGTAAGAGGTGCGTATGGTGTGGGAGTTTGGAAATTTATTTGGAATGTTTGGGATGACTTACTCGGCAACTGCAAATATGAGATGGGAAGGGGCACACGAATTAGATTTTGGCATGACATTTGGTGTGGGGATGTTGCTTTGAAAAGCGCTTTCCCTTCTCTCTACAGGATTGCTTTTGATCCAGACTCCTCGGTGGCAGAGAATATGTGTAATACTGCTGATTCTATTCATTGGTCTGTGAGATTCACTCGCGCTGCTCAGGATTGCGAGGTGGGAGACATCACTGATTTCTACAGTGTGTTATATGCACTGAAACACAAGGCAGGAGTGGAGGACAGATTATTATGGACACACACAGGGAACAAGAAATTCTCAGTTCGCTCATACTACAAGGCCTTGACAGGTCACCCCCCTCATACCTTTCCTTGGAAGAGCATCTGGAAGAGTAATGCCCCCCTCAAGGTTGCTTTCTTCGGTTGGTTGGCTTCTCACGGCAAAATATTGACCATAGACAAGTTAAGAAAGCACGGTCTAATTATAATGGATTGGTGTTTTTTGTGTAAACATAACAGTGAATCAGCAGATCACCTTCTCCTTCACTATGAAGTAGTCAAGGTCTTATGGGACGAAATCCTCTCAAGACTTGGCATCGCATGGGTTATGCCAAAGAGGGTAATAGATTTATTGTACTGCTGGCAAAGGATTGGAGGCAATCAGCAAATCGCCGTTGTTTGGAAGATGATACCGCTATGTCTAATGTGGTGCACATGGAACTAAAGAAACGGGCGCTGCTTTGAGGATAGGGAACGCTCTCAGGCTGGATTTAGGGATTTTTTCTTTCATACTTTGTTACTATGGGCCTCTTCTATTGTACTGAACAGAATGAGTTTTAATGACTTTTATGCTACTTTCCGTAGCATGTAGCTTGTAATTAGGCTCTTTCTTGTATACTTCCTATATACTTGGGTTTTGCCTTTTTACGTGGATCAATAAAATCTCTTTTACCTATAAAAAAAATAAAATAAAACCAATTTCCTTCTATTTTCTTTTCACAAACAGTGTACTAATTAAAACAATCTATTTGTGCAACTCAAAATATATATCTCCAGACATAAAATTTAGAAAAAAATGACTCACTAATAATAGCTTGCAATCATAAATTTGTTTCCTAAAAGGGGAAACCTTAGTTTTGGGTATGAAAAACTTATTTTCCCACTTTTCATTAAAACTTCTGTGTGCATAATGTGAAATCTACCTGTGGTTTTTTCTCAGTTTTCTGTACACTGATTGCAATTATGTATTTGTTTCTCCATTTATTCTGAAGCCGGCACATTGCAGGGAATGAAGGCCTTGCTCAATGGCTTGAGGACCCTACATATCCAAATACCACCTTATCGTGGAACCTCATTCATGGTGAGATGGAAGTTTGAAGGTATGCATGTTCTGTCCTTTTTTAAAAAAAAACTTGTACTGATGTTGACAACTTCTGCTTCACCAGGAAATGGTATGATTACACAGGAAATATTCAAGCCTTCTAGTTATTATGTTGCACTGGGCAACTTAAACACAGAGAAAGTGGAGGTAATTTTACAAAAATGCATATTGTTTCGCTATAATTTAAGGAAAATTCTATTTATCATCCTTTTTATTATCATCCTCTGTGCATCCTTTGATGTGACATTAAATGATAGGCCTACAAGTGAAGCATAATAAATAGTTTCCAATCATTTAATACCACATCATGAGATGGTGAGAGGATGATGGTAAAAGGGATGATGAGTAGCATTTAAAGGTTTGTTAAGTTCATGGACTCCAAATTGATCTATCGTAGAACCATTTATGATAATAAGTCCACTATTATTGTTTTTGGTTGGTTGGTTCTGTCATTATGATATGTTCTGCTCAATTGAGCAAGCTTAAATAGTAATACATAAATCATTTCGAGGGAGAACCATTTTTAACCAAGCAAGGTGATTGCAACATCCAAGGGATATGATATATATTTTAGACAATTAGTTGAAAAGATTGCTTTTACATCATGGTAAATGCCATAGAATTGGAGTGAGATGGTCACTAACCGTCCAGTTATTTTTTTATCAATCTACAAGAATGTTCTCATTCCATAGTCTATGCTTGATAATCAAACCAATTTTTTGTATGAACGTTTTGGGGATGTTTTCTGATTTGATTTTTTTATATAGACGAACCCACATGCTCTGTCATTAAAACTCATTGACTAATATGCTGTAATTTATATGATTTATTCTATTCTCTAATGATATTAGACAATGGAATATCACCTTTATCTGATCTGCTGACGATTGGGATTTGGAGTCCATTTTGTCAATCTTCAATATCTTGTACCCTATCAAGATGGGAAATTTTGGCTAGGATAAGATAAGGTGGATTCCATGCAAAACGAGGAGGTTCGAGATGAGCCCTTTTTATCATGCATTACAGCCCACAACACTTTTTCTTTGTAAAGGAGTTTGGAGGAATAAAGCCCCTTTGTTGGTGACGTTCTTTAGGTATACAGCTGCATTGGGAAGGATCCTTATGATGGACAATTTGAGAATGAGAGTATTAGTAATGTGCTGGTGCTGCATGTGCAAGATGAGCGAGGAAACAGTTAATCTCTTATTACTGCACTGTGAAGTAGAAGTAGAGTTTGGGCCTTGGTGTTTAATATTTTTGACATTTCTTGGGTGATACTCCAAAGGGTTGCGAGTAACTGGCTGTTTGGAGAAGTGAGGTTGTGGGTCATTGCGGTGTGGAAGCTTGGAGGCTCGTTCCTTCATGTCTAATGTGGTGCTTATGGATGGATCGAAGTGTATGAACTTATTCGATTGTGAGAAGACAGTTGAGGAGCTTAATTCCTTAGTGATATTTCAGCACATAGTAGCTCTGGCTCCCCTAGTTTTTGTTTTCCTCCTTTCTAATCTGGTGCTTTCTATCTTATACACCATGTGTACTTGGGTTGTGCCCCTTTGCACTCTTGATGAAATTCAAATCGCTTGTAAAAGAATGAGGGTTAGGATAGTTACAAGGTTACTACATTATTTCATTCAATTTCAATGAGAATATATTCCATAATAAAATGTGACTAATTTTTTCCGATTTCTGTTAGCTTTGATTTATTAATATTAAGCAATTGTGATGTTTTTTCCTTTTTACTGGTTATGCTTATAAGTTAGATTATCTCTACGCCAATCAGGTGCTGTTAAACCTCAGAGTAGAGGCTTATTTGTTCAACACTACAGAGTCTTATTACAAGTGTACTTTCACTGGCGGTTTGTGTGGTTTGGACATTTTGTTTCCCAACGGAAATGCTGCTGTCTTAACCTCTCCTAGTACAGAACAGGTAAAACTGCAGTTTAATTGGTGATTACCTTCATTCTTAAACGCCTTTTTATCATTCGCTCATTCATAAAATAGAACATAGATAGACAAAAAGAACTGTTTGAAATGACACTTTATATATCAGTGTGGATGATTTGTACCAGTGACAATCTCATGTTGTTCATTGAATCACATAATCTATTTTAAAAAAAATCGTTGAATCACTTCGTATCCCAGCATTGTATCTCACTGGAAACACCTTCTCGCACTTCCTACTGGAGCAAGCAGTTTTTGAATCCAATATTATCTACTCCAAGTGTACAATTATTCCGAATGTTCTTTGGTTGCTTTAGGGAAAAACCAGTAATGAGTGGCATGTCAAATTGTCATATGGACCAAGATGGGCCACGTATATTGTTGGCATAGGTATGCTTTCGTATTCCTTGCCTAAGGGTATCTTTATGTATACATGTTGTACCTTTACTTGTAAAAAAAAAATGTATACATGTTGTACCTAGGTATATCCGCTTGTTTACTTCTTAAAAAAAAAGTATTTCCGCTTGCAGGTGGAATGTCCATGCTCATGTTCTCGGCCTTCCACTTCTTGAACAAGTTCCAACTTACCCATGAACGAAGAAGAGGTATTCAATATGGGGAAGTGGGATCTGAAAGAGCCCCTCTGCTTTCATACAAAGATGATGATCTCTCAAGTTGGGGTTCTTCTTATGATTCTCTGTCACATGATGAGGATGATATTGAGGACTTTCTTGCATTGGGTGCCCCTGGAGGGAAGTCACTAGGAGACGGTGAAAACAGTAACAATACCCGACGTCTTTGTGCAATCTGCTTTGATGCTCCTAGGGACTGTTTTTTCCTTCCATGCGGTCACTGTGTGGCGTGTTTTGCATGTGGAACTAGGTAAGTACTATCAATTATTTCTCTACCTTTTTTGTTTTTTCTGATGGGTGAAATTTGGAGCTAGGACCTACTCCAACCTCATCCTGCCGTTTACCATGTGGTTAAAAGTCCAAAAGCAACAACACTGTTGTTGTTCCTAGCTTGCTACACATAGGTGTGCAAACTAAAGATGTTAGTAGGATGTGCCTGCATGTTTTGCCTATCATGGAAAACCCTGCCGGGACCTAGTTTGGGATCTAAATTAACAATTACAACAGTGCATGATGCTTGCTTGAGCAAAGATTGCTGCATAGTTATACAAAGATGGCTACATTAGAAATATACTGTTGATCAGTCTATTTCTTGGGCTCTTTGCATTCTTAGGGGATAGTTGCAAAATGAAGCAAATCGGGCATTAGATACTTATCGAGGAAATTTAAGGTCATTATATTACAATGATGATGTAGATTGAATATCACTTGCTCACAATGTAAGTTGCAATTACATTTGTTTAGCTTTTTTCATGTATTTAATATCCAACAACCCTGAAACTTCTTGACGCCCACATTTGATAAGATTAAATGCTGACTTGAAATCATTGCCCCCTTTTTTTCAATTGGTAAAACAAGCATCTTAATATCTCCTCCGACATAATTTACATTCTATTGTTATAGGGTTGAACTTCCCCCCCGGCTGTCCCCCATTTCTAAATTTGTAAAAACAAGTCGTTCAGAATTGATATATTCTAGATTTGCTATGCCTAGTTTTTATCTTTATTTACCGATAAAAAAAATATTCCAGATTTTCTCAGAACAAAAAAGCATGTAAATTAGATTTTGCAACTAGCACAATTTGAATGTAGTTAATGAAGGTATGACTATAACCTGTCAGTATGTTTTAAACGTTTTATTTCTCATATGCTAGCTTAAACATGATGAAAGTTTGGCTTCTTCCATGTTGCAAGTCTATTTGTTACAATGTGATTGTACAGATATTACTCTGTGGAACCTGTTCTGAAATATTATGAGGGGAATGGAGATTCAGTTTTTATGATATTGTTCACTCGAATCCTTGCAGGATAGCAGAGGCAGCTGGCACTTGCCCAGTCTGCCATAGGAACATGAAGAAAGTGAGAATGATTTTTACAGTTTAAGCAAGATAGCTTCTTGTCAGACAGGCAAAGCCTAGTGGAATACTCCGCAACATGGATTCATTTTCTACGCCATTGTTTTTGTGCTGATCAATGGCATTCAGTAAGTATATTGTAGCTGTGGACATCAGGTAGTTTTCGAAGGTGGATTGACCATGTTCTGCGTATTTTTATCAGTGGACCTTCCACAATGTAAAACGATTTCTTGGTATAGGAAATGCCATAATGCACATGGAAACGTTTTTATCTTCCCTTCAGAGATTTTTTTTTTTTGGGGTTTCAATTTTCCCCTGGCTCATGATTCTACCTATTATTACTTTGTACTGACCCCTTGTTGTAGCAACAAACAACGCTACGTCATTCAATTTGCTTTTTTCTGAAGTGTCTTCGACCTTTCCTCATATGGAATGCTATTTCTCAGGCTCCCTCAGGCACTAGGCCGGATCTTCTCTCTCTTTTTGGTAATTCTTGTGTAGTGGTATTGTCTGTTTGCTTAGAAAACAACATAATTTCCCGCAGCTTCTTCAATACAGCAAGAAGCTGAACCCAATTTACACCATCATCAATACTCAATAAGCCAATTACTCTTTCCCACCGTTTCTAAGAAAATGAGCAATAGAAGGAAATAGTAGGAATCCCCTCATATTGTTTGTAGCATACTGGAACTTTGTAACTGCCATAATGGACCGAAATCACAGCAACAAAACCAAAGAAAAATTCTCTATTGGCCTGCTGAATATGCATGCACATTTTATCAGATGCCAGCCTACAGGATACAAGGAGTTTAGAGTCCTTGTCAGTTGTCAGCAGCCACCTTCTCACTTCAAGCTAAGAAATTAGTTCTTTAATACTCTAGTTTGATCAGCAAGTTATGCCTAGTCATGTTTGGCTCGGTTTATTGAAATCAAGCTCGAGTTCGAGTTCAAAGTTGATTCTTTGACTTTCTGAGCTGCTCAATCTCCACTCATGTGTTAATGTGGTTTGTATGTATTGATAATAACTGTTGTATATATGCGTATCCGCATTCTTTTATTTTCTTTTATAACAAATAATATATATATATACAGTATCATGTATCTATCTATAATAATAAGTGTATCACATTGCTACAGGAATGAACAGTGAATTATAATTCCATTTTTGTTTTTGTGTACATAGAAGATTTACACTGCTTTACATTCCGTACAAAACATAGTTGTTTCGGTGTGATCGCAGCCGTCGAATCCCCATCTTCCTTCCTGGCTCCATCGACCACACAAACACTGTAGTACAACCGCGCCGTGCACACTGCCTTCTCCTACTTCCCCAACAGGTTGTTTCGGTCATGCAAGGTACAAACCCTAACCTCCAACCGGCTTTTCTTGGCTAAGCCGGTAAACGCTTGGTCGTGCTTCTTCGTCAGAACCCACGAATACGTGGCACCAGAGGTCGCATTTGGTGGTTTGCACGGGAACGCTGTTGATTGGTGGACAAAGACCCAGTTCAACGCCTAGGATCGAAGCGCGGAGCTGCCGACGTGAAAAAACACCCTTTCTTCAAGAATCTGAACTTTGCTTTCATACAGTCTCTCTCACTACCAGAGATTCCGCAACTGAGAAGGATGAAAACGAAGCCGTTGTGTCGCGCGAGGAGCAATGCAACACAATCCACGGTGAGGTTGTGCGGGTTTTACACCACAATAAAAAGGAGATAAATAAGAAACAAGGAAGAGAAAATGAGCATACAAGG
Source organism: Carya illinoinensis (assembly GCF_018687715.1). Classification (NCBI taxonomy): domain Eukaryota; kingdom Viridiplantae; phylum Streptophyta; class Magnoliopsida; order Fagales; family Juglandaceae; genus Carya; species Carya illinoinensis. The sequence goes on from NC_056761.1 coordinate 37,403,975, forward strand.
AACTTGACCAAACCTGCAACAACGAAGAAGAAACCATGAAATAAAAACAGCAGAAAAAGAGAGAGAGATCTGCTTGCAGTGGAAAAAAAAAGAAACAAAATGCAAGAGAATAAATGTAACTAACCAACTGAAGGAAAATGGGGGAATGCAGTACAAGAAATGAAGATGAATCGGCTAGCAGTAGAAGAAAGCAACGGGAATTAAGAAGAGAAGGGAAACGGTGTAGGAGAGAAGAAGAAGAAGAAGAAAAAGGAGCCCTAATGTCTTCTAAACGACGTCATTTTGGAGGGATCCACTGGGCCGGGTTTAAGTGCTACGTGCTGGCCTAAGTTTGAAGGGAATTCGACCCAAATCATAATAAAAACCCACTAAAATAAAGCCCACTTAGAAAATAAGGTTCTAAGAAAGTAAAAAGGTACAATAATAATAATTAAAAGTCAAGTAATAACACTACAACTCTATATTAATAAAGTAAAATATTTAAAGCCCAATAATAGAATATTTAAAGCATAGAGTAATTTAAATGCGAAATAATAACTAATAACAAGAAAGCACATTAAAATAATTTACACGACTTAAAATTATAAATGAACCCAACGAATAATACATTAAATTTAAAACAAAAGAGTCATAAATCATAATAAATAAAATAATCTTTCCATGCAAATACACATAAAAAGAAAAAAATGTACAATAAAAGAAATAAATAAGAGCCAAATAAAAACACAACTCAATATTAATAAAATAAAATAATTAAAGTCCAACATTAAACTAATTTAAAGTAAAGATCAGTTTAAATGCACAATAATTAATACCAAGAAAACACATCAAAATAAATTTCACAACTTAAAATTCATAAAATAAAATTTTTCATTCCTACAATTTCTATACTATACATAAAATATTACAACTTTAAATTATAATAAAATACTAATTATTTTTTTATTTTACTTTTTTTTAATTAATTATTTACACATTTATTCATTCTCTAATCCCATTAAATATATAGCATATAGGAGCATACTAATTATTTTTTTATTTTGCTTTTTTTGTAAATTAATTATTTACACATTTATTCATTCTGTAATCCTATTAAATATTTAACATATAGAAGCATCTGCCATTTATAGAGACTGTTGTAGTACAAGTTTCAGAAAAACAGTGGGTGATTCAACTTGCTGCAGATCCAGAAATATTCAATTAGCAACAATACAAAAATTTCAATATTCTCTCTATTGGCCCTGTGCAATATGGCTGAGAACTATAATGATCATGAAAAAAATAAAATAAAATAAAATTCTGTTTTTTGTTCAAATTTACTCTGAACAAATTTTTGTATAAGACAATCAAAAAACACAACTAAGCAAACGTGCAGAGCACGTTTGGCCTCCACTGGTATTATTAATATGTGAAAATATGTGAAAATATATATGAATGAGTTAATTAGTCAAGTTGAGGTTGAAATAAGCATGTTCATGACCATTAATCGAGTTGAGTGAGTTTTGAACATGTCTATATCATTTAATAATTGAGTTTATTTTTGTGTTTGCGTGACTTATTTAATAAATGCTTCAAGCTAAATTCGAGGTTAATTTGGAGAATGTATTTGTATTAGCATTTAATTGGGTGACATGGTTATAGTAATTCAAGAGAATGGATGATGGAGAGGTAGAAATGGAGGTAGTTGTTATTTTAAGCAAATTTGTAGGGGGATTTGTATTCTTTGAACTTCAAGTGTGCAATTTGAAGAAAGAAAGGCATAATTTGTGAGAATGAAGGCCTTCATATGGCTATAATGCACATTGTTTCTCCTTTCCAAATTGCTCACTACAATTTGAGCATTTACAAGGATGCTTTGGGTAGGGCTGATCTTGGGGGGAAAAAAAATGATAAACCTCTGTTGGGTTAATGGTTTAGTTACCATTTATAAAAATGATCCCTTGATTTCTGAAAATTATATTTTACTCCTTAACTTCCGAGTCTTTCTTTCCAAGCAAACTCTTGGAAGATTTTTCATTGAATAATGCTACTCCCATTGATGGTGGTCATTGAGAGTGGTCATCGATTTGCTTTTTTTTTTTTAACTTAATTGTTAAGAGAATATTTTTTTAATTAATTTGTATTTTATTAAAATATTTTAAAAAAATTACACATTCAATGACCACCACTCTCCATAGACGAAGCATCTCTTTTTTCCATTTGAACTATTCGTGAACAAAAGAGAGATATGGAGTGCTTGGGGCGAAAATAAAAGCAGATCCAAGACTCGAAGCCCAATTTGTAACAAATATGGTAGTGAGGGGCCCAGCCCATTCTCAGATCGGGGGGATAACTCCCCACTCGCACATGGTTCCTTCGCGGACGTGAACTCCGGCGGCGGCAGGCTAGCTCTCCGTAAAGACAAAACCGAAGAAATCCACGCCAGACAAAGAATCCGAATCAGATAGCTGGGATTAAGAAATCAGATACGGAAGAAGAAGAACAAAAAGAAAGGCATGGGCGTGGATTACTACAAGATTCTCCAGGTAGACCGGAACGCCAAGGACGATGACCTGAAAAAAGCGTATCGGAAGCTAGCCATGAAGTGGCACCCCGATAAGAATCCCACCAACAAGAAAGAAGCTGAAGCCAAATTTAAACAAATCTCCGAGGCTTACGATGTAAACCCATCAAAATTCGTTTTTTCTCACTCTTAATTATTTGTGAAAATGGAGAAAGAATCTGATGATTGGTGTATGTATATGTGAATAGGTTTTGAGTGATCCGCAAAAGCGAGCAGTGTATGATCAGTACGGAGAGGAGGGGTTGAAGGGGCAGGTTCCACCGCCTGGTGCTGGTGGGTTTCCGGGTGGGACTGATGGCGGACCGTCATCGTTCCGGTTCTCCACGAGGAATCCCGACGATATCTTCTCTGAGCTTTTCGGGTTTTCGAGTTTCGGAGGGATGGGCGACTTCGGTAGTGGGTCCCGCGCCGGCGGGCCTGGGTTTTCGAGGAGTATGTTCGGGGACGATATATTCAATTCGTTTAGAGGTGGAGGCGGGGAGGCCTCAGGGAACGTGCCCAGGAAAGCCGCTGCGATAGAGCGCACGCTGCCTTGTAGTTTGGAGGATATGTGCAAAGGGACTACGAAGAAGATGAAGATTTCGAGGGACGTTATCGATGCCAGTGGGTAAGTTTTGGGATGCTATAATCATTTTTTTTATAGGCTGTGGTTTGGATTTGTTGTTGTACTGATAGTTATGTTGTCTCACATTCGTACAGGTAATAATGTAGATTAGGTGGTTTAGATTCTAGATCTACACATAGTCGTTCTTTTGCAAGTCCACAATTATCTAAACCAAATAATATTGTTGTTTATGACTGATAGATTTTAGTGGAGTTTTTGAAGATTTTAAGAATGGTTATGATTTGTTTAGGTATACCATGTTATTCTTATACGTGGTTGTGTAATGGCGTCTCTTAGAATCAATCCGCTTGGTGTTTCTTTTCTATAATTCATAACTTTTTGAGAAGTATATATAATTCAGAACTTGATCTTTGCTAAGCGTTGCTCTTTGTCCCATATACTTGGGCTTTTGTCTATTCTTATGATCAATACAATAAAATCTTGTTTACCGATCATTAAAAAAAATCAAAACTTGATCTGAAAATATTTGAGTCAAAGTAGCAATGATTCAAACCACTTATGTTATTTTGGAAACCCAAGGATTCAATCATATGGATGGGAAACAGTATTCCTCCGTTTTGCTGTTGCTAGTAAATACCACTAGCATTTTGGCTTTAGATCCTCTGAATCATTCCCGTTGGAGGTCTAGACCTTTTTTTTCCCTGATCCTTTGATGAAAGGATTCATTGATAGAATTATCAACTAAATAAGACAATGGGAGTGGACTTCATGAGTGATGTGGGGTGTCATGTAAATAGATATGCTGTTTCTCCTGTTTAACTCCTTTGGAGTTTTTTCTGCAACTTGTTATGGTTTTAGTTCATAATGCAGTTTGCAAGAAAATGCTTTAAGTTCTTTTGGTTTTGGATCTTCATCATTTTGGTAGAGGTATACACATCTACATGTATTTATGACATATTTATAGTAGTTTACAATGCATGTTTAAATAATTGGTTTATTGGGTGAGACCAATGTAATTGTATCATGGTACACAAGGCATGTACATGCATGGAAATGTAGATTATGATACAGTGATTCTTTGTGCCATAATTGACAAAATTCAGGGTATTGTAACTCTATTCCAATTCCGGAAGATATATGCCCAATAGGCATCTGGTAAGATATATGTGGTGGCATTCAGGAGGGGTAATGATGCCATAATCTAATGCATGTCAAATGTTCCTTTATCTGCTGGTGAACAGAAAGATACACAGTTAGATATACAAGTGAATTGTAATGATATGCTTTTTACTACCATCTGCTGCCTTATGTATTCTATATGGAAGATTTCAATACTTCAGGTATTGTTTAGGCTGCTGCACCTTGGAAATCAATTTTTCTTTTTAATCAAGATGTGGCCTGTTTTAGAACTTTCTAAGATGTTACTTATAAAAAAAGATCTGAGATGGGACGGCATGAAGAAGTCTGCTTGGCTGCATATTTTCAATTTCCTCTTTTGGCACTTGCAGGTCAATAATCGCTCCAAAACTACTGGCACTTTAGATACTTGATAGGTTTAGGAAAGAGCTCCTGTTGTAATGGTGTTTTCAGGATTTGGTTTTTGTCAATCCATGATTATGAGTCTTTATTTTGTCAACTGAGTGAGGGAATGGAGGGGTCTGTTACTTTGTCTGCATTAACAAACTTACAATACATGTGTGCAGCAGAATGAAATTTTCCACCTTTTGTTTTTACTACATGTGTGCAGCAGAATGAACTTCCGTTCTTTATCTACAGCTGATTGAAATGTAAGGGTTAGGTTTGCCGATGGGGTTTAGGGATCTCTCAACCTTGTCTGATATTCGCTCATATTTTGGATTTTATTTCATTTTTCTTTTCAAATCAAAGCCTCTGTTCGGTGTAACAGAAAAGGGGAGGCAGGTCTGTGTCTCCTGCGTTCGGAGGAACATTGAGATATAGCAAAAAAATCAATGGCCAAGATATCGTTTCGTTCGTCATCTTTTTTTATTGGTGATTCGATTGTTGCTCGTCCACATTTGTTACTTTCATTGTTTTACTTATTAAAAAAAAAAAAAAAAAAAAAAAATTTTTTTAGGAGTCAGTCATTCCTCTGTTTTTCCATTTCTGGAAAATCTCACTTATTCATGGTTATGAATCTATTGACCTTTAGGAGTACAAAATAAAATAGTATGATAGACTGGTTTTGTTTATTTTATCTTGTTGTACAGGCGACCTGCCACAGTTGAGGAAATTCTTACCATTGACATCAAGCCGGGTTGGAAGAAGGGCACAAAAATCACCTTTCCAGAGAAGGGACATGAACAGCGAGGTGTCATACCCGCAGACCTCATCTTTATTGTTGATGAGAAGCCTCATGGTGTCTTCAAGAGGGATGGCAATGATCTAATCGTCACCCAGAAGATATCACTTGTGGAGGCTTTGACTGGTTATACAGCACAGCTGACAACCCTTGATGGTCGAAATCTGACAGTTTCCATCAACTCCATCATTAGTCCCACTTATGAAGAAGTTGTTAAAGGAGAGGGGATGCCAATCCCCAAGGATCCTTCGAGAAAAGGGAACTTGAGAATCAAATTCAACATCAAGTTCCCTAGCAGGCTTACATCAGAGCAGAAATCGGGTATCAAGCGATTGTTAATGTCTTCTTAAGGACTGGTAGCGGTTCACCCTACAAATCTTCCGACCTCCTGTAAGCTTTCATTTGTTTTCTCTGCTAGTTTATATGCTGGAGAGAAATTTCATGCTCTGCTGAATTGAGGATTTCATAGAAAAAGTTTAGTAGTTGAATATTGTTCATCTTTTTCTCATTTCCCGTGTCTGCTCTCTTTGGTTTTTTTAATCGCTGTACACCACATCATTGAAGAATAAAATGATTATAATTACTTGAGCTTGCCTACGATTTTTAGTGAGATGGAAGCTTGCACCTAGCTTGATGCCCAATTGGTGACTGGATAAAATGCAACAGCACCAGTCTTTTTATTTTTATGAAATGCTGCTTTTTAGGCAAAGTGGATACCAGGTCCTAGCTTGGCACACGTTTAAATTTGGGTGACATAAAATGTGCAATATCGTTAGTAGTGGAATGACATTTTAAAACTGCTACTTCCTGGTTTGTGCCTGCAGAAATCAAAATATGAGGGTGTCTTCTGGGTAGGCTGGCTATTTGGATTTGACTTGATTCTTCATTGTAATCAGTAGTGCAAGATCTCGATTGCTTTACAGCTACTTCATTAACTTGGTTTCTTCGAATCAAATACAATCCGATCACTTCGAACCTTTAGGATGGAGGGAGGGGCCAACTCGAGCTCGACTCTGATCAAGTAGCAATGGTTTTGTAAGCTTCTACGATCATATGCTTTCATGGTCCCTTCATTTCTGAATGAGTCTTCTTACTTATAAGTTAACGTGAAGAACACACTCTCTACGTAGGAATAGTCCAAAGACAAGATAATAGACCATTTCTTAAGGTTCCATCCTTTAGAGCATTCCCATCCAGCTGAGGATGGGAGCTTGCTGCCTAAATTCATGGAAAACCAAGGGGGCGCAGGCTTCCAGGTTTTTTTAGATGATTAGTAGGGCTTATTTGTGGGAAATTTTTGATAGGGCACAACCAAGAGGGCTGAAGCGCGCTGTCTTGGGCATCCCTACGAATGAATACTTCTGCTCGGAACATAATATAGATCGCTTGCTTGCGACTGGCTTGCAAGAGAGCTTTCCACTTGAACTGGGGCATCCACCTTTGATAACTCGACTTAGATAATGGGGTACATTGAAAGACCGGATCGAGGGGACACGAATACTTTTATGCTTACCGGTAATGGCGCTTCCTTTAGTAAAAATATTTAACTTCGGACAAAAGAAAAAAAAAAAAAAAAAAAAGAAGAGAGAAAAGAAATATTAAATTGACCATTTGGAAAAAGATGATTTAAAAAAAATATATTATATTCCATACTTCCATCTTATTTTTATTCTATTAAATAAGAGGTGACATATTTATCATTATTGGATGATATTTTATTATCTAATAAAGAATCATTTAATAGTTATAAATATGTCATATTTTACATAGTATGATGAAAATGAAATGATAATATGGTGAATATAATTTTTCATTATTATAAAAGTGATTTTGAAAATATTATCATTTAGAGAGAGATATTTATTTAAAAAATTCCATATAGATGAAAAGTCGAAATTACGGGCACAACAAATAATTAAACAATTCTAAAAAATTGAAAAGAAATAAGTTAAAAAATCTTCTCTCTCTTTTTTCGAAAGATAGAGGACCGATTTTTAAGTAAATTGTAACAAATAGTTTATTCAGCCCAATGTGAATGATCCATGCCCCTAAACATGATAAGAGGCGAGATATTGTTTCGTTGGAAAAAACAAAAATAATTGTGTAAAGCAAGAAACTAAGCCAAATGGCAAGAAAGTCGACAAAAGATGACAAAAAGTACACATGTTAGATAAGTTTTGATAGACGGTTCTCGCAAACGAAAATTGTTTTTTATTATCTTCATATTTCACATATCATATTTATTTTAATTTTTTTTATAATAAATATGTAGTGTGTAAATGATAAATAAAATAATTCAATTATTTTAATAAGAATAAAATGAAATAAAAAATAAAAAAATAAAAGATAATATTTTAATATATAAAATATGTGATATGAGATGATGTGTAGCATTCCTCTCTGGCAAATTGCCTTAGTCAGACCGTAGGAAAGATAATTTTAAAGCCTCAAAATACTTTTGTAAACGATAGACAAATTCTAGACGCAGTGCTCATTGCCAATGAATGCCTAGATAGTAGATTGAAAGCAGGTCATCCAGGGATTATATGCAAGCTAGACATGGAGAATGCGTATGATCATGTTAATTGGAATTTTCTTATTGACATTTTGGAGAAGTGTGGTTTTGGGGAGAGATGGCGCTCTTGGATCCGATGATGTATATTTACGGTGAAATTCTCAATCCTAATAAACGAAAGCCCTACTGGATTTTTCAATAGCACACGTGGCTTAAGACAAAGAGATCCGTTGTCCCCATTACTTTTTGTCATTGTAATAGAGGTTTTGAGCAGAATGATCTCAGTCTTAGTTGCAAATGGGCATATGATTGGTTACTTGATTGGAACCTCAGGAGGGGGTAGTATCTCATTTGTTGTTTGCAGATGACACCCTAATTTTCTGCGAGGTGAATCAACTCCAAGTTATAGTACTGAAGGCACTCATACTTTGCTTTGAGGTAGCTTCAGGTTTGAAAGTAAATCTGGACAAATCGGAGATGGTGCCTATTGGTGGTGTTCAGCGTCTAAGACACTTGGCGAATACTCTGGGGTGTAAGACTGCTACACTTCCCATGACGTATCTAGGCCTTCCGTTGGGGGCTCCCTCGAGAGTAGTCGCGCTATGGGATACAGTGATAGAGAGAGTAGAGTAACATTTAGCAGATTAGAAGAGAATATACTTATTAAAAGGGGGTTAGATTACGCTAATAAAGATTACTCTATCTAACCTTTCAAAATATTTTATATCCATGTTCCCTATTCCAGCAAGGGTGGCACTCCGCATTGAGAAACTATAACGGGACTTCTTGTGGGGTGGAATAGGAGAAGAGTTCAAGTTTCATCTAGTCAGGTGGAAACAGGTTTGTAAGCCCATCTCGAAGGGGGGGTTGGGCATTAGAAAGCTGAGAATAACTACTTGAAAAGTGGTTATGGAGATACCATAGAGAACCAGAAGCTCTCTAGAAGTTAGTGATTGAAAGTAAGTATGGGGAATATGGGGTGGTTGGTGTTCTAAGGAAGTGCGAGGGGCACATGGTGTGGGATTGTGGAAACATATTAGACAGGGATGTGGGGTCTTCTCTCACTATACGAGGCTTTGTTTAGGAGAGGAAAACATGATCAAATTCTGGTATGACACCTGGTGTGGTAATTGTGCGTTTAAGGATTTATTCTCGAAATTATTCTTGGTTGCAAGCGACAAAGAGAAATCAGTGGCGGAAATCATGGTGGTAATAGGGGAGCAAATCTAGTGGAATATCAGTTTTAGCAGGGTTGCTCAAGATTGGGAAATGGACACTTTTGAAACCTTTTTCAGCCTCTTGTATTCAACCAAACCAAGTAACCAGCTTCTAGATTTGTTGTGGTGGGTATTATCGGGAAAATGCTTGTTTTCGGTTCGTGCTTTCTACAAAGCCCTAACAAAAGAGCAATTCTCTCAGTTTTCTTGGAAAAAGCTTTGGAAACACAAGGCGTCTCTCAAAGCGGATTTCTTTGTGCGGTTCGCTTCATTGGGCAAGATCCTCATAACGGATAATTTGAGAAAATGAAAGGTGATAATCGTAGATTGGTGTTGTATGTGCAGGAAGGGGGGGGGGGAGAATCTGTTGACCATTTTTTATTATATTGTGAGGTAGCTCGAGGGTTATGGAACGAGGTTTATTGTAGACTAGACTTGGGTTTGGTTATGCCAGAAACAGTTGTGGCGGTTCTTGCTAGCTGGACAGGTCTGAGAGTCAACAACCAGATTAAGACAATTTGGAAGATGATTCTGAATGCATTATGTGGTATGTGTGACAAGAGTGCAATGAACGAATATTTGAGGATAAAGAGAGATCAATGAAGGAGTTGAAAGTTTTCTTTTTTAGAACTCTTTGTACTTGGTCTATTGTTGTTAGTTTCAATGGCCAAAATTTACATGAGTTTCTTATTTCTCTTGATTCTACATAGTGTAGGACATTCTTTGTTTTGAACGTGACATTTTGCCTATTCTTTTATTAATACAGCTTCTTACTTTTCTCAAAAAAAAAAAAAAAGTTTTGATATACGTAGGAAAACGAATAGTCTTGATTAGAAAAGAAAGAAAACGACTAGTCTTGTAAATAAAATGCAAAAGCGGACAAACAGGAAACTAGACAGACAAAAGAAAGAAATATAAATAATCCAATGAAAGAAAAGTGACAAGAATTGGTTCAACCATTTACATTTATATGAATATATGTGAATTTTAATTCATATATAAAAATTAAAATCTAAATGATAATGATTTGAAAAAGAAAATATTGCATATTACACCATCATCTTACGATTATTTCCAATTTCCATGCATCATGAAGAGGTGGTATTGCCCGTCAACATTTAAACTTGAAGAAAAAAGAAAAAGAAAAATCAAAAATGGTTTAAGGGTGATGGAAATAGTGCGCTTGAGTGGCATGTCGGCATTTATTTTTTGGTAGGTCATATGAGTAGCTGGTGGAATGCGAATTAACCGAGCACGTTATTCTTCAGATATATATAGAATCATATGATCTGTTTCGACCATAGACAGATTTTGACTACTCTCTCTCAAAATTACCTTAATCATGTACTAATTTATTTATTTATTTTTTTCTGAGCATCCAATCATGATCATGATCGATCAATATTCCAGATTTGTGAATCGGTATATATCCAGATTTTATTATACAGCGGAAGTGTTTCCCATTTGAACATAAACGTCTCCTAAGAACCTAACAGAATGCATGGTCTTTTTTAGTTTTTTGGCATAAGACAAGGAATTAAAGAAGAGTCTGAGATTGAATGGACTGTATAGCTTGAAATATATAGATATATATATATATATATAGATATATTTTACATAAAGACAACGACATAAGACGAGAAAAGAAGAGTTTTTAGTTTGAATGATTTGGAAAACCTGTGCTTGGTTAACTCCGACAACTACAAGTACAGACATATGACGGCATCCAAACCTCTCAATCAACCGTACGTAGTACCCATCGCCAATATCTTATGTTTTTTGTTTTATGTTTTCTGTTGTTTTTATCTGTCTACAGCTGTTTCTGATCATGTCTGAATTCCTGTCTGTAGAATTCTCTCCTATTTGATAGGCAATTGCTCATGCAATTTTTGGGCCTGCCTGCCTCAGCTTTCCAATTCCGATATGGGTTATTCGAGTCGCTCATCAGATGGCTCCGGGAAAGAACGCCTGCGGTGGACACAAGAGCTACATGATGGGTTCGTAGAGGCAGTTAATAAGCTTGGTGGCCCTGATAGTGAGTGATCCGATCCGCTAGCTCATAATATTTGCGAATTTGGTTTCCGCATGATTTTTTCATTGTTTCTCTACAATTGTCGGTGCAGTACTTCTTGTATATAATTGAGTGGGAATATCTCAATCGGTAACTTGATATATACTATATATGTGTTTCTCTCTTTTGCTGCTTTGTAGGGGCAACTCCAAAGGGTATCCTGAAAGCCATGTGCATTCCTGGCCTAAACATTTATCATGTCAAAAGCCACTTGCAGCTCTCTCTCTCTCTCTCTCTCTCTCTCTCTCTCTCTCTCTCTCGCTGTGTTAAAATAATGTGTTAATTTTGAGATTTAATCTGTGTAACTTATCATAGTTTAAGGGTGAGATCATGGTATTTAACCCAATCTGTTGTTAAAGTATCAGATCAAAATTTGTTCATTTAGTCTAGATTTATTAATGCTGATAATCTTTCTGCTTTTCCTTTTTCCGAGAAGTACAGGCTCTCAAAATTTATTCCAGAATCGATCAGTAGTAAGTTAAAGAATATATATATATATATATAGTTCATATATGTATGATCATGTAAACCTCTCTAAATTATATATTCTGAAATATAATTATTTATTTATTTATTTATTTTTTTCTATAGAAGCTGGCAAGTTGGAGAGGAGAACGATTTCAGAAATACTGCCTCATTTCGGCACAAAATAATCGTGAGTAATAAAGCAAGTTCTCTAAATTAGCTTCATGTGCTTTCTATTCATGAATACCCTAAATCTGGACTTGTCCTGTTGATCAATTAATGCCTAATATTTGCAGTGCTGCTCAACCCAATGAAGTACTAAAAATGCAGATGGAAGTACAAAGGCGAATGAGTACTGATCATCAATTACTTGAGGTTTGTCATTAAATATATCTGCGTATACATACCCATATTTTTGCCTCCACAGCATGTGATGATCAGCAGGAACCAAAAGAATTACTACAAGAGAGAAAAGGACATAAATATTTAGGTTAATAACATCTCTCTTTGGTTTATGTACGTATTGAAGGTTCATAAGAGCAGCAGCTTGAAGCTTAAAATTGAAGCCCAAGGAAGATTCTTTGACAAAATTTTGGAAGACCGTCAAAACCGCACGACCAATGTCATTACAACAAAACCTGGCCAAAAGCTGCCTTCTTCTCTTAGATCACTGCCTTCCCTTTGCGAGGAGTCGGGATCAAATGCAAAAGAGTTTGAATCTGATGATTCAGAAGCTGACAAAAAGAGCGAAATACAGTCTGAGGAAGGAATAATATTTAGTGTATTGAGGATCAAGTTGAGGATCCTCTGCCTTAATCTAAGGCTTTCCATTTGTGTACTCATTGACCCGTAATTGTAGTAGCTCAATATTCTTTCCATTTATTTATAATCATTCCATACATGTAATTACCATCTATGACTTTGTAATTACTCCTATATATACAATGACTCGCTACTGAAACAAGTGGTGGTTTCCAAACCTTTACATGGTATCAAGAGTCCTTGTGGATTAACCTCCCATGATCCCCCTCCCTTTCCATGGTTGCCTAACCCTCATCCACTCTTCTCCTCTTCAACACTCTTATCCACATGGTTACAATCAAACTTTCCTCCTCCAACTATCTCGTATGGAAGAGCCAATTGCTTCCCCTCTTAGAAAGCCAAGAATTAATTGGTCATGTGGATGGAACTCTTAAGCGCCCACCCCATTTTGCCCCTGCTTAGTCTTTTGCTGTCCTCCCTCACCGAGCAGGCCATGGCTGAAATTGTGGGACTCTCCACTTGACGCGAGGTTTGGGTTGCCCTAGAAAACACCTTCAGTCACCGCTCCAAAGACTGTGAAATCCATCTCAAAGATGACTTGCAACTGATGAAACGTGGCACCAAGATGGTTTCAGAGTACACCCGTGCTTTCAAGGCCATATGTGATCAACTTCATGCAATCGGCCGAGCTGTTGATGGCACCAACAAAGTGCATTGGTTCCTCCAAGGCCTCGGCTTGGAATTCTTGATCTTCTCCATGGCTCAAATGGCCCTCAACCCTTTGCCCTGTTGTGCAGATTTGGTGCCCAAAGCAGAGAGCTTCGAGCTCTTCCAAAAATCCTTAGAGCCTGCTGTTCCGTCCACTGTAGTGTTCGTTGCTTCCAATCGCAACTCCTAGAAACCAAATCAGAGGAACTCCTCCTCTCGCAACTCTCAAGGCCGCATTGGTGGCCACGGAAGAGGACAAGGACGCTCCTCTGGTAGACGCTCTCCGTGTTGCCAGATATGCTGTTTGGAAGGCCACTATGTGGATCGGTGCAGGCAACGGTACAATCACCATGGTCATGCCCTTGAAGCACAGCTTGCCGAAGCCTTCAATTCATTGTGTCCCTCTCTGGAAGTGAGGCCTCGGATTGGTATTTGGACACAGTGGATTCGGCCCACATGACTTCTGCCCAATCCAATTTGGATCAGCCCACCTCCTATACGGGTAAGGATTGTGTTATTGTTGGGAACAATGCATCTCTACCCATTACTCACGCTGGTACAATTTCACATTCCCCTGATCTTCAATTGTTAGATGTTTTTGGTTGTCCCTCATATCACTAAAAATCTTTTTTCCATTGGTAAATTAACGAATGATTTTCCATTCTCCGTTACATTCACTAATAATTTTTTCACTGTTCAGAATTGCCAAACTGGAAGCATGGTGGCAATTGGTAAAGGAGATGGCGACTTATATGCGCTTGAACGCGGAAACTCTGCTTTTGTCTCTCTCCTCAAAAATAAATCTTTTCATGCTTCGTATGATTTATGGCATACTCGCCTTGGACATGTGAATCATCCTATTATCTCTTTTTTGAATAAACAAGGATAGCTTCATCTTACTTCTTTATTGCCATTTCCTGTGTTATGTAGTACATGTCAAATTGCAAAGAATCACCGTTTGCCTTATACTCGTAATGAACATCAATCGTTAAATGTGTTAGATCTTATTCATTGTGATAAATGGGGCCCAAGTCAAATTTGAATTTTGCATACTATGTTTTATTTGTTGACGATTATTCCCGCTTCACTTGGCTTTACCTATTGAAATTGAAATCTGAATTCTTTAATACTTTTCTTCAATTTCAAAAATTTGTGAAAAATTAATATTCTGCTCATATAAAAATTTTTCAAAGTGACGGTGGTGCAGAATTTACTAGCAACTACTTTCAAGCTCATCTCCGTACCTCTTTGGCATTCATCATCAAATCTCTTGTCCCTATACACTTGCACAAAACAGTCGTGCTGAAAGGAAACATCATCATGTCACTGAAATAGGTCTTGCCCTCCTTTTTGATTCTCATATTCCCATTCATTTTTGGGTTGATGCTTTCAGCACTGCGGCTTACATCATCAACCGCTTGCCCATGCCACTTCTCCGAGATAAGTCTTCTTTTGAGCTTTTATATGGCTCCTCTCCAAATTATGAAAACTTTCATCCATTTGGTTGTCGTGTTTATTTTTGTTTACGTGATTACATGACTAACAAATTTTCCCCTCATAGTATTCCTTGCATTTTTATGGGTTACAGTTCCTCTTATAAAGGGTTTCATTGTCTTGACCTCGCCACCTCTTGAATTTATATAACCCGACATGCCCAATTTGGTGAGCACTATTTTCCTTTCCACCATACTTCCCAGGCTCAATCCATTTCCTCTATTCAAATCTCAAATTTTCTGGAACCGAGTCTTCTCCATGCAGCCATGTCCCTGCCCTCTCTTGCACCACTTTCCAGAGACATCTCTTAATCCGGATTCACCCTATGTATTATTTGTACTGATCTCGTGGATGAGTTTGTGCAGACAACTACTTAGGTTCTTCTCTGCAACACTTGGACTCCAGCCCGGCTTCTCCTGAGCCCGTCATTGAGTTTCCTCTCATTGCTCACACTCCTATTCTAGCTACTCCGTTAGGCTCCCATCCTATGCTCACACGTGCCAAGGCCGACATCTTCAAAACTCGCCACCCAACGCATCTCGGTCTTGTGGGCTCCTCTGGTCTTCTCTCTGCTCTTCTTGCATCCACTGAGCCTAAAGGATTTAAATCCACTGCTAAGAATCCTGCATGGCTTGCTGCTATGGATGAAGAAGTTCAAGCCCTGCAACGCTATTGTACCTAGACTTTGGTTCCTCGACCTACCAACACCAACATTGTGGGTTCCGAATGGGTGTTTAGGACCAAATACTTGCTCGATGGTTTTATAGAGCATCTCAAAGTCCGTCTTGTTGTCAAGGGCTACACACAGGTCCCTGGTCTTTACTATACTGACACTTCTAGTCCAGTCAACAATGCTACCACTGTTCGTGTTGTTCTCTCTCTTGCTGTGACCAACAAATGGCCTCTTCGCCAACTAGATGTCGAAATGCGTTCCTCAATGGGCATCTCACTGAACA
This sequence comes from Carya illinoinensis, assembly GCF_018687715.1. NCBI lineage: Eukaryota > Viridiplantae > Streptophyta > Magnoliopsida > Fagales > Juglandaceae > Carya > Carya illinoinensis. The sequence continues at coordinate 37,419,611 of NC_056761.1, forward strand.
TGTCTATATGGAATAGCCATCGGGATATATTGACCCTCACTTTCCCAACCATGTTTGTCAGTTGAAGAAAGCTCTCTACGGTCTCAAGCAAGCTCCTCATGCCTAGTTTCAGAGTTTTAGTTCATTCCTCCTTCAAATTGGTTTTTATTGCAGTTGTGTCGGCACATCTCTTTTTGTTTTTCATAAGCAGTCTGACATGATCTATTCGCTTTTCTATGTTGATGACATCATTATTACATGCAACAATTCTTCTACTCTTGACAACTTCACTTGCAAGCTTATTTCTGAGTTCGCCACCAAGGATTTGGGTTCACTTAATTACTTTCTTGGTCTTGAAGCTATACCCACTACTGATGGCCAGTTTATTAGTCAGCTAAAATATGCCTGAGACATTCTCACACGAGCTCAGTTACTTGACAGCAAACCAGTCCACACTCCCATGGTTGTTTCCCAGCACCTATTTGCTGATGGTTCTCTATTTTCGGATCCCAGGCTTTATAGGTCTCTCATTGGTGCTCTCCAATATTTGACTATTTCACGACCTGATATTGCTCATGCTGTTAACTCTGTCAGTCAATTTCTACATTCCCCCACTGACGACCATTTTCTTGCTATCAAACGCATTCTTCACTATGTTAAGGGCACATTGCATTTTGGTCTTACTTTTCGTTCCTCTGTTGTTCCTAGTGCTTTAGTTGCTTACTTGGATGTTGATTGGGCTGGGTGCCCTGATACTCACCGTTCTACCTCTGGTTACTCTATTTATCTTGGTGATAATTTGGTTTATTGAAGTGCTAAGAAACAACCTACTATTTCTCGTTTCAATTGTGAATCTGAATATTGTGCTTTGGCTCTCACTGCTGTCGAACTGCTTTGGCTCACACATCTTCTTCGTGACCTCAACGTTTCTCATTCTCAACAGCCTCTACTACTATGTGACAATAAGAGTGCAATCTTCTTAAGCTCCAATCTCGTCTCTCACAAACGGGCAAAGCATGTTGAGCTCGAGTACCACTTTCTTCATGAACTTGTTCTTGCTGGCAAGCTTCGCACCCAGTATGGGCCTTCTCATTTGCAAGTTGCTGACATTTTCACCAAAAGTGTGTCTCGCCCTCTCTTTGAATTCTTCTAATCCAAGCTTCACGTCCGCTCAAATCGAACTCTCAGCTTCCGGGGGGGGGGGGGGGTGTTGAGGATCATATTGAGGATCCTCTGCCTTAATCTAAGACTTTCCATTTGTGTACTCATTGACCCATAATTGTAGTAGCTCAATATTCTTTCCATTTATTTGTAATCATTCCATACATGTAATAATTACCATCTACGACTATATACGTAATTACTCCTATATATACAATGACTCACTACTGAAACAAGTGGTGGTTTTCAAACCAGCTTTACATAGAGCCCCAAAGAGACTTAGGGTACTTGAAGAGGATGTTTTGTCTCCAAGATTTAACAACATTGCTTCAGTACTCAATTTGGAATCTTACTGCCAAGCTGGGATGTTTCTTCGCAATATGAAGCTCAAGTCTCGTACCCTAACCCTACCCATGATCATGATATATATCAACTTTGCATGTAATCAGCTTACAGCCTGCCCTTCAGCCCAGGATGATCTCCATTGGTGCCAACCACCTTTTTCTAAAATTTTCAAATGGAACGATATATTAATTTGCTAAATAAAAATTAAGGCACAATGATAAATATATATAATCGGAGATAATTATTTGGCTGCTTCTAGTGCGCGCGGCCTATGAAAAGGTACGATGAGTATAAGTAGTAGTACTATCTATTGAAGTTGGGCGTAGTTCTTCTATGCATGGAAGAAAGAAAGGAAATTAACACCTTTGCATGCATGTGATGGCTGTTCGATCGCCATAATAAAATTGTAGGATATATCATGGTGACACTACTTATGATTAAAAAAAAAAAAACCATTATGTATAGATCGGATCTTTAATTTCTCTCCTAGTTTTGGTATTTGTTGATCAGCATGCGCTGCATTATATACTGCTCTATTTGTATTAGAAAATAAATAAAAATCGGGCATACTCGTGAACGTACGTGCGATTCAAAATGGGGTTCATGACAGAGATTATATATATATGTATATATATAACACATGCTCATTGTTTTGTGCCTGTTTTGTGCCTTACAAATGTGTGCATTTTGGAAAAAACTTGACAGACAAACGTTCCAAAATGCACCAAAACTTGAGGATAATATATAATAATCAATTTATCTAGAGAGATAAGAATGCACCTACCGATGAATATTGAAATTAATACACTAGTACGTACTATTTCTCATTAATTATTATAACTTCAATTTCAAAGAACGAAGGGAAGCAAATTAAACCTATTGATCAATCGCTTCTGTACTGATCGTCTTTTACATCAAATGGGTTGGTGTGTTGACGATCTTTACCTTATTTGGAAGCCTGATCTAGCTAGCTTTCCTCTGATTTAAAAGTTTCATTACAATCTCATATATAATTATTCAGAATTTATGTTAGTTGAATATACAACCACATGTTCAGCAACGTACGTACATATATAACATTATTATAAGTTAACTTAAATGAGCTTATCAACGAGCACAGAGAAAAAATGTGCACGCTACATTTATTTATTTCTTTAAGATTATATATATATGGGTAAGTTGCATGCCCAAAGAACTCACGTACATAACATTACAAGAACTAATTTCCTCGACTAGTTGACAGCAGAGTTTCTTGATCATCATCATACTTATACCATCAACCATTTATATTGGTTGGATTTTCCAAAAGAATTGGCAGTATTAATCTTAGGAAACCTGAGACTAATTAATATGAGTGTAATACACTTATACATCATATTCGCCAAACAGTACTTATAACACATATTGCATCAAATAAGTTATCTAATGGTAGATTTACTAGGGGTGGATAGCGGGGCCTTGCCCCCTGCTACTCCGCCCTCGTCCGTCTCGAAGACCTCTAGAGGGGTTGGGGTGTAGACTAACTCCAGCAGGGCCCCACCCTACTCCCCACTCTGCACCCCTTACCTATTTAATATAAAACATTATATTTTTAATACTTATATAAATAATTTATATAAATATATTGTATATAAATATATACAATTTGTTAAAAATTTGAAATTGAATTCAAGTTAATGGATTGCCTTGGCCTCTTAGGCCAACCTTTAAATAGGAGGCCAAGGTAATACAATAGTCATACTTAAGCAATATAAGATTTATTGGGCAATCCAAAATAAATTCTAATATTTTTATATTCTTTTTGAATGTATAAATTTTAATTTATAATTTAAATTATGTTATAATTTGGGTCTAAAAAACATTTTAGACCAATAAATAATTTATAGACCCCATGGGTCATTGGGTTTAGAGGGGGGGGCGGGGCGGGTTGCAGTTTTATAACCCCACCCCTCGCCTAGCGCGACAAGGTACCCTGCCCTAGGATGTGGGAGCGGAAGTGAAAACCCCAACCCCCTCCCCCGGTGCGTAGAGGGGGCTATCCCACATTGTATGGTGCTGGTAGCACCCATAGATTTTACATCAAATTTTAAAAGTTCATTTTCATTCTAGTGTTCATTACTACTATGATCACAGCTTTGGTGTGCGGTATGGTCTTTATCTTTTACACACCCCCTCAAGCTATATACTATATCATGTCTCAAAAAAGCTACTTGATGTTAGTAGCAACGCCATGATCAATAGAAGACTACAAAATTACAAAGAAAAAATATAGTTGCAAGTACAATTGTGTACTAATCTGTACACCAATGTGATGTGATTGGTCGAAAAGTAGATTTTATTGAAAACAATGTTAATTTAAATTTTATGTATGAATGAATCAGTGTTGGTACACAAATTAGTACGTAACTGTGCTTGTATATAGCAAAACTCAATTACAAATATCCAAGAATACATTTGACAACAGTATAGTGGGTCTTGGTTGGATGATGCATGTATTGGAAAACTTTGTTGTTAGCAAGTTTAAATATTAGGTTCGACCTAGTTAGTGACATATATTGTAAGGCACCAACTATACTACAGTATATAGTTGTTCATCCTCAATACGATTCACATCATAGAGAGAGAGAGAGAGAGAGAGAGAGAGAGAGAGAGAGAGAGAGAGAGAGAGAGAGAGAGAGAGAGAGAGAGAGAGAGTAGCAGATAAGACAGATTTGAGATCCAAAATATTAGTACTATAAGGACGCAGATTAAGTATGCATGCAACTAGCGTTGTTGAGTAAGAAAGAGGCGAGCCTTAAAGAAGTCAAGTGCCTCAATACCCAATTAAAAGTATTGTAAGTATATATCCCAAATCTTTTAACGAAAAATCCAAATTGAGAGTGGTAATGAAAGAGTTATGAGCACAATCATCAGATTTTTAACACAATGTCATTAATGTAAACAAGGGGGTAGAGGGTGTTGGAAATTAAACTTTGATTTCCAAGATATCTTCAAAATTCTCCACATATTTCCAGGAGCTTCTTACTTAGCTATGAAGCAACTTGATAAATGTGTAGAAGAAAAGAAGATGCTAGGAAGTGCCATGGTCAAATGTCAAATTAGAATTCAAGTTTGATATGGCTAACTCCAGCTGGCATTCACACTTTTAAGATTTGCCTATAAAGAGACTAGGATTGTATGCATCGAGATAGAGATCTCAGATAGTGAAGATCTAGAATTTAGAGAACTAGAAACTTTTTATTTGTGCACTTTTTCAAATTTAATAAAATTGTTGTTTGGTTGTTCTTAAATTTATACTCTTGTGAGTTATAAAAGTGGTAGGCTACATATATATAAGCTCCCAATAGTGGTATCATAGCCACGAGTTGCCAAAAGAATTTAGAAAGAGGCCTTTTTTGAATTTTGCCTAGAAACGAAAGTTGGATTTTGATTATCTGCCATTCCTTAGCCGATTTTGACTCTCCAAACATTTTTCCAGCTCAATTGAATATTATGGACACATTCGTACGTTTGGATTTTAGAGATTCAATTTATAAAGTTGTCTAAAGCTAAACTTGACTACTCTAGGGATTTTTGATGGCATCTACAGAAAATTTCTTTCAATCTCAATTTTCAAAATTAAATAAAGTTAATTATGAGAATTGGAGCATATAGATGAAAGTACTGAAATTATCATAAGATTTATGGGATTTGGTGGAACTTGGATATGATGAACCTACATCTAAAGAAGATGAAGAAAAGCTGACAGAAGCTCAAAAGAGCGCATTAAAAGATTCAAGGAAGAAAGATAAAAAGGCCTTGTATATGATATATCAAGGCATTAATGAAGCATCATTCGAGAAGATCTCCACTACCAGCACCTCAAAAGAAGCATGAGAAATTCTTTGAAAGTCAATCGAGGAATTGAGAAAACCACAAGGATTTGGCTCCAAGTCTTACAAGGTGAATTTGAGTTATTACATATATATGAAGGACAATGAGTCAATTTTTGAGTACTTTACAAGGACTTTGGCCATTGTGAACCAGATCAAAAGATTCGGCGACAAGATTAAAGACATCCAAGTCATGGAAAAGATACTTCTGTCTCTCAGTTTGAAGTTCGAACATGTGGTCATCACAATAGAAGAATCAAAAGACTTCAATGACTTGACAATTGATGAGCTTCTGGCAATATTAGAAATTCATGAGCAAAGAATTAAGAAAAAGTCTACAATTGCAAGTTCACTTGAGCAAGCTCTCCAACCAAAGCTTTTAGTAAAAGGAAGAGGAGATACATCAAATCACAATCAATACCAATGAGAAAGAGGAAGAGGGAGATATTTCCAAAATAATGGTACAAGTCGTTCTCAACAACAACAATATGAGAGAAATCATCGACCTCCAATGCAGAATAATCAAAGAGGTAGAGGAAGAGGACGAAACACAAGGTATGACAAATCTCATATTCAATGTCATGTTTGTAAAAAATATGGACATTATGCTATTGAGTGTTTGATGACTTGCAAAATTTCATATTGCAGATTTTACAAGTTTGCTCGAGCGGAGGCTTTTGGCCGCTCGAGCGAATTCAGGCAGATTCAAACGCTCGACTGTCGCTCGACAGGGAGCTCGAGCGAAATCAGGCAGAGTCGAACGCTCGACGCGCGCTCGACACCCCGCTCGAGCGAACATCGTATTTTGACAGATTTTAGGTTTTTCGCCGTGAGACCATATAAAAACAATTTTTCACTCTAGAGCCGCGAGTTTTGACTGGAGAACACTTCTTGGGAGAGAAAAATACAGTTAGAGGGATTCAAATCATCTATTTTTGGAGAGGAAATTCTAATTATTGCACATACGTTGGAATCATACACGAGCACGGACGAGAGAAAAGCGTTGAATCATTCCCTTGAGCTTTTGACGACGAGTTGAGGCTGCAAGGAGGATTTTTCAGTGTTTATTTTCTTCTCATCTTCTCAGAACAATTATGGTGAATTCGTTTATGTTGAATTCCATTTCTAGCATGAGCTAAATTTTCTTCATTCTAGGAAAACGATGTAACCTATTTCCGAACTATGCTTGATTATCTATGCTAATTTAATGCAATTCTCTCTTTGTTTATCTGATTTATTCTGAATTTATTGCTTCTAATTAACTGGCCATTGATTAGATGATAAGTAATCTTGTGATTTGCTATCGAAAGAGGGAATCATAGGGTAGATCTTGGATATTTCAGCATAGGTAAGTATAGAGATCGAAAGACTTGTATGGACCTATGTAGTAATTAAATCATTGGTCTTATTGCGTTCTTGATTATTGAATTTGCATATTCTTGTGTGAATTGATAACCAAGAGTCAATTCCAATTGACTATCGAAAGAGGCTTTTGGATGAATTAGAGATTTGCTAATAGACAAAAGAGATTTAAATTAAATTAGCTGGATGAGAAAAGCATAGTGAAGAAGTAGGTGAAATCGATTTCCTAGAAGTTTTCTTCCCATTAATTTGATCTTCGAACGTCAGTATTATTTCCTTTGCACATTTTTTCTTTTGAGTTGAACTAGTTTAGATTGCAACTACAAAAATCTTAGTGATTCCTCTAGATAAAATCAAGTTTAGTATAATTTTGGTATTTGGCAAACGTAAGGTACTAATCCCTGAGGACGATACTCTTCTTATTACTTTACTATAAAACTACGATACTGTGCACTTGCAGTTTTGCACCGGTCAAGTTTTTGGCGCCGTTGCCGGGGATTGGTTTATTCTTATTCTTTTTGTCAATATCGATACAAAGTAATCTTGGTTTTAATTTAGAATTTTGTTTTAATTTGTTCTACAGGTGTGTTTTTGACATTGGATGCGTCGTGCTAGATCTCGTGATATTATTCCAGTTGATCCGGAGATTGAAAGAACTCTTAGATCACTAAGAAGAAATAAGATATTAGTCATGGCTGAAGAAGAACGTGAGGTACTACCATGCACCTTGAAGGACTATGTACGGCCAGTTGTGAATGGAAATTACTCGAGCATAATGCGCCAGCCAATCAATGCCAACAACTTTGAGCTCAAACCAGCTTTGATTAGCATGGTGCAGCAGGCTCAATTCAGCGGATCGCCACTGGATGATCTCAATATTCATTTGGCTATGTTCTTGGAGATTTGTGACACTGTGAAGATCAATGGTGTTACTGAAGACACCATTAGACTGAGATTGTTTCCTTTCTCTTTGAGGGATAAGGCTAGAGGTTGGCTACAATCTCTACAACCGGGAAGCATCGTTAGTTGGCAGGACATGGCTGAGAGGTTTCTTGCTAAATTCTTTCCTCCTGCAAAAACAGCCCAACTCAGGAGTGAGATTGGCCAGTTCAAGCAAAATGATTTTGAGTCACTCTATGAAGCGTGGGAGAGGTATAAAGACTTGGTTCGACGTTGCCCACAACATGGATTGCCAGATTGGTTGCAAGTTCAGATGTTCTATAATGGGTTAAATGGGCAAACTCGAACTATAGTTGATGCTACTTCTGGTGGAACTTTGATGTCGAAGACAGCTGAAGGTGCTACTGCACTTTTGGAAGAAATGGCCTCAAACAATTATCAATGGCCAACTGAGAGGACTTTGGCTAAGAAGGTTGTTGGAATTCATGACTTGGAGCCTATAGCAGCCCTTTCAGCTCAAGTTGCTACTCTATCTCATCAGATTTCAGCCTTGACAACACAAAGGATACCACAAAGTACAGAATATGTTGCATCTACAAGTATGATAGTTCCAAGCAATGAGGCGAGTCAAGAACAAGTTTAATATGTCAACAATCGGAACTACAACTATCGTGGTAATCCTATGCCAAATTACTATCGTCCAGGGCTTAGAAATCATGAGAATCTTTCATATGGAAATACAAAGAACATGTTGCAACCTCAACCTCCTCCAGGATTTGATAGCCAACCAAGCGAGAAGAAGATGTCACTTGAGGATGCCATAGTTTCCTTTGTTCAGGAGACCAATGCAAGGTTTGAAAAGACTGATTCAAGGTTGGATAACATTGAGACTTATTGTAGCAATATGGGAGCCACTATGAAGAATCTTGAAGTGCAAATTGGCCAACTAGCCACTACCACCAATGCCCAACAAAGAGGAGCTTTTCCTAACAACACTGAAGTGAATCCAAAGGAACAATGCAAGACCATCACACTTAGGAGTGGAAAAGAAATTGAGAGGGCACCATTAAAGGAGAGCAAGTCCACTCCTACCGCTGCGAACAATGGCCAAAGCAAAAATCAAGTAGAAGAAGAGGAGATTGTCAATGATACACTAGAGGAGACCGACTTGCCTCCTACAATTTCATTTCCTGACAATCCTCCTATTCTTGCTCCTTCACTTCCTTACCCTCAGTGTTTTCAAAAGCAAAAACTAGATAAGCAATTTTCTAAGTTTTTGGATATTTTAAAGAAAATTCACATTAATATTCCTTTTGCAGATGCCTTGGAACAAATGCCAAACTATGTCAAATTCCTGAAGGACATCATTTTCAAGAAGAGAAGGTTGGAGGAGTTTGAAACAATGAAGTTTTCTGAAGAATGCAGTGCCATTCTTCAAAAGAAATTACCTCAAAAATTAAAAGATCCGGGGAGTTTCACTTTGCCTTGCACTATTGGAGATTCATTTTTTGATAGAGTCTTATGTGATCTTGGTGCTAGCATCAATCTTATGCCATTTTCTGTTTGCAGGAAATTGGGACTTGGAGAGATGAAGCATATAACAATTTCCTTGCAACTAGCGGATCGATCCATCAAGTATCCACGTGGGATCATAGAAGATGTATTGGTAAAGGTGGATAAATTCATTTTTCCTGCTGATTTTGTGGTGTTAGATATGGAGGAAGATGAAGATGTCCCACTAATTCTTGGCCGACCATTCTTGGCCACGGGTAGAGCTTTGATTGATGTTCAAAAGGGTGAATTGACATTGAGAGTAAACAAGGAAGATGTTATGTTCAACATCTACCAAGCCATGAAATTTCCAGAAGATCCAAGTACTTGCTTTCGGGTAGATGTCATTAAGCAATGTGTAGAAGAGGCCTTTCAAGAAGATATGTCATCCGACCACCTAGAACGCTGTATCACCTCTTCATCTCATGCTTTTGATTTTAATAATTCTGCTGTTTGTGAATCTGACTTGCCTTTTGTTCGTGAAGAATTTCTCCACTATGTTTTTGCTTTGGGAGCATTGCAGCAGGTTACATCACTTAGTAATGAAGTGGGGAAGCTAAAGCCGGTGGTACCAAAGAGTGAATCTGAAAATGATAAAGAAAAGATGTAGAAAAATACTCCGGAATTGAAGCAATTACCTGAGCATCTTCGCTATGCATTCTTGGGTGATAGTAATACATTTTCAGTGATTGTTGCTACATCACTCACACCCGAAGAAGAGGAAAAGTTGCTGCGTGTATTGAGGGAGCATAGAACAGCCTTGGGATGGACTATTTCTGACATAAAAGGAATAAGTCCCTCCATTTGCATGCATAAGATTTTAATGGAGGAGCTTTACAAGCTAACAATTGAGCACCAAAGAAGATTAAATCCAGCAATGAAGGAAGTAGTGAGAGCTGAAATTTTGAAACTCCTTAATGTCAGAATTATATATGCTATTTCAGATAGTTCATGGGTAAGTCCAGTGCAAGTTGTACTAAATAAGGGTGGAATGACGGTGGTGAAAAATGACAATAATGAGTTCATTCCTACAAGAACGGTTACGGGATGGCGTATATGCATGGATTACCGCAAGTTGAATAAAGCAACAAGGAATGATCATTTTCCACTTCCATTCATTGATCAGATGTTGGATCGATTGGCTGGGTACTCCTACTATTATTTTTTTGGATGGTTATTCGGGGTATAATCAGATTGCTATAGCTCATGAAGATCAAGAGAAAACTACATTTACATGCCCCTATGGAACATTTGCTTTTAGGAGGATGCCTTTTGGATTGTGCAACGCCCCTGCGACATTTCAACGTTGCATGATGGCTATCTTTTCTGACATGGTGGAAGATATAATGGAAGTATTCATGGATAACTTTTCAGTTTTTGGTACATCTTTTGATCATTGTTTGCATAACTTAGCTCTTGTTTTGCAGAGATGTGAAGATAAAAATCTAGTCCTAAACTGGGAGAAGTGTCATTTCATGGTTCAAGAAGGGATCGTGCTGGGCCATAGAGTGTCATCCAAAGGAATTGAGGTAGATCGAGCCAAAATTGCAACCATAGAGAAACTACCACATCCAAAGAATGTGAAGGGAATCAGAAGTTTTCTGGGACATGCGGGATTTTATAGAAGATTTATCAAGGATTTTTCTAAACTCTCTAAACCTTTATGTAATCTTCTTGAGAAAAATTCTGCATTTGACTTTGATGTTATTTGTTTGCAGGCCTTTAATGCACTCAAGGAGAAGCTAATTTCAGCACCAATTGTGATTGTGCCTGATTGGAGTCAACCTTTTGAAGTTATGTGCGATGCAAGTGACTTTGCAATTGGAGCAATGTTGGGGCAAAGGCGAGACAAGCTGTTTAGAGCCATCTACTATGCAAGCCGGACATTGAATGAAGCTCAGTTGAATTATACGACAACTGAGAAGGAGATGCTTGCTGTGGTATTTGCTTGTGACAAATTTTGGTCTTACCTCATTGGGACAAAGGTGATAGTGTTCACTGATCATGCAGCACTTCGCTATTTGTTTGGCAAGAAGGATGCTAAGCCAAGGCTAATTCGTTGGATCCTCCTTCTTCAAGAATTTGACTTGGAGATTCGAGACAAGAAAGGAAGTGAAAATTTAGTGGCTGACCATCTCTCTCGGTTAGAGCAAGAGGAAGAAAGACCAGATTCAGTGGTCCAAGAGGCATTCCCTGATGAGTAGTTGTTTGCATGTGAGATCAAGCTTCCGTGGTATGCTGATATTGTTAATTATCTAGCTTGTAAAGTTCTACCACCTAATCTTACTTACCATCAACGTAAGAAATTTTTGCATGATGTGAATCATTATCTTTGGGATGAGCCTTTGTTGTTCAAAAGATGCCCTGATCAAATCATTAGAAGATGTGTGCCGGAAGAAGAGATGCAAGACATCCTCCATCATTGCCATTCCTCATCATATGGAGGACACTTTGGAGCCACCCGTACAGCAGCTAAGGTACTTCAAAGTGGGTTCTTTTGGCCTTCCATTTTTCGTGATAGTTACAATTTGGTGAAAACTTGTGACTGGTGCCAACGTATGAGAAATATTTCAAGGCGTCATGAGTTACCATTGAAATCTTAGAAGTTGAGTTGTTTGATGTTTGGGGAATAGATTTTATGGGGCATTTTCCTCATTCTTTTGGTTTTGCTTATATCTTATTAGCAGTTGACTATGTGTCAAAATGGGTGGAAGCAATTGCTACAACAACAAATGATGCAAAGGTAGTGCTCAAATTTCTGCACAAGAACATATTCACAGGATTTGGCACTCCACGAGCTATTATTAGTGATGAAGTGACTCACTTTTGCAACAAGTTGTTTGAGAATCTTCTTTCTAAATATGGTGTGAAGCACAAGATAGCACTTGCTTACCATCCTCAAACTAATGGTCAAGTTGAAATTTCAAATAGAGAGATCAAGAACATCCTTGAGAAAACGGTCAAAATCAATAGAAAGGATTGAGCGAAGAAGCTTGATGATGCTTTGTGGGCATACTGTACAGCCTTTAAAACACCTATCGGGATGTCTCCATACCGATTAGTGTTTGGAAATGCATGTTATCTTCCTGTAGAGTTGATAGAGCTTATTGGGCTGTAAAAAAGTTTAATTTTGATTTGAAGGCAGCAGGTGAAAAGCGACTTCTTCAATTGAATGAGATGGAAGAGTTCCGGAATGATGCATATGAGAATGCAAAGATCTATAAAGAAAGGACGAAGAAGTGGCATGACAAACATATTCTCAGGCGAGAGTTTGCTCCAGGACAACAAGTTTTACTCTTCAATTCACGACTCAAACTCTTTCCAGGAAAGTTGAAATCAAGATGGACTGGTCCTTATACAATTCATGAGGTTTTCTCTTTTGGAGCAGTAGATTTGAAGGACAAGACTGGGAATATTTTCAGAGTTAATGGTAAGAGATTGAAACACTACTATGGAGAGTAAATGGAGAGAAACTATGCATTTATTCCTCTTGGAGATCCTAATTGATGATCATTGAAAAGTCTGGCTGTAGACTTTAAAACAAGCGCTTATGGGAGGCAACCCATAGATCTATCTTTCTTTCTTTCATTTATTTTATTATCTTTATTTATTTAAGTTTTAATAAATTGGTTTTTGATGCAGGTTTATTTAGCAAGAATAAAGAGCTAAAAAATTCTAATCTACGGAAGATTCATGATGCAACCAGGGAAGTTCCTTTTATTTCTTCAATCCTTTTTACTTTTGCATTACAATGAGGACATTGTTTAGTTTAAGTTTGGGGGTATAAACTCCTATAATCATTTGATCCTCTTGTTTTCTAAGTCTTGGGTTGTTGATGCGTTGTTTGATTCTCTTACCAAGCATGCATTGGAGTAAGATTGAATTCTCTATGACTCTGAAATTTGTGATTGAAGATGGTTTTGAGAAAAATTTTCAAAAATTTCTTTTATGTCAAGTGAAGTTTTGTAGGTACTTTGGTTTAAATCTTTGACCTTGAACACAATTGAGCACATAGTCATTTTTCTCTTATTCCATTTTGCTTATGAAGAGAAGAAGTTGAATTAATTGAAAGAGGGAGGTTCGATTTTGATTTGCTCTAGAATCCGTTGATAGGTCCTTGAGGCGAAATCCTAGTTGAGACCAAATATCAGAGAAATGATCTAGGCATTTCTTTGGCATAACCAAAAAGCTTTCCAAGCCGTCCTAAATGTCATGCCATCATTACATGGTGTGTTTCCATAGTCAACCCCCTTGAGCCTTCATGAGCCTTTATTAATTCTTTAAACTACATAAACCATGCCCGCTCTAAGCCTGAAAAACAATGAATCTACCGTTGATAGTTTGAGAAAATACTTTGGTGGAGAGTTACATTTAAAAGAGAAAATTGGTTTCATGATGAACCGTATTATGTTTGCTCTGTTTGATCAAAGAAAAAGAAGAAGAAGAAAGGAAGTGACTGAAAAAAAAAAAAGAAAAAAAAAAGAAGTCGCCAAGCGGAATGTGAATTACCTTAGATTTTGTTAAGGGAAGTGTTGGTATTATATCAGTGATTACAACAATAATAATGCCACAAGTATGAGCATATTGCCAAGAAAGAGCTATGATTTGAATCATGTGAGTTTCTCTTTTAATGTTCTTTTCACTAAGTATTTTTCCAGTTTGATTTAATTTCTCATATCTAGTTCTTTCTTAACCCTCACCCTATGGCCTATCATTACAACCTTATTAAAGACATTTTGATCTCTGATTTTGGTGTTGACTACATTAATGGAGATGATTTCTGAAAATTGGACTTATGGGGTTAAGTTTTAAGAGAATTCTTCTGATTTTGGTTGTTCTACTTTTATCTGAGTTTGCAGGTGGTTTGAGATTAAATTGACTATATCACACACACACTCAAGGTCTTAGCTTTAGGTTGAAGTAAACGCCTAACTCTTGCTTGACAAATTGCAAAATTTTTGATTGATTTTCCTGCCATCTTTGATGTTAAAAGAGTAATATACTAGAGATGAAATCTAAATTCATAAAAGTTTGGTGAGTGATGATACTTCTCTTTCGGGTTGAATCGATATTGCCTAAACTATCATTTGCTTTTTTTTTTTGTTTGAGGACAAACAAAGTTGTAAGTTTGGGGGTATTTGATGACTTGCAAAATTTCATATTGCAGATTTTACAAGTTCGCTCGAGCGGAGGCTTTTGGCCGCTCGAGCGAATTCAGGCAGATTCAAACGCTCGACTGCCGCTCGACAGGGAGTTCGAGCGGGTTGCTGAAAAACAAAGATCGCTCGAGCGGAGACATTGGCCGCTCGAGCGAAATCAGGCAGAGTCGAAAGCTCGATGTGCGCTCGATAGGACGCTCGAGCGAAATCAGGCAGAGTCGAACGCTCGACGCGCGCTTGACACCTCGCTCGAGCGAACATCGTATTTTGATAGATTTTAGGTTTTCCGCCGTGAGACCATATAAAAGCAATTTTTCACTCTAGAGCCGCGAGTTTTGACTGGAGAACACTTCTTGGGAGAGAAAAACACAGTTAGAGGGATTCAAATCATCTATTTTTGGAGAGGAAATTCCAATTATTGCATATACGTTGGAATCATACACGAGCACGGATGAGAGAAAAGCGTTGAATCGTTCCCTTGAGCTTTTGACGACTAGTTGAGGCTGCAAGGAGGATTTTTCAGTGTTTATTTTCTTCCCATCTTCTCAGAACAATTATGGTGAATTCGTTTATATTGAATTCTATTTCTAGCATGAGCTAAATTTTCTTCATTCTAGGAAAACGATGTAACCTATTTCCGAACTATGCTTGATTGTCTATGCTAATTTAATGCAATTCTCTCTTTGTTTATCTGATTTATTCTGAATTTATTACTTCTAATTAACTGGCCATTGATTAGATGATAAGTAATCTTGTGATTTGCTATCGAAAGAGGGAATCATAGGGTAGATCTTGGATATTTCAGCATAGGTAAGTATAGAGATCGAAAGACTTGTATGAACCTATGTAGTAATTAAATCATTGGTCTTATTGCGTTCTTGATTATTGAATTTGCATATTCTTGTGTGAATTGATAACCAAGAGTCAATTCCAATTGACTATCGAAAGAGGCTTTTGGATGAATTAGAGATTTGCTAATAGACAAAAGAGATTTAAATTAAATTAGCTGGATGAGAAAAGCATAGTGAAGAAGTAGGTGAAATCGATTTCCTAGAAGTTTTCTTCCCATTAATTTGATCTTCGAACGTCAGTGTTATTTCCTTTGCACATTTTTTCTTTTGAGTTGATCTAGTTTAGATTGCAACTACAAAAATCTTAGTGATTCCTCTAGATAAAATCAAGTTTAGTATAATTTTGGTATTTGGCAAACGTAAGGTACTAATTCTTGAAGACGATACTCTTCTTATTACTTTACTATAAAACTGCGATACTGTGCACTTGCAATTTTGCACCGGTCAATGTTAATATAGAAAAACCATCAATGAAGAAAAAGAAGTAAATTATGGAGAAGTAAAGTAAGATTCTACAATTCTCCCAACGTATGATAGTGGTGAAGCTAATGAAAGCAGTTTATGGTATCTTGATTTTGGTACCAACAACCATATGTGCGGCAAGAAGGAGTTGTTCGTGACATTTGACGAAAGCCACAAGGGAAATGTCACTTTTGGAGATTTAACAAAGAGACTCATGAAATGCAAAGGAACAATTGGCATCAAGTTGAAAAATGGAGAACAACAATATATCTCGAATGTCTATTACGTACCAGAGATGAAGAGTAACATTCACAGTTTGGGTTAGTTACTTGAAAAAGGCTACAATATCCACACAAATGAGTTGCGTTTATCCATCAAAGATCAACAAAACAGGCTGATCACACACATAGATATGATGAAAAATCGCTTGTTTCCTTTATATTTGCAAGCTTATCATGGTACTTAATCCAAATGTTACAAAGTCAAAATCAAAGATGATACTATATTGTGGCATCTTAGAATTGGTCACTTGAACTTTCAAGGATTGAATATTATGTCAAAAAGAAACATGGTGATGGGAATTTCATGGATCAAGTTTCTGCTGAAGAAATGTGAAGGATGTCTCCTTGGTAAACAACACTGGAAGAGTTTTAAAATCAAGGAACAAAAAGGGCAACCCAACCTCTCCAATTGATCCACATAGATATATGTGGTCTCATACAACCTATGACACTCGGTGGAAATAGGTATTTTCTTACCTTCACTGACAAGTTTATTGGAAAAACATGGGTTTACATCTTGAAAGAGAAAAGTGAAACTTCTCAAAAACTTAAGAAATTTATATCCTTATTTGAAAAACAAAGCGGATACTACATCAAAGAAATAAGATTCGATTGTGGTGGAGAATACACTTCAAAAGAGTTTGAAAGATTTTGCAAAGAAAATGGGATTATTCATCAACATACTATTACTATTCCATACACACCTCAACAAAATAGTGTTTTAGAAAGTGTTGACCCATCATCCTCATCAGAGTACATAAAAGGCAAGACAAGAACCATTCAAGAGTTATATGATGTTACAAGAAGACTTGAAGAATATGATGATTTCACAATGTTTTGCCTTTTCTCTGGAAGCGATCCTAAAAAGCACAACAAGAAGAAAAATGGAGGAAAGCCTTAAATGAAAAAAATTCAAGCTATAGAAAGAAACGACACATGGGAGCTTACAAATCTTCCAAATGGACATAAAGCTATAAGAGTCAAATGGGTATACAAGACCAAAAGAAATGCTAAAGGAGAAATAGAAAAGCATAAATCAAGGCTAGTGATAAAAGGGTACAAACAAAAATATGGCATCGATTATGATGAAGTGTTTGCTCCAGTTGCATGATTGGAGACAGTACGTCTTGTTATCTCCCTAGCAACCCAACAAAGTAGAAAATTTATCAGATGGATGTCAAACCAGCATTCCCAAATGGTCATCTTGAAGAATGGGTGTACATTGAACAACCATTAGGCTTTGTGAAAAAAGAACAAAAGAAGAAAGTCTACAGATTAAAAAGAGTCCTCTATAGATTGAAGTAGACTCCAAGAGCTTGGAACGCAAGGATCGACTAGTACTTCCTATAATGGATTTACCAAATTCCCATATGAACATTCTATGTATATCAAGACAAACAAGAAATGTGATATTTTAATTGTTTGCCTCTATGTTGATAATTTGATTTTCACGTGCAGCAATTTAAATATGACCAAAGAATTCAAAGCATCCATGATACGAGAGTCCAAGATGACAGATATCGAACTCATGGCATATTTCTTGGGAATAGAAGTCAAGCAAAGTGATGAAGTCATTTTTGTATCAAAAGCCAAGTATGCCAAAGAAATAATAAAGAAACTTGGCATGAAAAATTGTCATTCTGTTAACACACCAACAGAAGGAAGTGGAAAAATTTCTAAGTATGAGAAAGGAGAAAGGATTAACACGACATATCTCAAAAGTATACTCAAAAGTCTGAGATATCTCATAGCCACATGACCTGATATTTTGTTTGCAGTCGGCTTAATTAGGGCAAGTTTGGTAAGTAAGATGAGAATTTTGAGTTGAGATGAAAGTTTAAAATATTAGTTTTGAGTATTATTATTATTTTCGGATTTGAAAATGTTGAATTGGAATTTGAAAAAGTTAAATTGTTTATTATATTTTGTGTGAAAATGTGAAAAAGTTGTAATGATGAGATAAAAATTATGAATTGAGATACTTTTACCAAACCTACCTTTAGTCACTATATGGAAGAACCCAAGACATCACACTTGAAAGTTGCCAAAAGAATTATGCGATATGTAAAGGTATGAGTGACTTTGGAGTATGTTATACAAATACATAAGACTTCAAGCTAGTTGGATATAGCAACAGTGATTGGGCTAGAGATATGGATGATAGAAAAGCACAGCTAGTTTTGTATTTTATCTTGGAAATGTAGCTTTTACGTTGACATCAAAGAAGCAACCAATTGTAACTCTCTCAACATGACAAGCAGAATATGTGGCTCTCGCATCAACAAAATTTCATGTAATATGGTTAAGGAATTTGATGAAAGAAGTTCATGAACAACAAGTAGACGCCACCGAGACATACGTGTATAATAAGTCAACAATGCAATTGGCAAAACATCCAGTCTTCTATGACAGAAGCAAGCATATTGATACAAGATTTCATTTTATCCTTGAATGTATCAAGAATAATGAAGTTCATCTGGTGTATACAGAAAATGAAGACCAAGTAGCAGATATTTTTACAAAACCCCTCAAGACAATGTTGTTTTACAAACTACATGAATTGCTTGGAGTTATAGTCTTTGGTGAATCAAGTTTAAGAAGGGATGTTGAAAATTAAACTTTGATTTTCCAGATATCTTCATAATTCCCCACATATTTCCAGGAGCTTCTTATTTAGCTATAAAGTAACTCGATAAATGTGTAGAAGAAAAGAAGATGCTAGGAACTGCCATTGTGACATCCCTCATTTCCTACTGTTTTTAATTAGTAATTTTACTAATTATTTTATTGGTTCTTTTATTTTAAATTGATTATTATTATTATAGTATTTTATCGTTATTATTGCTTAAGTTGTGTAATTTATTTTATTATATTTTTTTATTTTTATCAATTATTGTCTATTGTTTATTGGCCCTTTATTTCAAGTTATTTTACTTTTGGATGTTATTATTTTATTTGACTAAGTTGTGTTTTATTTATCTTCTTATTTATCTATTCTTTCCAAGTCAGTTAAACTAGTATTTTAAATCATTTTCGTTGGATTAGTTTTAAGACCTCAAGACGAGGGCCTGGATTAAAACCCAAGTCCCTTTCTTTTCTTCCCCATTTTCTTTCTTTTCCTCTCTTTCCTCCCTCCTCCTTTGAACCCGACGGAAACACCCCCTCCCCTTTGCATTTTCGTTCGGCTGCCAAGCCCCTCACCACCATGAGCCACCCAGTCCGCCGACCACCACCACCACCTCACACTGGTGACGTCCCTCACCAGCCTCCACCCTCTTGGTTTCTCACTCTCTTCTCATTGATCTCTCTCTCTCTCTCTCTCTCTCTCTCTCTCTCTCTCTCACACACACACACACACACACTCATCACAACACTTTAAACCCAAACGGGTTTCTCCTCCATGCGCCGTTGTGCGCCACCCGAGGACGTTGTCAACCACCATGGCAGCTTCCCCTCTTGCTGGCCATCACCCTCAACCAAGTCCAGCCTCCACCTAGCTGCCAGCTTCTCCTACGCCCCACCAAAGACCCACGGCTTCTTTCCTCTCCGCAGCTCCAAGTGCCGCCGTGGCATAGCCCATGCCACCAGCTACCTCCCCCTTCACCAATGAACCCCCAGCCCTTCACGGTAGCCCCTTTCCCCCACACGAGTACAACCCGAGATGAGTTTTCCCCCCCTTCGCATGGCCAGATCAGCCACCCACGGCATTCAACCGCCACCACCAACCCCACAGACCTCCCTTAGCTCCTCCATGCCTGGCCCAAGTCTCCCCTATGTTCCTTAATTTTCCTTGTTTCAAGACCCATGGCCAACACTTATAAATCACTGCTTTGCCGCTGCGCCACCACTTTTGGCATCACCCTTAATCTTTCAGAAATTTCTTCCGCCTTTGTAAGTAGTTTTTCAAAGAATTTTATGAGATTTAAATATATTAATATATTTTCTATAGTTTGGTTAGTTGTGCCAGACTTTGGGTCCGAGGAGTATGGATGTTAGGTTGGATAGGAGGATGAGTTTGTTTGTAAAATTGGATTGTGTTGGATTTTTATGTCATGTTGGTGTCATGACATTCAATATATGTTCATACATGTTTATAGGCTGTAAATGAAAACTGGGTTTTCATGTGAGAAAGAGTTTTGGGTGTATGCGTATCACAACCCCAAGCTGAAATGATACATTATCTCAGTGGAGCTCCTCTGCTAACTTGGATTGTAATATATTGAGTGACGTCTCATTAGTTGTCGTTGGATGACAACGGGTTTGGAAAAGATGGTAATACTCTCATGCCGACTTCATGACCCTTCTACTGGCAGGGACTAGAAGATGCTTCATCACGAATGTGCTGGGTGAGGAGTTAGGCATCGCTTGTTATGAAGTTAAATGCATGATCATTACCTATGGTGTGATGAAGGGAGCTAGGGTGTGCGGATGGTCCCTAGAAGAGATCATGGTGTATACGGTTCAATTGAATATGTAGGCCTTTTTTGAACAAATTGTGGATTTTTTATAAATGGATACAAGTTGACCATTTTCTGGAAAAATTGCTGATTTTATAATTAGGCCGTTTTTTGGAAAAATGACGTTTGGTATTTTAATGGATTGTTTTAGGCTAAATGAGATTTTGGCTTTTGTTGGAAAAATAATCATTTTCAGGAAATGATGGTCTTGGGTCTTATACATGTTGGTTGCATTAATGTATTTTTATCTCTTAAGTTGTTTGGTTGATTACTTACTAAGACTCATAATCTCATGTGATATTCGAACCCTACGGTTACATTTCATGGAATCGTAGATTTTGATGCAGATGAGAACGTTGAGCCTGAGGTATCGGCTCCGTCGGGACCTGGGGTCACTTTTCGTGTTTTGAGATCTGTTTTCCATTTTTGTTATGTATTTTGGTTTGTATTATATTTTTACTGGATTACTGTATAACTTTTGAAAGTACTTTTATTTTGGAAAGTATGTATTTAAAATTTTAGTACTTAGTTGACTAACTTTTATTTATCCACTGCGATTTTTGTTATACACTTTTTGCATGTGCACACATTTAGTAGTTGTCGTTTGGGGTGTGTGACTCATGTTATCATTATCCTGATGTCACAATTCCTGCATTTTTGTACGTGGGAGTCAGGGGCATTACAACCATAGTCAAAGGTCAAATTAGAATTCAAGTTTGATATGGCTAACTTTAGTTGGCATTCACACTTTTAAGATTTGCCTATAAATAGACTAGGATTGTATGCATCGAGATAGAGATATCAGACAGTGAAGATCTAGAATTTAGCGAGAGATTTATAGAGAACTAGAAACTTTGTTTTAGTGTACTTTTTCAAATTTAATAAAATTATTGTTTGGTTGTTCTTCAACTTATGCTCATGTGAGTTATAAAAGTAGTAGCTAGGCTACATATATATAAGCTCCCAACAAAGGGTAACTAAGGATTCCCGGTAAATAAATAAGGACTTCTTTACTTTGGGGTTAGCAAACCCAAGAGAGAGGATTTTGTCACTAAGTTGAAAATACTACGCTCTTGAAACCTATTTTTAGTCATATATAGCATATGAAGCTTACACACATGACGTGGTAACTAAGGGCTGTACTGAATGAAACCTAACAGCTAGCTTTCTTTATTTTATCTCTAACTTTTTTCTCTCTTCTAGATGTCTCTTTGCTATTTCAATTTCTCTTAAGTTTCTATAATTATCAACACAACATAAAAATAATTATATTTTTGCTTAAGGTAAAATAGTCATGCATATGAAAGATAAAATATAGGAAGACTAAAGAGGACTCAAAGAAGAATAGAGAAAGATTACATGTTATGGTTTTTTCAAAATATATTTTTTAATTTTATAAAATTTCTAGAGCTAGAATTTCTTTTACTCTATTATTCAAATACTCAAGCCATGTGATATTATTAGACGAGCCATTATCTAATATTATTCCGGACCCCACTGCCTTTCCATTGGTCTCACATTTGTGATTGGCGATTAAACAAAACTTAAGAATATTTTTATGTAACCTCCAACCACTATCTACAAAATGATCAGCAGTTAAACACATTTAGTTCAAATTTTAGATCAATATTCATGTATCAGTGACGAGGAAAACTCTTTGACTATTCAATAAATTTGTTAACAAATCCTTCTCAAGCCTATATATTTTAAGAATATATGAACTAAATCGATAAGCTATCAATTATGGAGTGGGTTGGAATCCAAACTCCGCAGATGAGAACTAATAGAGTGGGTTGGAATCCTTGAACCTCCACAAATCGAAATTGTAGCTTATCAATTATAATCATATGAGCTAAAGACTTTCTGCACCTCTCTAGGTCAAACTTCACAAATTCTTTCAATGTATTACCCCCACTACTTCAATCTGTTATTTTTTATACCCAATCTCCGTTGATTCTTTTCAAGTAGCTTAAATCTCATAGGACTCTTCTTGCATTATTCTTTTAAATAGTTTTTCATCTAGAAAGTGTCATATCATTTATAGTGACAACCATAAACAATACCACAATAGTTACATTTTGCTTGTGGGTCATAGGGTCACCACTCTCTAATTTTGTGAAATGTTCCCACATGTTGGAGATGATTTTTTTCTTTGGTGGACCCACGGGTGTAGGTTTAAGGTTAGCTGTAGGGGATGTAACATTAGTGGTAGTGTTTGAATTTGGAGAAGTATTATCATCACCGACACTAGCACAATCACCATTATCCACATAATTATTAAACTATCTAACACCTAATATAATGCAAAGTATAAAAGATTTTATATTTTTAAAATCACACTTAATTAGGGTCTTAATTGAAACCCTAAACTAGATCGGCCTACGGTGACATGAGAAAGTGATAGAGATGACTCAGACAAGGCAAGAGCTCAAGAGAGAATGAAGGACATTCGCTGGGGGGTTGGGGTTATATGGTCCCTAAAAGGTCATATATGGGTGTGTGCGCATGCGCGTGCACAGGTGAGTGTATTTAAGGCCAAGCCCGCTTGTTGCAGGGGTCGGATGCAAGCACCCACCCAGCACCCCTATTGAAGAGGACTCAAAGAAGATTAGAGAATATTACAGAATATTGCAATTTTTTTCAATACATATGTTTTACTTTCAGAAAAATTGCTAAAGCCAGAACTTAAAGATTATAAGAAAAATTGAGATTTTCTTGTAAGATTTGGATTAGAATATGAATTGTAATTAAAATAAAAAAGTGCAATGGGTGGCTCTTGGATTAATTTAAATAAATAAAATCCTAAACGATAGTTTTAATTTTTTTTCTTTTTTTTGTTTAAAAAGAAGATTTCATAGATCACCCTCATTCCTTGGCAATTAAAGATTTTGGCAAGGATTCGCGGTGCCAACCGGTTGGCAACACCCAAGACCTAATTCGAGTCTAGCCGTGCATTCTCGCATACAGTGCACATGAAGTGAAATGTATATTGCAGCAGAATAAGTATAGAAATCAGTATTAGACTAATATTAAGTGTACCAAAGATTTGTACCCTTAAGAAAATATAACCTTTATTGATAACATCCATATCATGTCATCGTTGTTTCTTCCAAAATTTAATCACTACCGGCGTTTGGTTATACTGGTAAAAAAACGTCGTTAATTGATTAGCTGCGCTTATTTTAACCGTTGCCGGCGCTTATCAAACTTAAGCAAATCACTGTTTTTTGGTAGTTTTGGCCCAACAACCCTCATCATGGACATGTAGAGTTCCAAATTGCGCAATATTAACTATGGAAGCCCCGCCCTAGCTAATTGTTTTTCACTTCCTTCAAATCATTTTAATTACCGTTACTTTTAGCCCAAATAAAAAAAAGAAATTGGAAAAACAAGTACTAGAGGGACTCGAATGTTAAGAACTCTTACCGTCTTACGAACGTCCACGTACAATCAGACAAAAACGGGGTTGTTATATATGTTATTGTCACGTACTATATATATATAAGTACGCATGCACACGCGCGCGGTAAGTCGAAAGGTGATATTAATATTATATATTGGCTTGACATTATTGCTTTTGAATATTGAAACTATATATATATAGACTAACATTAGAAACGTGTGGGTATAGCGTGTGGAGCCCCATGCATGGACGTCACGTCAAATATGATACAACTTTCAAAAGGCAAATTAGTGCTTTGAAAAGTATATGAAAATTCATTTTCAAGATTATAAACACATGATGGAGTACCATATGAACTTTGACACGACCCGCACGATCTTTAATTATATATAATAATTAGGTGGCTTAATTAATCAGGAACATTATATATTTGCATGTTTGTAATCAGGCAATATATAAGACACGGATCGAGTAGTACCGTACGTTCTCTTTATTCATATGATTCGTTTTGATTTCAGCTAACAGTACTCATATATTTTTTTTTTTGTAGTGACGCGTGATCATCTCACTCTTATCTCGTTATGATGAAATTATGTTGATCCAGCAAATTTAAATTAATTTTTAAAAAATTTAAGAAATGATAAAATTAAGAATAATGGAAATTATTATCATTTTACAAAAAGAGATAGATCGCATGTATAGCATATAGAATTATTCTACATTCACCACAATATCAGTAAAGTTATTCAATTATTTTCTTTTCTTCTTGGATTGGTAAGAAAAAAAATAGAAAAATCTAGTTGCAAGTATAACTGCACAATAATATGTGCATTAATATATTAATGTGATTGATTAAAAAATAAATTTTATTAAAAACAATACCAATTTATTGAATATGAAGGAATGCAAATTAGTATAAGATTTTGTTTATACATAACAAAACTCGAAAAAAAATATGTGCGTACTTCATCATAAAATTAAGCACTATGAAATTAACTTAAGTTGTCTGTCATAACTTTTCTGGTCATGCAATTCAAGTTTTTATTAACGAACATTACAGATTGAAAAGGAGGGATTACTCAGAAGGTACTGCATGCATGGTAGTACCGATCGAGGCGTTTTGGAAAAATAACACTATTAATTTATTTTATATATATATATATATATATATCTTGAACTTATCTGGGACATTTTAAGGATTCGACTTGAGCCTTGCCACGAGGACCCTTTGTCCTGATATAAAGTCTATATTCGTCAAATGTCATTGGTGAATAAAGTGCAGGCCGATCCTCGGTCACAAGCTGCTCGGCAGGTTGGATGAGTAAATCGCTCTTTGGGTTGTAAAATAAGGCCAGCGAAACTCGGTCTTTCACAGCATTCACGATCACCCTGTGCTCCACACTCTTGTAAATTGCATTACTCAGCACCTAAATTAAGAAACATGATCATTTGTATATGCATAGAACTATAAGTTTGAAAGTTGTCAGTATAAATAGAGGATAAAAAGAAAAAGTTGCAACAGTACTTTTAAGTAGTACTAGAGAAAGAAGGAGAGATCATTAACCTGAATTTGATCCCCTATGTTGACAATGAAAGCATTTGGAACAGGTTTAACAGTAACCCACTCATTACATTTGAGGACTTGAAGTCCGGACACGTCCTCATCAGGAAGGAGAAGGGTGAAGCCGCCGGGATCGGAGTGTGGAGACAGACCAAGAGTGAGATCAGGTTGTGGACATTTCGGGTAAAAATTCACCCTTAAGCATGCACCTATGCTCTCACTGCCTCCAAAAGCATTTTGAAGATACTCCTCCCCTAGTCCCAGATTTATGGACAATATTTTCATCAATCTTCCACATAGCTTTACCGTTTCATCACCATATTCTGCAATCACTTTCCTATATATATCCAATAAAAAAAATAATTATTTATTTATATGCTTAACGTGCAACTCGCTCTTGATCAATCAACATCCAAAATTAAGTGATTACATTCTTTATATATATATATATATATATTATATATATTTTTTTATGTCTTGGAAATAATGGACGTTAATTTAACATGTATTAGAACAAATACATGATTATAATCATACTTCACATGTTTGTAGGATATTCTAAATTATAAGCGTAATGAAGTCAGGCTAATATATTAATTTGTTACATTCATATTAATACTTAATCCACGTAAAAGAACAAGATAATTCCAAGGTCTAGCGTCAATTTAGGCGGCGGCAGCTCGTGATTACGGATACTTTTTCGCATATATACTTGGATACTCGACAATGACGTGGGGCTCTGGCCTATATATGCGCTTACATCAACGATCCCTCATATATATTAGGAATGGTTATTATAGTCACGAATCAGTGAAAATCTTTTTCTTTTCTCTTCTTTTTTGCCTTTTAACAAATGGGCTAGCATTTATATGCTGAACTGGAAGAAATCAACACCAGCGGCATCAAGGTCCAAAACCTAGGTTGTTATTAATTGCATAGTAAATAACTCATCAACGTTGAAGAATCCATCAGATCAGAGAAGTGAGGTCCTGTATTCAATGTCAAGCACAGTGCTACTATATGTTAGAGAGAATAACTAGAGGTGTAACCAGTCCAGTTCGGTCTGGTTTTGAACATATTTTAAAATCAAACTGGTATATACCGATTTTGATATTTAAAGAATCAATACCGTACTAGTTACACCCCTTAAACGATACTTTCTGTTTTACCAGTTTCATTTGATTCAGTTGTTCCAATATATTATAATATATATAATATTGCATATATATTATAGTATATTATAATATGTATTATTAATATTGTATTATAGACTATAGTGATATTATATATAAAAATCATATAAAAAATTAAAATATATATATATATATAAATTGGTTTGGTCCATTTCGGTCCAATCTTAAAAAAAGGAAAATCAAAACAAAACTGGTTTGGAGAAAAATGGAACCGTTACTAGATTGGACCGACCCGATACCGGACCAAATCCACCGGTTCAATCCATTCCAGTTCGGTTTACCGCTTCACTTATTTTTTTTTTTTCACCCCTAAGAATAACATACCTTTAATGCATGTGATTCCATATAAAAGACTTTAATCCCTCTGTTTCATACATGGCATATTGACCCTAATGGCATAAAAGGTATGAGTACGGTAAGTTAACTAAACAAAAAAAATATATATATATATTAGTTTAGCGTGCGCTGCATGAGATCATGAGCACGTTTGTTTTAAAACGTACCTGCATGATGGCGGGACTGCTGGCCATTTAACCTCGTTCCTGAGAGATAGAGGCATGTAATGGAGGAAGAAGTAGTCGCTCCAATCTAGAATTGCCCCCTTCTCCACTCCCAAACGACTGCCATACCCTTCGTACGTACTCGGGGAGTTGGAATACTCTTGCTTCAAATCAAGCGGGAGGCCAAAGAACTGACGCCAGGTTTCTCTGGCACTCTTCATCAACTCATGGCTCACCCCATGGTTCTCAATCTGAAAGAAGCCCCACTCCCGGCAGGCATCCGATACCAGTCTCAGAGTCTCGTCGCAGAGTCTCTGATCGTTGCTGAACAGGTTCTGGAGGTCAATTACTGGGATATTGACATGAGTCTCTGAAATATTGGTGGTGGTGGTGGTGACGGTGTTCCTTGAAGGCCTATCAGAGAGAGGTTTAATGAAGCACTCTGGGATTGAGCATATCCCACTCTCCGATAAGGACTGCACTCGGACAACTGGCTCCGGCCAATTTAGCGAGCAATTCATCGTCTCTTTTGCTGTTCAACAGAGAATTAAGTACTGGGTTTTATGTATGGAATTTGATATGTATATAAAGATTGGAAAATTGTACTCTTTCGATATACTTTTCTTTCTCTTCCACTCTTCCTTGGCTTATTTCATGTGTTCTTGGGAGGCTGAGGGTCTACCATTAAATAAGGCTGAGATGAGTGGGGTGGTTCACTGCGCTATCCCATAAAGATCGTGGCGTTTATGCGCCAGGGTTTGGTACGTAAGCACGAAAACGCTAGCAATTGACTGAATGAGGGACAAATAAGGGAAAAATGAGACATTTTTCCAAGACACGTGTTTTTAATACCTGACGTCAGTTGAATCCACGTGTCTTTTAGAATGAGGAACAAATAAGATTTTCAATACACGTGTCATATTTTCATTAGATGAGGCAGTATAGTCAAATTCTTACAGCTGTAATCAGATGAACAGAAGTGCATGCTTAGTGGATTTACTTTTTGGTTCCGAGAGAGGCCACCGCCGTGATCAGATCGCCATATATATCACGTAAACTCATGCAATACATGAGTTAATTGTTTTGTTAAGACTATGTATATATAAATTTCATTGGAAACGTGAATTTCATAAAATTCCATTATCTTTTTGTCACTAATTCGCCGAAAAGGGCACAGGAATATATATATATATATATATATATTACTACAGATCGATCACCGATCCATTATTACTTATCGAATTTCAATCAACTATATATGGTGGACATGAGGAGTAGCACTGCGAGCATGCAGGACTGTTTTTATTTTAGAAACTGATATTCAAAGACTCTACTTGTACAGTATATTTGAGAGGGACCAAATGGCCAGAAGTAGCGCGCAGCACCGCTTGCCGGCATGGGTAGCATCAAATGTAGTATTACTAGGCCCTACATATTTTAATGTTAAGAGGATTTCAATAATTTCGATCCTTATCTAGCTAGTAGCTAGCTATTACATGCATGAAAAGTATGGAGTTTTAAAAATAAATAAATAAATATATATAAATTAGATTTTTATATTGTATTTAACATTATTAAGAATATTAAGGCTGTGTATATAATGCTTATTACTGTTACGGCCGTAAAAATATCAACAACATTAATATTAACGAAGAAAATATATAAAAATAAGAAAATTTAGCTAGCTGTATAGGGTATTCCAAGAAAATTCATTTTTTTTAATGTTTGACGTTTGGCGTTAATGATGATCTCCATCGATCGTGACTACTTGCACAGGATCGATTACTGAATTTGGTTGGGTTTTCTTACTAATTTAGAAGGAAAAGTGCTCATGGACAGTGATAAATGTCACATAAAATTCGTTTTCAATCTCCATCGATCGATCGTGATTGTACAATATGCCACATGCACATGAAGACTTTAGAGGTTGTAATATTTTAGTGAAAAATAAATAAATAAAATCTAGATGTCCATATATATATTTCTTTTAATTAATGAGATTCCTTTCAACCATTGTAGAGGATGGAAATTATCACTACACTTCAAAAAAGGGACTATAGTCGCAACGATTATAGATCGGCTCATTTTAAATGCAGCCGCTAAATGTCACATAAAGAAAATGACGTTTTATGTGATTGATTATCTAATGCTTTAAACGAATAGTTCCTATAGTGTTTATGTTAAAACAGCTACTAAAAATATTTTATTTTGCGATCTCAATTATCTTATTAAAATATATGAAAACACACAAAAGATCATATTAAAATTCGAAGTAATTCTCTACTCCTTTTGTCTTTATTTTTATTTTATTTTAATAAATCATGTAGCATCACATGATGAAGTCAGATCAATGATATGAAATAAAATGAACAATATAACTAAAACGACAAAGTAGCATTTCTGGAAAAAAAAATATCGTATTGCTAGAGTTTGGTTTGAAAGAGGAGATCGAGTAAAAGAAAGAAACAATGAAGATCAGGCCGCTAGAATTAAGCTGGTTGTTTGCTATCTGATCGTCACACGTGATTCGATCGTGTGCTGGTTTTGCGCATTTCGTTGGAAATCTCCACTTTCACTTATACCTTCAGGAATACCTTTACGAAACTTTTGTACCAAATAATCTTATGGACTTGGAGAAAACACGTAAGGATGTTTGGGAAAGTATTTATCTAGAAGGCTAGAAATAGACCGAACATGATACTTATCATATATGTATTTCTAAAGTTTTCTTGAAACTTTTAGGATTCATCTGAACACTTGAAATATTTTAAAATATTTATGAATAATATTGAAATAATTGATCAATAATAGTAAATTAATTTAAGTTAGGATGTTTGATTAAATTTTGAGAAATTAGAAAAAAAAAGTTGAATAAAAATAATATTATAAATTTAAAAAAATGTTTGAATATAATTTTTTTATATTATTTTTATTTTAAAATTTAGAAAAGTTGTATTTTTTATTTTTATTTTATTTTTAAAATTTGAAGAAGTTGAAGATTTGAAATTGAAAAGTAATTTGTATTTATATATATATTTTTTTAAGAATTTGTAATAGCTTTTAGAAAAAGTAACCAAATGTTGTTAATTTCCTCTCTCTCTCTCTATATACATATGTATATATATATATATATATATATATATATTTAAAAAAAAAAAAAGTATTTTTAGAGAATATCATGTTCTTTTCACCCATCAAATTTAGAGAAACTCCAACCAATTTGAGAGACAAATTGTCCTTTCAATATCTGAATTCCAGTTTTCGGCCGACCGACAATATAGTACTACGTATACTGATGAACATCCACCACAGCAGCTAGGGCCTTTAGAATTTTTTTTTCATCACGTGGTAAACATTTCGGCCTAACTCGTAAAAGCAAAATGGCACGTGACTATTACTACGACTTACAGGCCCCATCCCAAACCACCTAGGCTTTCATGTTTTTCGTTGTCCTACTAGACCCCACTGATTTTTCCAACCTTTCATCAGATGACAATGACAAACACGGGCATGGAAAGAAATGTAAGGTTATTGATACCAATACTATAAGTAAATAAATAAAAAGTCATAAATAACGGTGAATTGATGTTATACATTATATTATAAATAAGACAATGACATATACTAGCATGAAGAAAAGTCATTTGTTGATACTAATATCATAAATAAATAAAAAATAAATAAATTTATTTTATAATAAAAATAATTTTATAATTTAACATATCACGTCAAATCAGATAATTAATTTATAAATTTTTTTTATAAAATCTTTTTTTTTTTGACAAATCATATATCTTATTGCCGAAGTTTGAAATATATGTACATATATATATATATAACATTCAAATCACCCACATGAACTTTGTGCATGATGGTTTAATTTCCACCTCACAAGATTTATAAATAATGCATATATATATTAGTAAGATTCCCGATTATAAACAATATGATTAGTATCAATCACTTTATGCAATATGGTCATGAAGTGTCCGCAAAGTCATCTGCTTGAAAATGCTCATGTTGATCAATGATCATGCTTTTGTGTGCATATTGCAATACTTTCAAAAGCCACAAAGATAATTACGTATAGTTATATTAGTTTATAACTATACTAGTTTATGATTTTATTTTTATGAGATATCTTTATGATTGTATCACTTTTCTTTTAAGAAGGTAATTATTAAATATTTATTTATTTAATTTATACCGGACGAGTGGAATGTAAATTGAGATATAAATCGGATATATTTGTTCGCCCTATAAATAAATAAATATATATATATATATATACATGAGGATGGCATATATGATCTTTCCCTGAATGAGATCAGATGTACGTAGAATTTGGTATTCTTCTAAAAAGGCTTGCATGGCCCACGTACGTCCGTGCTATATAGACTGATCAAGAATCGCGATTGATCACATGGGAAACGCGGGTCACTTTGCCGTGGGGAGCCCAAGATTATTATCTCCAATCATACTCAGGCTCGTGGTTCATGCCATTGGTCCCGATGTAGACATGACCACATCCTATATATGAGTGGCTAGCTAGCTGGCACATGTCGGAGAATAAAGATCTAAAATGAATAAAACAAGTGTGATATTTTAATTGCGTGTCACTTCGGCTTTAGGAATGGAAATAGTTTAGCGACCTGAACAGTTCCACGGGGCCCACATTGGAGAACCTGCAAGATGAATAAAGAGTGGATTTTGATTGAGCTTGTTAGTCATCTGATGTTAAAGTTAATTAAGAATTCTAAATATGTGTATAATAAAAAAATATCTAATTATTTTTCGTGAAAAGGGGTTGGGATAGTTATATCTGGCATATACTATGGCTTTGAGGGGAAGCGTGACATGCCAAGTCATGTCTAGGTTAGACCTGTCACACCCTTGATCCGCTGGTGTTCTGCCATATTGTGGTCGTGTGGTTTTAGGGATGTACCATTTTGTTTTGATATATTCCGTCATGCTTTAAATGTGACGTGTCCTTGGCCGCCCATGATTGGGCAGGTCTGACTTTCGACGTGCTGCACATTTTCTTGCTCGATGTTACCCCGTCAAACTCCAATTCTTGTAAAAGCTTTGAGCAACTTGGGCTTGTGATAGGCCTCTCAGCCAACTATGGCCCACGACCTGGGGGCCCCTTTCATGGGGCATAGGGGTCACTAGGACAGGCTCGGTCCTTCCCTTCCCGACCCCTCAATATCCTATTCGTTGGGCCTCACCCTGGGCTTCCATGGCCCCTTTTATTCCTTTTTGCTTGCGGTTACTTGGAGACTCTGGGCAGGGCTGTTGGGCTCGGGACCCATCGCCCTCACATTACCCCTCGAAATCTCACCACGACTAAGTGGTGGGTCCACAAAACCCTCCCACTAAAGTTTAAGGTCCCTCAAATGGAGTTGTAAAATGGAACCAAGGACCCCCTAGAGCACCTGGATACATGTAGGGCTTACAAGATCCTACATGGTTTCCCAGGGGAGGTAACCTATCGAGCCTGACATTGAGTGTAGGCCCCAAACCTGGTTCGAATCCTGGTTGTCGGGGACAGCAGGGAGCTTTGAGGAACTGAAACGCTTGTTTGTGACACAATTCTTAGCAAGCTGGAAAAGAAGGCAACTAGAAGCATGCTCCTGACGGTCAAGCAACGTGACAATGAGAGCCTGAAGTCCTACCTCGCTCACTTCAATTGGGAGTGAATGACTACTAACGATCAAGACAAGAAGATTACCTTGGCGGCCCTCCTGGGTGGAATATGGCCCAGGAACCCATTTATGGCGGAGATAGCTTGACAAACCCCGATCATACTAAGGGAATTTATGGACTGGGCAGACATGTTCATTAATGTTGAGGATACATTGGATGCCCTAACGACCCATTGACGATCTGAAATGGAAATCCCACCACTTAGTCGTGGTGAGATTTTTCAGGGTAATGTGAGGGAGGGGGTAGGTTCCTGGGTCCAGCGGCCTAGCCCAGAGCCTCTAAGTAACCTTGAGTCAGGAGGAATAAAATGGCCCATGGCAGCCTAGGGTGGGGCCCATCGAATAGGATACTGAGGGGTTAGAAAGGGAAGGATCGGGCCCTTCCCAGTGACCCCCTCTACCCTATAAAAGGGGCCTCCAGGTCGTGGGTTGGCCGAGAGGCCCATCACAAGCCTAGGTCGCTCAAACCAATTACAAGAGTTGGAGTTTGACGAGGTCACTTCATGTAGGAAAATGTGCAGTGCACCGAAAGTTAGACCTGCCCAATCATAAGCAGCCAGGGACACGTTGCATTTAAAGCACGACAGAATATACCCGAACGCATTAGGGCACCCTTGAAACCACGTGACCACGGTATGGCAAAACACCACCTGATCAGGGGTGTGACAGATCTGACATAGACACAACTTGGCATCCCATGCTTCCCCTTGAAGTCAAAGTCCAAGTTAGGTATCAATAGCCCGACCCCTTCTACGAAAAATGATTGGATACTCTTTCATTATACACATACGTAAAATTCTTAGCTAACTTTGACATCAGATGACTCACGGGCTCAACTTGAGTTCACTCTTTGTTCATCTTGCAGGTTCTCCAGTGTGGGCCCCATGGAAGTGCTCAAGCTGCAAAACACTACATCAACAAGTAGTTTGATCAGATTCTTTCACCAATTAAGATATATAATAAGTTAATTTGGCTCCCGAAATAGAATATTCTTAGAATATTAGAAGGAATATTGCCTATAATTCCTTGCATAAATAAATCTTAAATGTTTACTAAAATGTCAAAATTAAGATTAAAAATTAAAAATACATATTGTTTAAAAAAACTAAACCTTGGTATCAGCAGTGTGGCCAATGGTTAGCCACCCCGCATGAGAACTTGATTTGACGGTGGCCTCCGAACCACCCTATTATTGGTTTTCATATATAGAGTTGGGGCCACCCCCACAAGTAATCCTGTATGTACGTGATTTCATTCTGGGAGTGACATGACCACCCCATGGCCAATGGCGTATCTAGGAGAGGGTTAGAGGGGATAGAATTTTTTGGAAAAAATAAACATTTTTTTATTCTTTTAATAATTCATTAAAAAAAATCATTTTCCCTTTAAAAATTCTAAAAAAATCTTCAATTATCCAAAAAATTATACCAATCTTGTTAGTTATTAAAAACCCTTGAAAATATATAAAGTTTGGTCTTAGTAGAATATTTAGCCCCAAATCTTATAAAATCTTTTATTTTTCTTAAAAACTTCAAATTTTTGCTCCATGACTTTTAAAAGATAAGTAGTGATACTAGCACTAGAGTTTATCTTTTTCTTACGGAACCCTCACTCTCACTCCAAAAATAAAAACCTCCAGATTTGAGTTTCGCTCGCTTCCTCTTCCTTCCCCCACTCATTCCCTCTTTTTTGATTTCTCTTCCTCATTCTCCATCTCCTTCCCTCTTTTTTTAGTTTATTTTTCTTCCTTCAAGATCAAAAAAGTTAGATCTATAGTTTTTCAGCAATTCTCAAGAAATATTCGCAGTTTTGCAGAAACCATCGTGTGTGGTCCTCATGTGCTGCTCATAACTGCAAGTGGTCCTAATGCGCTATCCCTTTTGGAAGCTCTTCTCGCCACACGTGTTAGATTACTGGAATCACTACCACCAGTTCTCTTTAGATTTGATTTTTGTGGATAAAAAGATACAAGCTTGTTGCCTTCACATGTTATCAAAGTTTATTGAAGTTGATCCAAACTGTAATATTCATTTTTTCATTCTTGTTTTCCTTATTGTGTAGTAAAATTAAAAAATGAGTTCGTCTCTCAGACAATTTGTCCATAGAAGTTGAGTCATTCCTTTTTATGAAGGGTGAGATTGAGTCTCTGTTTAGGCAAAGTACTATCTCTTAAATGTTTGTCTGTAGAGAATATTAGCAGCAATGAAATCCAGATTAGTCCAGTACTGTTGGAGCTCCAAATGGTTAAGATGGAGATATCCCCGCATGTATTCAATCATTGATGTAAGTTGATCTTGTTGAATGAATGAATGATGACATTTCTCTTTAAAAAAAAAAAACTTGTAAAAGATAAAAATTATATATTAAAAGAATTGTAAGCCTTGTCTATGCTTCCGTGGGCCGGTTTTCTTCAAACGGCCTCTTCTAATTCTTTATGCTTTATCATTTTTATACGTAACTTTTCTTTTTACATTCATTCTTACATTTTGCTTTTTAGTTAATGATAAATGTATGATTTTTTTTTTTTGCTAAAAAAAGAAACTCTTACCTTCAATTATTGAACGTCATAAATCTCTAATTGATAGATATATTGATAATATCTTTTGGACTTTAAATTATATTTATAACATCTATATTAGATATTACAACCAACATCATGAAAACACAACCAACAATCTTCTTCTACAAATACTTAATCAACTATGACCAGGTCATAAGTAAGTGTTATATCCTTTTACTATTTAATTCTCTTCCAAATCCTACATATATAGGCCGCCTCCAACTACCTAGGGGTGCATGGTTGACTACCATTTTTAAATTTTTAGTTTTTTTTTTATATATTGAATTTAGTATGCTTTTAAAAAGTAGCTTATTGGGTGACTTTTTAAGAGAAAAAGTTTTAGGACTTAGATTATTTTAAAAATTCTGATCTAATTCTCATCACACATAATGTCACCCAAAAAAAAAAAAAAGACATCTAATCTCAGTGTTTTAGAAATAGGAAGATGAAGAGGATTTATGGCTATGACTATTTTAATCCAATCACTTCTTAAAAGTACTATACTATAAAAGAATGGGATCTCGCGGTTCTAGCCAATTTTCACGAAGTTGGGCTAGAGGGTGTGGCGACAGTGTGATGCCCTTCGATAGAGAAGGACCCAACACTAGTCTTTTGGGGTCCAAGATAGCTCTACCTTTAAGATACTCAACAAGATTCATTGGGTAGATAAGCAAGCAATTGACACAATTGCACCGGTTAGGTATTCAAATTAAGAATGCACATCTAGGGAGCTTTATTTGTATCCTTAATTATTTGTACTCAATTTAGGAACTCAACAAACAAAAAAATGCTCTCCTGAGATTTCAAAAGCTTAAATTTATGGGAAGATGTAAATTTTATTATTTATTTTATATCTTAACACTCTCCATCATGTGTGGGTTATACTAGCTTCTTCCACAACCGATGTGGGACAACCCTAGTGTTTGGTGGTTTTGGGCATCTCTCAACCCCAAAAGGTAACTCAAGAGGTGAAACTTTTCTCCACACTTATAAACTAACCACCAACCCCTTTCACAACCGATGTAGGACAATTCCAACGATCTCCCTCTTACACATCGGGCCCTGGGTCGGAGCAACGACAACCCGTTTCTCCCACAAACTGTTGGTAAACCTAGATTCTGATATCATATGAAACTACCACTTATTCCAAAAGCTTAGGCTTATGGAAAAATGTAGATTTTATTATTTATTTTATATCTTAACATTGCATTCATATAATTGTATTGAGAAACATTAATGACAACCCACCAAAATAAACTCTATTACATAGAGGTTGAAAGGAAATTAAGGAAATGTGATGATAAAGTACCTATGTGTAATAGGCGAAATATATGAAAAGGTCAATGTAAAACATGATTACAATGGTTTGAGAAGGTTCAATTCATCCTTTGAGAGTAAATTAAAGACTGGCATTTCAACAAGCTTTTATTTACAGATTAAGGGAGAAACGTCACTGTTGCAGTACTTGCACATGTGAAACAATTGATGTTCTACGTAGGAATCTAGTTAGCTAGATAAATGCTAGGAACAATTATTTCATTTTTATTATATTGTCTTTGTTTTAATTAATTGCCAAAGGTTCACTTAACATAGAATCAATACGTACGTTTTCTTAATTTGTTATATATATATATATCAAGGCATTGATCAAGAGAAATGTCGAGTTTTTATAAAGTTTTTAATACTAAGTTATACATTGTATAGAATTATATTGTGAACTCATGAAAGTGTCACAACATGAGTTTTTGTTCCTTTCATCCGTTCACCACCAAAACAAATAAAAGATGGAAGGTTCTAGGTGGGCTAGTGGGTAGAACCACAAATTTTCCCTTTTTAATTACTCTCTTAGTGTCAATGGTTTTGGAGATTTTTCCCTCGTCCTAAAATGAGAAGTGCATCTTTCACGTGTTAAACAAAAATTTCCCTTAGACAAAAATCTCTCGATCTCATCCGGTATATCAACATGATGGTATTAAGAGTATGGTTTGGATCAAATTAAAAATTGGCTGGGTGTGAAGAAAACTATGATTTTTGGTATATGAAGATTAGAACTATTTTTATTTCATATGGTCTTTGGAAATATGTAGAAGATGGGTAGGAAGAATCAGTAGATACCACAACTTTGATGAATGCCCAACAACAACAACTGAAGACTAAGAGCATTAGCACTTTCCCATTTCAAAACCTAAGAACATTAGCATTGATTTAGGCAAAGTTGGACTAATATGTCACTTTTGGTTTTTGACCACCCACTCAAGACTTAAAGACTGCATTGGCTCATCCATCTCATCTTATATAATAATAATTTATTTTTATTTTTTGTTTTTCTATCAACTTTTTAATACATATCTTTTTATTTGTTTTTTTAAGTACTTATTTATACAATTTTCATAATTTTCAACAACTATACATCAAAATACATAAAACCAATCCAGCAACCTAAATTAACTTTATTTTAAAAAACTAAGTATCAAAATATATACAAAATCAACTTTATGCTTGTACCCAATAACCTAGAAATCAAAATATGTATTAACTATGTCCATCACAATGTACAAAATCCGTTTATGCGAGTAGACAGGAGAGAAAAATAAATAAATATATTTGCAGCTAAAATTCATCTTCACTATTATGTGCCTACTCCAATACAGGTGCATTTAAGTAATGCTACTTATCGTCCATTTTTTCGTCATCCTCATATCATCCTATAATGTGATATTAGATGATTGGAGATTATTTATTATATTTCATTTGTGAACCTATCATTTAATGCCGCATCATGAAATGATAAGATGTAAGGTACAGAATGGTAACTGAACTTGGAAGCTTGTATCAGGAGCAAAAGAAGAACAAAACGGTGCGTTGGCCACTTAACTGAAACGATGCGTAGCGATGGTAATGGAATTTACAACTTTGGCGAATTAAGTCTTATTCCAATATGATGTCATTTAGTTCATCTTCTTCCTTCTATAAATAGAAATGTAATAGCAAACTAATATTCATTGAATAATTTGGTATAATTGAGTTCTTTCTTGTAATGAGGTTCAGAGTTCCTCGAAAACCCTTGTCAAGAATCTATAAAAGTGGATTCTTGGTTTCCATTTCTCTCTTTGAGTGAGTAAGGTTTACTGGGTTATTTTCCTGAGTTCATGAGTTTTTGTTTGATCTTTGGTTTGGTAACTTACAAGTTGGTATTAGAGAGGCGATCCTCTCTTGGCAGTTACTCTAATGGCTGAAGGCACAAGGGGGGCTATCAAGTGTCAAATTAATGGCAAGCAACAGGAAACAGTTCAAAGGCAATTGGATGATCACAATAGTGCAATTCATAATCTGGCTAACATTTTAGATCGAATTTTAGAAATGTTTAAGTCTTTTGTCGAGACTAGATCAGCTGTTCCTAATCTTGATATACAAAACAGTAGTGTGAGGGATTATGAAGAGGAAAGATTGGAAAGATTAGTCTTACCTTGAGAAATGAAGTTAGATTTTCCTCACTTTGATGGTACTGATCCATCAGTGTGGGTTTCTAAAACAAAAATTCTTTGACTTCCATCAAACACATTTGAAAGAAAGGTTAATGATAGCAGCTTATCACAAGGAAGGTCAAGTTTTAATTTAGTATCAAGATGTATTGGATGGGGGAATCTTTAAATGTTGGGATACCTTCATTAAGGCAGTACAAGTTTGTTTTGGTCCCACTGCCTATAATGATCCTATGGAGGTTTTAAATCACCTCAATCAAACCACTTCAGTGACCAGTTATAAGGATCAGTTTGAGTTTTTATAAAATAGACTTAAGCGTCTTTCTGAAAGGCACAAGTTGAGTATATTTTTAAGTGGACTAAAGGATGAGATTAGGCTTCCAGTCAGAATGCTTGATCCCATTAATCTTAATGTTGCATTTGGATTAGCCAAGATCTAAGAAGAATATGTGTTGGCCTCAAGAAAATCCACTAGAATCATGAGCAATAGTTTTAATAAGGCATAGTCTGAGACACCTAGTGATCCTGGTCAGAAGTTTGTTGGACTAGTTAGGAGGGTGTTTTCTACACAAATGGATGAGGATAAAAAAAAGATGTGTTACCATTGTGAGGAAAAATGGAATCCAGCTCATGTCTGTAAAAAGCCTAGAGTGTATTTGATACATTGGGATGAACAAAAGGATTATGTGCTTCCAGAATCTAGAGACCAAGAAAAGGTATTACAAGAAAGTAGTGAAAACAATGAGAGAGGGATGGAAATTTCGATATATGCATTGTATAGGTGCATGAACAGCAACTCTATGAAGTTGTTGGGAAAGATCGGTGATGCTTCTGTTGAGATATTAGTGGACTCTGGATCTACCCATAATTTTCTTGACCCTTTTGTTATTAAGGCAGCTAACTTGAAAGTTGATGCAAGTACCAAGCTACAAGTTCAAGTTGTTGATAGTAATTCTCTTTTAAGTCATGGTAAATGTGAGGAGGTCCTTAAAATTCAAAGTTCTAAGTTTCTCATTCCATTTCATGTCCTTGAATTAGGAGGATGTGATATGGTTCTTGGAATTCAGTGGCTTAAAACCTTGGGACCCATTATTTGGGACTTCTCAACTATGTCAATGCCTTTTTTCTGTGGGGCAATCTAAAATGAAGCTAACTGTGGTGTTGGATGCTCAGTTGAAGATGTGTTAAGGGCTAGGCTATTTCAAATCTTCTCTAGTTAATCAACAAGGTTGGCTTTTGCAATTGTTGGCACAAGAACCTAATCAAGCAATGAGCACTTGCCTAGAAGAGGTTGTTGCAGCAGTTGATGAGTTTTCAAATGTGTTTGCTGAGCCAACTGGTTTACCACCTAAGAGAGGTTTTGATCATCAAATTCTCCTGAAGCATAATACTACACCTATTTCAGTTAGGCCTTATAGACATCCCCATTACCATAAAATTGAAATAGAAAACATTGTTAAAGATTTAGTCAAATCTAGTGTAGTGAGGCCTAGTCAATGTCTCTTCTCTTCATTTGTTCTTTTGGTAAAAATGGCAAATGGATCATGGAGAATGTGCCTCAATTATCGTGCACTTAATCAAGTAGCTATCAGGACAAATATTCCATACCTATTATTGATGAGCTACTAGATGAATTATTTGGAGCAAATTTGTTTTCAAAGCTGGATCTTAGATCTGGTTTCCACCATATTAGAATCAAGGAGGGGGACATTGAAAAAACAGCTTTTCGAACTCATGAGGGCCACTATGAGTTCTTAGTAATACCTTTTGGACTTACTAATGCACCTGCAACTTTCTAAGGTTTAATGAATGACATTTAAACATTTTTCCAAAAATTTTGTCTTGGTATTTTTTGATGATATTTTGGTGTACAGTTCTTCCTTGGCTGACCATTTGGAGCACTTGAGGGTGGTGTTGGATGTTTTGAGGCAGCATACTTTGTTTGCAAATAGTTCTAAGCATAAGTTTGACTTACAAGAAATTGATTACTTAGGCCATTTAATTTCTGCAATGGGGGTGAGAGCATATCCTTCTAAGTTGGCAGCAATGGTTGATTGGCCCATACATAGTTTCTTAAAAGCATTGAGAGGCTTCCTTGGTCTTACTGGGTGTTATAGGAAGAAGTTCATAAGGAACTATGGAACAATAGCAACCCCCTTAACAAACTTGCTTAAGAAAAATGCATTTTAGTGGTCAGATTCTACAACTCAAGCATTCCAAAAATTAAAGGAGGTAGTGACTGAGCCTCCTATTTTGAGGCTACTTGATTTCACAAAGATCTTCACTATAGAATGTGATGCCTCAAGTATTGGTCTTGGAGCAGTCCTTATGCAAGAAGGACAACCTATTGCTTTTTATAGTAAGGGTTTAAAAGGAAAGACACTGCTGCTCTCTACATATGAATTGGAGTTTTTATCTATTGTTTATGCAGTGTCTAAGTGGAGACCTTATGTGTTAGGGCAATCTTTCAAGATTAAAACAAATCAACAGGTCTTAAAACATCTCCTTGAGCAAAGAGTTGGTGCTGAATTCCAACAAAAGTGGTTATCCAAGTTGCTTGGATATAACTTTACCATTGGATACAAAAAAGGTAAAGAAAATGTAGTTGCTAATGGGTTATCCAGAAAGAATGAGGAGGACTGTGTTGTGCTGGCTTTGATCACTTTTCCTACTCCTTTATGGATTCAGGAATTAAAAGATAGTTATAAACTATCTCCTAAGTTAGATGAGATTGTGAAAAAATTCAGTTCTGGTCTGCCAAAGCCTAATAAATACAACTTATAACAAGGGTTGTTGTTGAAGAAAGGAAGACTTGTTCTGGTTCCTAATTCTTCTTTCAAGATGAAGATCCTTGACTATCTTCTTAACAATCCTCAAGCTGGGCATGTTGGCTACAAGAAAACTCTCCAGAAGGCTAGGAGGGAGTTTTATTGGCATGGGAGGAGAGTTGATATTCAAACCTTGGTAAGAGAATGTGTAATCTGTCAGACTAGCAAGCATCAAATAGTGAAGCCAGCAGGAATTTTGCAACCATTATCAATTCCTCATTCTCCTTGGTTGGATATAGCAATGGATTTTGTTAAAGGCCTTCCTCATTCCAATGGTTTTTCTATCATTCTTTCTGTGATTGATAGACTAACTAAATTTGCTCACTTCTTTTCTTTATCTCATCCATTCACAGCAGCTAAAGTCGCTCAGACTTTCTTCTCAGGGGAGTTTAAACTTCATGGAATGCCTAAATCTATTGTGTTTGATAGGGATCGTTGTTCACAAGTTCATTCTAGAAAGAAATATTTAAACTGGAAGGGGTCCCACTTCATTATAGCTCAACCTATCACCCACAATTTGATGGGCAAACTGAAAGCTTAAACAAGAATGTGAAAGAGTATTTGAGGTGCTATACAAGTGAAAAGCCAAAAGGGTGGAGTAGCTGGTTATTTATGGCAGAATGATGCTAAAATACAACACCCCATTCTTCAATTGGAATGTCTCCTTTTGAAGCACTTTATGGCTATACTCCTTCAAAGCTGCTAACTTATGTGCTTGGAACAACTTCTAATGCGGCTATAGACTAGTAATTGAGATCCAGAGATGAACTCTTATCTTTGCTGAAGGAAAATATCCAGAAGGCTCGGCATAGAATGAAGTTCTTTGTTGATACCAAGAGAATCAAAAGGGAATTTCAAATAGGGGACTATGTTTTCCTAAGACTTCAAACCTATAGACAAAAGATAGTGGCTTTAAGGCACAATTTAAAGCTGTCATCAAGATTCTATGGTCCATTTCAAGTGATTGAATGAATTGGAATAGTGGCATACAAATTGGACTTGCCTAACTCATCAAAGATTCATCTTGCCTTTCATGTTTTTTGTCTAAAAAAGAAACTGGGTCAGAATGTTTCTCCTTTACCAATCCTTCCTCTAGTTGATGTCCAAGGGAGGGTACAGCCTGAACCAGGAGTAATCCTTGAAAGAATGATGAAGAAAGTAAGCAACCAAGCAACAACTAAGGTCTTAGTCAAATGGGTTGGTGCCCCAATTGAAGATAGTTTATGAGAAATTCTATGGAAATTGAGGAACTTGTATCTACACTATGTCGACAAGGTTCTTTAAAAGGGGAGGGAAGTGTTAGGGCCTTGTGACCTAGGTCCTTAAAGGAGTGGAGAATGTAAGGTGTAGAAAGGTAACTGGACTTGAATGGCTGGAATTTGAGTATGGAACTTGGAAACTTGTATCGGGAGGAAATGAAGAACAAAACGGTGTGTTGGCCACTTAAGTGAAACGGTGCGCAATGATGGTAACGAAGGGGAACTAAGTTTTATTCCAATACGATGTCATTTAGTTCATCTTCTTCCTTCTATAAATAGAATTGTAATAGCAGACTAATATTCATTGAACAATTTGATATAATTGAGTTCTTTCTTGTAATGAGGTTCAAGATTCCTCGAAAACCCTTGTCAAGAATCAATAAAAGTGGATTCTTGGTTTTCATTTATTTCTTCAAGTGAGTAAGGTTATTTGGATTATTTTCCTAAGTTCATGAGTTTTTGTTTGATCTTTGATTCGGTATGAGAGGATAATGAAAAAATGAAAGATGAATAGATTTTTCTTTAAAAAAATGAAAGAATTATTACAACCTACTTACATGAGATTGCCATATAAT
The DNA here is from genome assembly GCF_018687715.1 of Carya illinoinensis. Classification (NCBI taxonomy): domain Eukaryota; kingdom Viridiplantae; phylum Streptophyta; class Magnoliopsida; order Fagales; family Juglandaceae; genus Carya; species Carya illinoinensis. The sequence continues at coordinate 37,463,057 of NC_056761.1, forward strand.
AATCAGATGATAAGTATTTATATCTATAAAATATTTTATTATTATATAAGATGTCACATAGATGGGTTGTGTAATAATTGTGAACAAAAAAATCTATATCTCTAAAATTGGTCATTTAAGTTTCGTAGGATGTTTATTGAACCAGGGTTTGTTAACAAGATGAAAGCTTGGACCGGGTAACCACTAACCATATATAAAATGGGCCAGCAGTCCCTTCCCCTATAGCGCAAACCTGACACCCACACATAATTGCCCCCACTTCAACCTAGGCAACATAACTGTTCCATTAAAATGACAGGTAGTACACGGAGAATAACCCTAACAAATATTTCTAATAAATTCATACAGAATAATAAGAGAAAACAAAGGGAAAATTGGCTACAAATACCCAATCCCATATTTCTCAGCATGACACCAAAAATTGTCATCAGTCAAATCATTTTTAACATAACCAAATGGCGGATTGCAGTTAAAAAGAGGGTTTTGCATTCATTTTAAGGATTTTTTTCACTGGATAATTTACTCCAACAATTCGGACCGAAAATGCATATTCATACTTGTTCGGAACGTTCAATTCCACAGACTTTAACCGGAAATAAAATCGCAGAAGGTTGTGAGTGGCAAACAAAAGGAAGGACAATCATAAATCCAAAAACCATGGCTTCTAGGCAGTGTGTTTACACAATTAACATTCCCAATGACAAATTGACCCAGCCCTCCAAGTCACCAAGTAAAAGGTGCCACATTTGGTTATGGGGACCTAAAAAAATAATCACAAAAGATAGCAAGTCCCAGATGTAAGGTGGGCATCAAGATAGGTACTTTTTCTTGTGTGGATAAACTGAAATGTTTGCATATTATATACTACTCATTCCCCAAGTTCAAAGAACCATCCTTCATCAGCTTGATGCTTAAACTGTTAAATCTCCCTCTAGAGTAATGCCGAGAAGCCTTTCTCCAATCTGTTCCAGTTTTCATCATAGCCACAAATTCATCGTAGCTGATTCGCCCATCCTACATACAAAATGTCGTCAGATTGTATAATCTACCAGAGCAAAGTTGGGTTGATGGAAAATCATTGATCTTACCTTGTCTGTATCCACTTCTTGGAAGATGTCATTTGCTAAATCTGCACAATCATCTGCTCCATCTTCCATTAACGCATCCCGAAGCTCATCTGGCTCAATAAACCCATCACCATCCTTGTCAAAGTAGGAAAAGGCGTTGTGAAGATGCTCGTCATTAGCCATCCTGTGCAGATGGAGGGAAACAGCAAGAAATTCTCCATAGTCGAGGGTTCCTTTCCCATTGGTATCTACCTGTTGCCATGATGCTCATCCATTCAAATCTAAGGAACTAATTAACTATGGCAACTAAGATTGTACTTGCATCTTTAGAAGATGAATAACATTTAATGGCAAAGGGCAAGAAGCATGGGTAATGGACACAAGACAACACCAAAAAAATAAAAGAAAGACACAAACCAAGTTGTTAAGACTCAAGGTGTCCAACTCATTCCTCTCCCCCATTTTTGTTGATCTTTTACATTAGACACGGACTACTTATGTCCCAACCTGTCAATGTCTGGCATTTGCATACAAAGAGAAAAAAATTTGATATGACAAGTTTTAACAAAGCCCCAGCCAAGAAAAGAAAGGATTGGACAAACACGTCAGCATGTCTCATATCTCCAGTTTGTCATCAAATGTCATGTCCACATGAACATTGGCTCCTCCTTAAGTCTGTGCCAGGTACAATAAGTCAAACCACCCTCACAGTCGGGCAGAGTGATCTGATTAATGAAATAAAGCATTGACTTTATGATGCTGTCATGTCATTTTGAATAAACTTCCGTCGAAAAAAAAAGACAAGAAAGGCAAGATATAAAGCATCATCAGGACATCAACATGATGGGAATGTATCAGATTCATAGAAGGGGATCTCTGAACATTTTAACATGTGATTCGAGGTCAAAGAATTATATGGTCCTTTTGATCATAACAAGCATACGTTGAGCATTCCTAAACAAGGAAACTAGAGCTAGAAAAGGGGATTTTGAGAAGTAGCACTTTGATGTTATGAAGAAATATTGATGAATGTAAAATAGAAGGCAACTAAACTCACAGCTTCAATAAGCATCTGGGCTTCAGACTCTGCAAGCTGGGATCTAAAATTTCTAAGTCCAGCTTTCAATTCTTCAATTGAGATAACGCCATCATTATCAGTGTCCATCTTCTTAAACATTTCTTTTATGTCTCCAACTTCTTCAGTGGATAAGAAATCGGCAATTACCTGCTTAAGCATACAATATGGATTGGTCATCACAAGAATACACTACCAACATAAAAAGTATGGAGAAATAGTCAACAAACCCTTAGGGCTTTTCTCTTAAATCTGTTCATCATTGAAAACTGCTTTAGCCTTGACTTGACTACATCACCAAGGGGAACATTTGGGGCCTTTTTAGCATTTTGGAGCCAAGGATGCTCTGTAAACAGAAAAGATTCACAACAGACAAAACATAATCAGTGTTTATCAGATATGTTCAAATCTAATGAAAACCAAAACAAAGTAACATAAATAGAGTTACAATAGTTTTAAGCCATGTATCATATTCGAAATGATTAATGACAATTCTTTCTTGCAAAGAATTTACAAGTAAAAACACATGCAAAAATAAAGCAAAAATAAAGTCAGTCCAAAGCCTGCATGAAAAACCTCATTAAAAGCACATGCATAAAGTTTAAAGCAAGTAATCTAGGTGTCTAGCCTCCACTGGTTAGAGTCCACTCTAATTTCTACCAAGTTTCTTTTTCCAAATCATAGGCTTTAAAATTTCAAGATCTGTCACCATATAATGATAAGTATCGACAAGTATCGTACAGGCATGCATCGTCTAGCTACCTATATATTGTCAACTTATCATGTAACAAACAAGAAAATGTTAATATGATCAACAATATTACCTGTTTCACCCTTTCTCCTAGGGCTCGCCGGCAGGGCACCGCCACCCTGTCCGACATCTGCCTGGCCAGGGCGGAGGGCCCTGTCTGCAGACAAGGGCGTGTGGGCATCCAACTGGGAGCCGGGGGCTGGGCCCAAAGCCTCCCCAGGATTTACCCCGTGCACCCAGCCCAGCCCACAATATTTTTTTTGATAAGTATATATAAATATATATACACACATACATATATATTTAAAAAAAAAACAAATTTCTTTAATAAAACGACGTCATTTTATCTTAGGTTTTATTTTTTTATATATAAAATGAAGTAAAGGACGTTGTTTCAAGGTTAGCTTTTAATTCCCAACCCTCCCCCTTGTCTCTTTCTTTCCCCCCTTTCTCTCCCTCTCACTTGGCGGTGCCTCTCCTGGGTCTCCTCTACTCTTCTTCTTCTCCTCCTCCTCCTCCTCTACTTTTACTTCTCCTCCTTCTTGAAGCCACGAATGGATGTGGGTTTGCAAAGAGACCCACGGCCATTCGTGGCTGTGGTTCCTTGAATCTTTGCTCATATCTGTACATGGAAGAAAAAGAACCACTTTTCTCATATTTGTTGTTGTTAACTTGTTTTGGTTGTTTTGGATTTTTTTTGTGGTTTTCCAATTTGTTGTGGATGGATTTGTGGATGGAAATGTGATTCTGTGGATTCTTTGTTGTCTTTTGGTTTTTTCCGGCTGTTTTTCCCCTTGGGCAGGGGCAGAAGGTCATTAGGGCCAATCTGCCCCCTGGCGTCCAGACGGGGGCACCCACCCTCGGGGGCTAGTGCCAGGGTTTGGGGGCCCAAACTCCTCCCCCCCACAACCCCGGATCCAAGGGGTGCAGGTAGAACCCCTACTTTCTCCTCCATAAACTAAGTTTTACAATAAATATGGAGAATCTTTTTCTCATTTTAAAATCTTCTAAAATTAAACTCTAGCAAAAGCAGCTTTGGGATTCTTCCATTGAAGTCTAGTCTGGGTTATTTGCTTCCTTTGTTAACTTGTCAAAAGTAGCGTTATAAAATGTGTAGATTTTAAGTTGTCCGGTAGACGGACATGGATCAAGTTAATGAACCAATATATAATAAGAATGACCAAAAACGCTTGTATGACGTATTTACCAAAATGTGCAATGATCAAAGACAAAAAACTAATATATCCGTGCGAACAAAGAAAAACCACAAAAAAGGTTAAACTGCCCAAAATTTTATAACATGCAATGCACCGTCATCATGTGATAACATAAAGAGCCCAAAAGAGATGTAGAATACCTAGCACTTGCTTTGCGGTAAGTCGAAGCTTAGGGTCTGGTTCCAACATTTGCTTGACTAGATCCTTAGCAGTCTCTGAGATATTAGGCCATGGATCCCGTTTGAAATCTATTAGCCCACGAAGAATGGCCTGTGCAACACCTTGTTCAGACTCTGCATTAGAAGCTCACTCTGTGATATCAATATCAACAGTCCAACGGTCTGATTCATAAGTAGTGCACATGCATGCACACACATAGACACACATCCACACGCACGCATACACAAATCACTCATATGCATGTAATTACCGGCCCAGAATGGGGGAACCCCACAAAGTAAAATATAGAGAATAACTCCTGCACTCCATATATCTATTTCTGGCCCATAGTTCCGCTTGAGCACCTCAGGAGCCATGTAATATGGACTTCCAACGATTTCTGAGAACCTCTCACCTAGTAATATATATCATTTTATCATTAGCAAGGGGCAAATATTCAAAAACAGACAAAATACTATAATCAGGTACGTGATAAACAATATTTGAAAATGCGACTCCAAACTAGTTAAGTCAACTATTCGAATTTCCTTAAAAAATGGCTGCATTTTTTCAACCCCTCCCCCCTCCTTTTGCAAAGGATCTCAGAAGCTTCTCATAACAGGCATGAGAAAGCACGTATAACATTAAGATCAGTCAAAAAAGGTAGTATGTCTACAACCAAATACTTATACCCCAGCTAAAGAGATGGTCAACTTTTACACGTGAACTTCTCAACATAGATTGAAAAACAAGGTTTTCATATTGACTAGAACTACTTCATCAGTGTGTCTATGTAAACATGATTTACATTGCAAACCCTCCAACATCATGTGTGGCTAAAGAAGCAATGCTTTCAAACATATTATTGTTTAGATTAAACAAGCAGCAATGATAAAACCCCCCAACATTTGTAGGTAAAGAGAATGGGATTAGAGAAAAACTAAATAAATAGAAGCTGTTATACTTTTCTTAATTCATCCAATTGTTCAAATAATCCATTTCCCCAGGACTCTAGGTTTGCGTATTTGGTATAACCATGACAAATGAAGATAGTAAAAACCACAAAGGATAGTGGTGTATGCCTACAACTTTCATGAATAAAACTCCTGATTACCTAAAGGATAGCAAAAAATTGGGTAAGGATACAGGCCAGCCCAAGTCTCAAAATTTTGATCATATATGACAGTCACCACAAGAATATGCACCTTACAATTTGATTGGAAATATATCTAATCAATTTGGAAGACTTTAGACAGGACTAGAGATATAAACCATCCAGATAGATCAAATGCAAGTCTACAAAACAGTATACAAAAATTCATACTATCTTATCAAGACAAGCATGTGTGCACACACACTAACGTCCACAGATGCACAAACACTGACATACACGTGTGTCCATACACGCACAACAAACTTAGTCCAGAAGTAAAAATAAGGTGAAAATACTAATTCAATAAAATCATATGCTAATTAATTCCAGCAGTGCAGAGAATGAAATTGTAAATCAATATGATTTGACAAAAACAGAAAAAGGCCAATAGACATACATGTATACAGAGAATTATAACTTCCAGGTCTCAATTCAAGTTATCACATTCTTGAGGTCATACTTTTCATGTAAGTAACTGTCTAACTTCCTTATGTTTTAGGCTTACAATCAGCCTTCGTCAAGGTGGAACATAATCTCTCCCTTGAGGACCTCATGTGGTTTTTATTGAGAGAAAATAAAAGTTGGCAAAAACTTCCACATCTACTAACTGAGGAATCACGAATTTATTACATTTCTCTTTTGAATCGCATGTTGCTGGGGACTAGATACTACGAAATGGCTATTTGATCAGTTAGTAGATGTTACAAAACTTTGAACTTCTAAGGGCCGTTAACATAAGATTTAAGCGTCATATCAGTCCCAAATTAGACTGTTGCTCAATTTTTATCGAAAATTGTTCTGGTTTCACTCTTTTAAATCACTACCCTTTTTCCCAAATCAACCCTTCAAGTCAGCCTAATAGCTGGATGCTTATTTGGCTGGATACTAAGAGGAGTCCTTTTGGACGTGTTAAGTACATTTCAAAATTGCCAATTACGATCTAGCATCCTAGCTAAGAAAACTTTTGAATCACAACAATGATTAGGAAGTCCATATCATCGTTCTTCGACGAGTGAACACAGGCGCAACCAAAAACCACCTGGAAAACATATAGAAATCAATATTAACCAAATATAGAAGCATACTGTATCACATATACCATGCCAACAAGTTACCATATATATATATACATATATATAGCTGTTTTCCTTAATTCAAACTTAGCATTTCAAGTTTCTAAATCCAAGCTCAAGTCTCAGTGCATCTTGTTTTGATTTTTCACTTTAATCCCGACAGTAAAATATTTGTTAAAATATAACCGCAAAATCCAAAATTCATACCTGGCTTGAAGAATATAGACAGGCCAAAATCGATGGCCTTCAAGGGCGAATTTTCCTTCTTGTTTGCGAACAAAAAGTTCTCAGGCTTCAAGTCTCTATGAATCACCCCGTGTTTGTGGCATAGCTGCACAACCTCCACGATGGTCCTCGTGACTCCCGCAGCTGCCCGCTCTGTATAGTGGCCACGCGCTACAATCCGATCGAACAGTTCACCCCCCTCGCACAACTCCATCACCAAATGCACCGCATTGTCATCCTCGCACGCCTCCTTGAAGCTCACAATGCTCGAATTTTTCGGCAAGTGCTTCATTATCGCCACCTCGCGCCGCACGTCCTCAATGTCCACTACCGTCCTCAGCTTCCGCTTCGAAATGCTCTTGCAGGCAAGTAGCTCCCTACTCTCCCGGTCGATACACAGATACGTGACTCCAAACTCTCCACGGCCGAGTTCGCGGTCGACTAAGTACTTCTCCTCGATGTTCTCCTTGGGCAAACCGGTCAAGACCCTGATCGGAGGCTTCTTCCCGGCACTGGAATCTCTCCGGGCGTGATCTTGTCCAGAGAAACTGGATTTCACGTCCTCCCTGGCCACGGCCGCCGGAGATCTGCAACAATTTCCCATACTTCCAACCTCTCGATCTCGCCCGGGCTATCGTAAAACCACAACTACCTGTAGCTAGGGTTTCACATGGTAATGCCGAAACCCTAACCTTAACCCTATCCCTAAGCCAGAGAGTCTCAGTGCTACTGGAGATCCTAGCGAAGTATTTGTGTGGAAGAAACTGTAAACCGAAAAAAGAAAACAGAGTAAACTGAACGCTACCGGTTCAGATGGTTTTCGTACAATACATTTCCGTATGTAGTGTTTTTTTTTTTTTTTTTTTTTTTTTTTTTCCCTTCTGGGGACGAGACTTTTGTCGGCTAATTCGAAAGGGGTCGAGTGGTCGGAACGGGACAGGGTGTGTGAAGACGACGAGGAGGATTGAGGCGTTTTGTGGGGGGGATTTTAGGCGTTTTGGATTTGCAAATTTATTCGTTAATTTGTCGTTCAAAAGAGTACTCAAAACGAACTGCCTAGAGAAGCGACACTGGGACAGAAAGACATCATAATGATAGGCGCCTCAATTAAATAAAATAGCTTTTGTTTTATATTGTTGCTCCCTCACCTTCTACCTTATTCGTTTTCTTCCCCGATAAATTTCGTTATATACTTTGGGTGGAGTTTTTTTTTTTTAAGTATAAAAGCATCTTTCATTTCTAATTACAATATTTCTCCTCAGCACAGAATTTATAATCTGTAAGGGACTCTTCTATCCATATATTTTCATCATTACAATTAGACCTACTTAGCAAATATACGACTTGTGTTATTTGCCTTCCTATATATAAACTGTACAGACCAATGTGACTTATCTAGCAACATTATCCTAACGTCTTCTATTACCATCCTATAATCTGTCCATATCTCCTCCCTATTATTCCAATCCTTTATTATAGTTTGAGAATCCTCTTCAAGTAGAATGAAGAAAACCCCAACTCATGGCAAAAAATCATAGCTCTTCTCAAAGCCAATGCCTCAGTCATGACAGGCTTCACAACACCTTTAATACTCAGCAATGACATGCTAGGATATCCCCTTTTGAGTTTCTAGCAATCACTCCAATCCCACCTTCTTCTCCTACACATTGAGTGCTGCATCCCAATTAACTTTGCTAACCATGTAAGTTGGTCTTTGCCACATAACCTCTCTTCTATCTAAATTGCTATTAAGTTTTTATGGTTTAGCTGCAATAAAATCATCCCTTCCTTGTTTTGCAGAACTCAACACTCTTCTCAGATTCTCAATTTTCTTCTAAAAAATTAGTAGATTCCTCCTCAACCATATTCCCCTCAAAGTAAAGGTGACCAGTTCTACCTCATCTTTTTTCATACTCAATTTCAACTTCTTCCATAGCTCCATAAAATCCATATCTATAATAGCCTACTTCTGAACTGGACTATCATGTTTTGCCCATATATCTGAGGCAGTTAGGCAGCACCATAAAGCATGGATGGTTGTTTCCACATCTCTCACACACACTAAACACAGGTTACATTCAATAATATGCTTCTTAAACAAGTTCAGTCTTGTGGGTAGTAAGTCATGGCATGCCTTCCACAAGAACTGCTTCACTAGTCCCTCTACATTCAGCTTCCAAATTAATTTCCACCCACCCTCACCAACAGCCATTGTCGATGATTCACCATTTCCAAATTTAATCCTAGAGTGCTCCAAGTGATAGGCACTTTTTACCGAGAAAGACCCCTTATTTGAGCCATTCCACACTATTTTATCCACTGCCCCCAACCTACTTAGGGGAATACTACAAATAGCCTCAACCTCCTCTTTAACAAATATGTCTTCCATCAGCTCCTTCTTCCATGTACCAGTACTGCCCTCTATAAGCTGATGAACACAAGCATCTTCCTGTAGAATTTTCACAGAAGAAGGTACTCTATGATTTGAGGGACGTGGCAGCCAACAATCCTTGCATATCTTTACCTTACTCTCATTCACCCTGCATACCACCCATTCCTTGATCAAGCTAAGTGAATACCACAAGCTCCTCTATATCATAGATGGACCATCTCCCACCTTAGCCTCCAACAAATACCCTTGTTTGAAGTATTTTTCTTTCATTACTCTCACAACCAAAGATGAAGGGTTATTAATGATTCTCCAATACTGCTTGGCCAACAATGTTTTGTTAAAACTTTCAAGGTCCCTGAAGTCCAACCTCCCCTCTTCTTAGAGTCTCTCATCTTAAACCAACCTCTCAATTGTATTCTCTTATCAGTTTGCAAGTGCCCCCACCAGAACCTGTTATAACTAATGATATGTCTTTGCACAGTCTTCTAGATAGCCGAAATTAGTATCGCCTGAATAATTGCCTTAAGAAGAATTTCCTTTTCGACTTGTGACAAGAAATTATTCTTCCAACTATTAATTGTAAGCCATGCCCTCTCCTTCAAGTTCTTAAAAGTATTGTACTTTGACGGCCTCCACACCAAAGCTGGAAGTCCAAGGTGGAGTTTGGATAATGAGTTAATATTAGAGTTGAATAAAATATTATTAAAATATTATCTTTTAATATTATTATTATTTTAGAATTTAAAAAAATTAAATTGTTTATTATATTTTTTATAAAAATTTGAAACAATTATAATGATGAGATAAAATAAAACACTTCTTATATCCAAATGAGCTAGTTTGAGTATTAAAGTATTCTAAAAATACTCCACTACTATTCATTATTATTTTGAGAATAATAGTGTTGGTATTTGCCATTTGGTAGTTGAGTAATTATGATTTGTAATTTCACCATTAAATTATATTTAACATCTACCAACCCAAGACAAAAATGGTTATTATATGTGTACATCAATTAGGTGAAGAAGAGATGGATCGATCCTTTCAATTTTCACTTTGAGAAGAGATGAATCAACGAGGATCGGAACGTACGTCCTGAATCTTATCATTCCAATGTAGATACCTAACATGTCATTTTTTTAATGAAGATGATCAAAGGACTTATATAGAATATTTATTTTATAATTTTTTTATCCAATTATATTTTAAATTGATAGTTGTCGGCGTCGTATTTTGCACACCTTCAAACCAGGTTTTCAGCAATTCAGGTCTTCAGTCTTGGATTTGTAAACACAAAGATATAGACAGGGGCCTTGGTGGAGGCCAGAGAGTTTCCGATGCTAAAATCAATATCGTCTTAATATTTTGTGCGTATAAATAGAGAGTTCAAAGAGTTTTTTTGTACCTACGAATTGCCTTTTATATTAGGTTTCTGTAAATCAACTACCCATACTTCGTGTCAAGGAGATGTGTCCCCTCACCAGTTCCTTTAGTCATATTATATTAATGTGGCGTAGCTTCTGGGGTGACCCAATTAATGCAGCATGACTCCCTAACCCTTTCATCCTACGGGTGCATGCCATTAGGCTCCTCCTCATTTGTTTGTCAGTAGATCAAGGGCTCTTTACGTTTTTCACCCACCCACTTGTGTAGTGTTATATGAGGCTAGGCATCATAGGTGATGTCGAGGTGAGGTATCCCCTCCTATCTTGCGTTTTAGGGGTCTTCCCATGTGATTATAGCCTCGAGCCGAGCTCTAATGGGCCGAGGGGCCGCTTGGTTAGGCCTAGCTCTCTATATTTGGGCTTGCTTTCTGGGCCTTTGGCCCAAGGGGAAAAATCCCCTTACAATATTATTTTTATAAAACAATTTTATTTTTATAAGTTAATTTATAAAAATATTCTTATTAAAACTAATATTTGTAAAGAATTATGAAAATTTGTTGTACATGGTAGTTAATGTCTTCTTGTGGGAATGGATAAATAAATAAATATTTTAAGGAGGTTAAAAAAAAATTAAGTTTTGCATAGTCAAATTATGTTACACATTACAATTTTCAGCTATATATGTATATATATAAAGTGAAAAATAATATTTTTCAATTCCCCTCTCAATTTCTCATAAAATAAAAAGGGTTGAGACATTCTTGATCAACATCAAATTTCTTTGATGCTTCGCTTGCAAATAGAATGAAAGAAATGGAACCGGGCGATGATTACGTTCCCTGAATCATGTGAAGGGAATTTAGAAAGATAAAGGAGAATTGTGGGAGCAAAGTGCAAAATATCAGACACAGAAAGAGTGGGAAAACTGAAAAAAAGAAGATGCGGTATGTTGTCTCTTTTGGCATACAAATTAAAATCAAAGAGGACCTCATGTTGTCTGTCATACTGTGTTTATATATAATTGGAGTGAAAGAGTACTGAGTGGGTCTCATTGGACAAACGAACAACCAGCTTTCTTCTTTTGATGTTGCTTACAAGTTTGGTACAACTTGATTTGGAGACTACATGATTGTGAATACGAGGGAAAAAAGAAAAAAAAGAAAGAAAAAAAAAAGGAGTCAGCCGCCATTACTTTTTAAAATTAATTTGAGCTTATATATACGTCATATGATGTTTTGTTTTAATTTATTCTTTTTTGAATTATAATTTATTGGAATTGTTTCACATCAGTTGTAAAATAGGCTGGTAGCCAATTTATAAGTATGAGAAAAAACATGATCACCTCTTAAGTTAGTTTTTGAGTTTGAAAGAGATTCAAGACTACCAACACTGATATTAGAAAACAAGTTTATTAACAGTTTTAGGTCTAACAATTTGCAGAAAAAACTGGTTGTTACTGCTCTGACTCAAGACTCGATGTGTGAGGGAATGATTGTTGGAATTGCCCCATATTAGTTGTGAAATAAGCTGGTGGTCAGTTTATAAGTATGTGGCCGTGAAAGCCTTACCTCTTGAACTAACTTTTGAAGTTGAGAGAGATCCAAGATCACTTAACACAATTATCATATGCATTAGTAATATATAAGATAATGAAGCTAGGATGGTTATTTTTCCCGTCATCAACTTTTGGAAAGAGCATGATGACTGCATTAAAGATATATTTGCAGTAAATTATGAACACTCTTTCCTTCAAAGTCGATCTAGTTTTAAAAATTCATTTTGAGTTGTAGCTATCACAATATTAGGGAATATATATTGAGTAAGAAGTAAATATAAAATAGAGAGAAAAGCAATATTTATGGTGTTGGACATACACGTCTCTCCTTAATTCTCTCTTGTCAAAGTGAGGAGAAGACGAAGAACGAAGAAGAATATATAAGAAGAAAGTAAAGAGGAAGGAGGAGTACTAGAAATATCAGAGTAGAAGGAATAGCTGCATGGAGAGCCCTTGGGTATCCGCCTCATCCTCTTTTACATGAAAGGAATGTTTATGCTTAATTGATTTATTTATATATCTGTATAATTGTCATGTCCTATATATCCATCATTTTTACAAATTAAGTTGGGTGGTTTCGATGTTGGTGGCTAATTGCTTTGTCTAAGTTTTGTTAAATATTGGGTGATCTCTTCTTGACTACGTACTCTCCGTTGAGATTATCTCTTACCTTCAACTTTGACTGCAAATCTTTTGCCATTTTTGTTGATCAAGATCTCAAATCCATTTTTATTTGTTTTTGTTGAAGTTCTCTATGTTATGTGTGTGTGTGTGTATAAAAGAATCGACACAAATTCTTAGAGGAAAGAAATTGTGGTTGAAATTCCTAAGGTTTTTAAGTTATGTTTGGATTGGAAAGATTGTTAAGTGAATTAAGAGCCTTCTAAGTGTTAAGTTGAGATATTAGCAGGCGCAGGTATATATATAGTCTTTAGTACTATTATTTTTCTCCTTATATAATGAAATGTTAAATATTTTAACATGAAACTTTAATTCTAAAAGGATTCGACAATCTATGCTCTTCAATATTGAATTTAATAAAGTAACATGAAATAGAAAGCATACACATGTTCGGGTAATTTGACAAAGAGCTAGTTGATCTTATCACGAGAGAATTATCATCCTAATAACTTTATCTTTGAGTGTCTCTCGATAATTAAAGATACAATTATATTATAAATAATAACCCTTAACCCTTTCGATATTTAAATAGATTTCCTGGTCATAATGAAATCTAAAGGTATTTGTGTTCCATTATGGCCTCAAAGTATGCTACAAACTTATACTCTATTGCACAAGAAATAGTAAAATATGTGTTTTATACTTTTCCATAAAATAGTTATACTACTTAGCAAAATATATAATCATAACTGTATTTTCTATCATTAGAATAATCTCACAAAAATATAATCTAAATATCCATTAACCTTAAGATTATCATTTATTCTAAAGGTAATAATATAATTTTTAATTTCTTTATAATGACATAATACTCTTTTTACGACTTTTGAGTCAAACGTCTTTAGATTACTTTGGCAACAACCAAAGATGTCAACTATAAAACTGATGCTTGACCTCATACAAGTTTCTATAAGGATTAAACTCCTTAGAGTAATATTATATACAGTTAAAAATTATAAACACCGCGTAATTACTTTGAAAAAGAGTGGAGTCTACGATTAAAAAGTTAGTTTTTTTTTTTCATGTGAGTTTCATATTAATTTATTTTTTTAAAGTAACTACACGCTGCTTGCACAACTACGATTGCAAATATCATTTCAAAGAAGCTTACGACAATGCTTAAAATTCTTCCCTCTCTGGTCTTTAGCGACTTTAAATGAACCACCCACAATCAGGCACTGAAAAAAAAGAATATGCAAACTACTTTCTAGTTTAGACAAAGATACTGAAGCATCTAGCGTAGGTGATCTTTCTTGTTAATTTTTATTGAAAGAGAGTTTGATGGACAGAGTCAGAGAGAGACAGAACTGGAAAGTTGTTGAAAGAATAGATAGCATGCTTATGTGTTGGACACTCATTGGTTGGTGTAAACTCTATATTTACACCAAATATATATCTGGTTTAAAGAGCTGCGCTGGCATTCAACAGAGTATTTTATATGACCAATCATGATCAACTATATACGCGAAGTAAAAACAAATAATAATTTGTTAACAAACCAAAGGTATTGGGCAAATGAAAGCTCACGATGTAAGTAGAGGTGTAAAAACAAAATGGGTAAATTGGTAAATTAAACTGGACTAGATTGAACCGGTCAGTTTGAACCGATATAAAATTTGATTCGGTTCGAAATCGGTTTTATTTTTCTTAAAATGGGTTAAAATTGGTATGGTTCCGATTTTTCTTTTTATAAAATCGGACCGGACCGGTTCACATATATATATTTTTTAATTTTTTATATTGTATATAATTTTTATATATAATTAATAATTATATATAAAATAGTTCTCTATTAATAATTATATTAATATTATATTGTGCATATTAATAATTATACTAATACTAAATCATTATATATTATAATATACTACAACATATTATCACAATAGTATTATAGAATATTATATATATATTATATAATATATAATATAATATATTAAAATTGAAAAACTAAACCAGAAATAGGAATATCAGTTTAGGAAGGTAATCAGTGCGTAATCGGTTTTGAAAAATATAAAATCGGTACATATCGATTTGATCTTAAATTTTATCCAAAATCAGACCGGACCAATTACACCTCTAGATGCAAGTTCCCTAGATGCAAGTCGGAACCAATAGGTGTACGGGGATTAATATCTAGATCATAGATTATCTATCACGACTATACTGCATGCTAAAAATATTTTAATGTAAACTTTTAATTTTTAAAAAGATATTTGATAATCTATACTCCACGATAAAATAGAAAATATGGTACCTCTCTTTGAGTAATTTGACGAAGAGCTAGCTAATTTAATCACGAAAAAATATTACCCTAACAACTTTACGTTCGAGTATTTCTCAATGGCTAGAAGTATAACTATGTCGTAGGTAAGAACCCTTAACATTCTCAGTACTTTAATTGATCTCTTGACCATCATAAAATTTAGAGGTATTTGTACTCCACTATAACTCATTAACTGAGTGACTTAACTGGGCAAGTATAAACCGGCCTAAGTATGAAGTGTGTGGTACACCTTATAGAATTAGAATTCTTACATGAGATAAGCAAGATGAGACATTAATAACATTTTGAAGGAGGACCGATATATTGATAGGGATCAAGGACAAGATTAATGTTTATTCTAGTCTTTAACATATTCATACACCTTGAATACAAGATCATGTTTTAATGGGATAGAACTACGAAGACACTACAACAAAAATGTTTTTTTGGGACGAAATTACTTTGGGACGAATTTAAAATCGTCCCAAAAAGTGGGATTTAGGAACGAAATTTGAATTTCGTTCCAAAATGACGACGGTTATGCCAGACCGTTCGAACGCGTTCGAACGGTATTCTTAGGGACGAATATTTTTGTCCCAAATAAGTTAACCGTTCGACCGTTAATGATTAACCGTTCGAACGTTTAATTTTCACCGTTTGAACGTAATATTGGCGCGATAGGCAAAATTATTTTGGAGGGAAATTGATAAACCGTTCGAACGGTTAATATTAACCGTTCGAATGATGCATATTCACCGTTCAAACGTTATTTGAATCGGTCGAACGGTGACAGAGTTTTAATTTTTTAAGTTTTTTGCCAAATTATATTTAGATTAACTAATAATTATAAAAAATTGGTTAATTAAATAATATGAATAATCTAAATTAAGAATTAGTTTAGAAAATATAAAACAATACTATTGCATATAACTTAAATACTGAATTTACAAAACACAAAATATTGTCCATACAAAAAACAGGAAATAAATAAATAAAATTTATCATAAAGTAATTAAGACCCCAAGTCTTTGCACACTTCCTCGACTGCAGCTATACGTTCCTCTATTTGTGTCAGTCGAGTACTGATGGTGACCTGAGTCGCAGACATGGCAGCAAACTCTGTACGAAACTCAGACACAGCAGAATGGATCTCCATACGCACTGCATCGATCACTGCTGATGTCTGCTCGCTGATCGCTGCACGCACTATGTCAGCCATCTCCTCACGAGTAATACTGTGGACTGATGCCTCGGCCCGTGTAGATGTCTCTGCAGCTGCAGCTGAGACTCCATGATCTCCCGACTGTGCATCTCTGTGAGGATCAACTGGTTCTGGAACATGTGCACGAAAACGCAGTCTTGAGTGTCCCGTGCTGCGTGAAAGGGTGGTGCTGTTTATCGGTCCCATCGGCTCCCGTTTACGCTCAGCAACATCTGGCACAACACCAGCACATAGTAGATATCGGGTGATCAGGACTCCGAATGGTAGTATATCCATCGAAATGTACCGAGATTCTGATCGAATCCTATCGAATATATACCCCACCAAGTCGATAGGAATGCCACGAGCGACCCGTATCATAAATTTCGTCTGATCAATGCCAACTTCTGTCTTGTGCTGCCGAGGGTCAATATTATTGACAATTATCAAATTTAATATCTTAAAGAAAGAAGATAAATCTGCCTGTTTGATGCTCTTCGTCCCGTCATACGGTGGAGCATCTGGACCGACAACCAAATCCCTCACCTCGTGATCAGCAAGGGTATTGACCTCATCAGTATAAACTGATGCCTCCTCCTCAGCTGTCTCCGCCTCAACTGAAGGATCAGACTCTCTAGGCACCACATTCGGATATGCATCTGGCAGCCTAGGAATACCGAGATGCTCAGCAAGTCCATCTCGTGAAAATACAACGGGTACTCCTCGGACAGTGATACTGTAGGCCCCAGAATCATCTGCGCTGGCACTGCCGAGTTCTCTATAGAACTCAGCAACAATGTCAATGTAGGAGACTGGCTCCCATGCTTCCTCCCGTTCATCCAAGATAGGTCCCCAACCACGATCACAGAATATTGAGGGCAATGAATGACCCTCTCAGAGAAGACTCTGGAAATCAGAAATCTTCACTGGTCGCTCCAGTGAAACTGTCCTCTCCCGAACTGGACCACTACTACTCTCACCAAGATTGCGTCGCTTACGTGCCGGTCTAGAAGTAGACATTATAATCAACCTGAAATTTATAATTACAAATTAGATATATAATATTAACAAGAAAAATACAATAAAGAAATATTTACAGTAGTTTGAAACAAACAGCAATTTAATAATATTTGATATTCTGAACAACATTATCAACAATAAATATGTCACTCAATATCAATATTAATAATATAAATATAATATTAAAAACCGTTCGAACGTTTACTGTAACGGTCGAACGGTTACAGACAGACCGTTCGACCGTTAAGTTATATCGTTCGAACGCTACGCATAGCGTTCGAACGATATTCGTGTCGATCGGGATTCCAGGCCGAGTCGACTCGGCCATTGAAATCCATGGAATCCTTCGATTCCCTGGATTTTACACCAAAATAAATGCAATAGAAACCTAAATAAACGTTCCTAACATGGATTTATGCAAATCTACCGATTATTTTGATGTATAAATCGGTTTACCCCAAGTTAAACAATTAATCTATCAAAAACCTAAATCTAAACGGTAAAATGTTTTAAAAATGAAAAATACCGGTTGTTAGAGGTAGGGGCTTCGAGTGGGCACTGTTGACGGCGGCGAAGACGGCGTTCAACGGCGGAGATCGACGGTTTGGAGGCTTTTTCACGGAGGAAATGCATGAAAATGACGTCGGGATGGACTTATATATGCAGTGCCGTTCGAACGGTAAGTTATACCGTTCGAACGCATTAACTAAATATTACTATTTATCCCTAATTAATCGGTTTTCAAATATTTAAATGCAATATTCGGTATTAATTATATTAAATATAATAATTAATTCAATTATAATATATTTTAATTGTTAAATATATTAAATGCAATATATTTAATGCACTTATATATTATTAAACACTATGTATTATATATATAATTTTATATATATATATAGTATATATTATATTATATTTAATTAAAATATATTATACTATTGAATATTATATAGTATATAGTATAAGTTATATTATATAGTATAATTAATATAATATAGACTACTATATACATGAAGCTATGTTCATGTATTTATATAACATATATATTATATGTGATATTAACTAGTATCACATATATATATACTAGTATAGATGACACTATATATATTAATAGTAGATATTCTATTATTAAATATCTACTATTAATATTATAGAAATAAACATTATATATATATGCATGTGATACATATAACCCTATGCTATGATACCATATATATGTTATATATAATAGGTTAATATATGTAGTACTTGACTATAATATTAGATGTAATATGATATTTTATACTATATATGTTACTAAACTATATAATATATGTTTGATTATATATTATATAGTTATATTACTATGGCTCTAAACTATAGTACATTTAGAAATTATTATATTTAAAGGTATAGTGCAAAAAAAATACAATAAGCAACAATATAACTTAAACGTTTAAACGGTTTACTATTGACTTTCAAACGTTTAATAATACGTTCGAACGTATATATTAACGTTCGAACGTTAAATTAGCGGAGGAAATTTTTTCCGCTAATCGATTTGACGTTTGAACGGTATAATATAACCGTTCGAACGTTTATTATTAGCCTTCGAACGTATATTTTCACGTTCGAACGTTAAATTAGCGGGGGGAATTTTTCCCGCTAGTCGATTTGACGTTCGAACGTTCATTAAACAACCGTTCGAACGTCAATATTCTGCATTTACACGACAGAACCTCACAATCTCGGACTCGTTTCAGTCGACCGAGCATCACTCCCACGCTCATTTTGTTCCAACCAACGCCATTATTCTTCAATCTAGCCCTCAAATATTACAAACTCCTATCAATCTCTTATATTTTCAGATTAAGAGGTTGTTTTTACCATTTGGTGAAGAGTTTTTACCGTTTGGAATTTTTGAAGCTTTATCTCTCCAAATCAGGTATTCTCCTTAAATTTGACCTCATTTTAGTTTTTATATAAGTGTTTTCGTTTGCTTACATGAGTTCGTCATATATTTTGCTATCTTTTGATATAATATGGACTGTAAATTTTGGGGTTTTCGGAGGTTGAAGACGAGTGATTTCTGGAAGTAAACCGTTCGAACGGTATTCGTGTACCGTTTGAACGACTGTATAGGAGATCGAACGGTCACGAGCACCGTTTGAACGATTTCTTGGGCAGTGTTAAAATAATTAACATTTTAAATGCAGGAGTGTAATTAAAAATTAAATATATATAATCTACATTTAATAATACTTAAATACTTAAAAGATTCAAATAATCAAATGAGAATGAATTAAATTACAAATCATCTAAGATTTGTTACAAAACTTAATTATTTATGATGTTGAATTATTTGTTTGATACATGTTAAATATTGGCATATCTTATATTGCTTGTTCATCAATATTAGCCTTAGACCCGTTCGAGAGTTATCAATCCGCCTTAATTGAAAGATTGATAACTCTTGAATTGTCCAGAGTGGACAGTTTGGAATTGTAAGATCATTCTCGCAAACTATCGAGCTATATCTGTTATACGTCCAGCATTAAGATTTTGGCAGATTTATCCCTTGTTCTCCGGATATGCAGTTTCGGTGATGTTGTATCGACGATGGATAAGTCGGTGCACACAACCAGACGAGCATATTTGGAGAACTATGGGGAGATGCTGCCGAAATTTTGTTGGGCGTGACAGATTATAGAGGATAGGTTTGCGACTATGATCTTACAGTTCCGAATGGGATAGGACCAACTACCCGGTGTAAGGTGGCATACTCCTTGATTGATACATGATACATGCTTGTTTGTTGATGCACACGTGATTGTTTATAATGAAGATAGTCAGCATGGATAAGAGTTGGATGCGAGTTAGCGATCGTTTGGGTCAGAATTACAACGTATATGCTGAAGGTGTTAAGAAATTCTTAGAGTTTGCATTGGGTACATGTGATAGTGATGGACGTATTAGATGCCCATGTAAAGAATGTAGGAATTTGCGCTCTCATAAGATAGACTTGGTGAGAGAGCATCTGTTTGTAAAAGGTATTGACAAGGGTTATACTGATTGGGTCTTACACGGGGAACCATATCCAACTTCATTCGATGCTCCACATGAAGAAGAAGCTATCGATGAAGATGTACAACCAGATGTTGTTGGAGATGAGTATGATGAGGATATGGAAGAAATGTTAGGTGACATCGGTGCGGGAATGTTTATGAATGAAGGTGGCACGGACACATCAAGTTCAAATGATGGGGGTCATAATACTTTTGCACGATTGTGGAATGAGTCACAACGTGAGCTATATCCAGGATGCAGAAGACACAGTAAGTTGTCATTTACCGTAAGACTGCTACACATAAAATCAATGTGCCGATTATCAATTAAGGCTGTCAATATGTTACTCGAGTTGTTTAAGGAGGCACTGCCATCAGATAATACACTTCCTCGTAACTTCTATGAAGCAAAAAAATTGAAACGAGGACTTGGATTTGATTACAACGTAATACATGCATGTAAGAATGACTGCATATTATTTTGGCAAGAGAATGAGCAGTTGAACGAATGTCCCATATGCCACGAGTCAAGATGGACATCTGACAAACAAAATGTGCCGCAAAAGGTAGTACGCCACTTTCCATTGACACCTAGATTACAACGATTATATATGTCACGTGCAACAGCTGCAGACATGATATGACACTCATCAGCCAGAGTTAGAAACGATGATATTTTATCACATCCTGCTGACTCTCAGGTGTGGAAGGAATTTGATAAGGAGCATACATGGTTTGCAGAAGAACCACGTAATGTGAGACTTGGGTTGGCAACAGATGGATTTAATCCGTTTGGGAACATGAGTACTAGTCACAGTACTTGACCAGTCGTACTTATGCCGTATAATCTACCACCGTGGAAGTGTATGAAAGATCCATATTTCATGATGAGTTTGCTCATTCCAGGTCCGAGATTGCCGGGAAATGATATAGACATACACTTACAGCCATTGATTGCGGAATTGAAAGATTTGTGGGAGAATGGGGTTGTCACATTTGATTCATCAACAGGCAAGTCGTTCAAGATGCATGCTGCGGTTTTATGGACAATAAATGATTTTCCAGCATATGGAAACTTGTCAGGTTGGAGTACTAAGGGGAAAATGGCATGTCCAACATGTAACAAACATACTAAATCTGAATGGCTCACTTACGGGAGAAAATTATGTTTCATGGGTCATCGTCGATTTCTACCTGGTGATCATAGATGGTGGGGAAATTCACAAATGTTTGATGGTACTGTTGAATGGGGCCAACCTTCACCATATTTGTCCGGTGAAGATTTACTTGCACAATTTGTAGATGTTGGTTGTAATGAATTTGGTAAAAAACAACGAAAGAGAAAACGAGCTACTTCTGAGTTGAATTGGACTAAGAAGAGTATATTTTTCGATCTTCCATACTGGTCAAAGTTAAAATTACGGCACAGTCTTGATGTTATGCATATTGAAAAAAATATATGCGAATCCGTATTGGGAACATTGATATCAATTGAAGGAAAAACGAAGGATACATTAAACTCAAGGAAGGATTTGAAGCGGTTGGGAATAAGACCGGAAATGCAGTTGCAAGAAAATGGTTCGTCCGTTTACATGCCGATTGGGTGGTATACATTGTCAAGGAATGAAAGGGCTACTTTTTGTGAGTGGATAATGAAAATTAAATTACCGGATGGTTATACCTCGAATTTGACAAGGTGTGTGCGAACAAATGACTGGAAAATAACTGGGTTAAAAAGTCATGATTGTCATGTCCTTTTGCAGCGTATCTTGCCTATTGGTATACGTGGGTACTTGACTAGAGACGTGCGCGTGGCTTTGACTGAGTTGAGTTTATTTTTCAAAGACTTATGTGCACGGACATTAAATGTAGAAGCTTTGGATCGAATGGAACGGGAAATTCCCATCATATTGTGTAAGCTAGAAAGTATTTACCCACCGTCATTTTTCGATGTCATGGTTCACCTGGCCGTCCATTTGCCACGTGAGGCTCGACTTGCAGGACCAGTTCAGTATAGATGGATGTATCCCATTGAACGATTTCTTGGGAAGTTGAAACGAACAGTTGGTAATAAAGCTCGCCCAGAAGGATCAATTGCAGAAGCATATATTGATGATGAGTGGCATACCTTCTGTTCCAAATATTTCCACGGAGTTGACACTAGGTTTGATCGGCCAGAAAGAAACTTTGACGTTGACAGAGCAAGACAACGAAATGTGTTTTCCGTGTTTTCCCAACAAGTACGTCCACTTGGTGCAGTGCGTGGTTATGACTTATGTGGAAGAGAGTTTGAGAAAGCTCAGTGGTACGTGCTGAACAATTGCCCTGACATAGAGATTTACTTGAAGTAAGTATTAATCTTTTCTTAATTTAGTATTCGCTCATTTACTTTCGCAAAATTCTAATAATATAAAATACATGTGGTAATCATCAATTTCAGTGATCATATTAACATGCTCAAGGAACTAGGAGTAAATGATATAGACCGGAAACATGAAGAGGAGTTTCCGAGATGGTTTGAACAACGGGTAATGACATTACATATGCGACACTTCATTCAATACAAATAGAAAATATTGATTGTTTTTTTTATTGATATAATAGACGTTTTACTTAATATGTAGGTTGTACAAATGCATGCCAATAATCCAAACGATATATCAGATGAATTGTATGCATTAGCGCGTGGCCCATCGAGACGGGCTACAAGATATTCTGCATGTATTTCTCGTGGTAGTAGGTATCACACAATAGATCGAGATCATTATAGGAAAACACAAAATAGTGGTGTCCTAGTTGAGGGAAGTCATGATGGAGAAAATATTGATTTCTATGGAGTGATTGTTGATATAATTGGAATGAAATATTTAGGGGAGCTTGCAGTGTATCTGTTTAAGTGTGATTGGTGGGATTTAAGCAATCCTCGAACTGGAGTCCGTGATGATGAATATTTCTTGAGTATTAATACATCAAGAAAATGGTACGATGATGATCCATTTATTTTAGCTTCTCAAGCATCTCAAGTATTCTACTTAGATGACCCGAAGTTGGGAACTCAATGGCAAGTAGTACAAAAATATGCTCCAAGAAATATATATGATGTTATCCCTCAGGCAGAAGGGCGAGATGAAGAAGAAGATGATGCCTCTACTCAAGAAGCATACCAAGAGAGTCAGCCCGTCTTTAATTTGTTTGTGGATTTGAGCCAGTATGAGATGATTCCATTGAATAGAGAAGATATTGAGGCTGAAATTGTTGATGCGACACTTGAGCAAAGTGTTGATTCATCTGAACTATCTACAGAAGATGAGACTGAATTGTCAAATGATACTGATACAGATAGTGATTGACGAATTATATTTTCACATTACGTGATGATGAGCACTATTTTACTTAATGAATATTGTATCAGTTTTTTGAAATTATGCCTCCGAAGAGAAAGGAAGTGCGCAACCCATCTCCACCTGTTCCTAGCTCTCCTTCAGACTCACCATTAGAGATTGACTCTACAGAACAAGGTAAAATTCTAATAGTCATAAAAGTTATTAATTAAGATTATAATAGAAAATTGATTATAATGTTATATATCATGATGACTTCACAGTACAATCTCGTCAAGGTCGAGGCACTACGAGAGGCGTGACGTTGGAAAAATATCGTAAGGTGGGTAAGATCAAAGTTAACATTCTTGATGAACATACCGGAGGCGAAGGACAACCAGCAGCTTGGCTTGCATTGCATGTGGGTGCTCTTACACGAACTTATGCACCTTTGGCAACAAGTTCATGGAAGAAAGTCCCCCAAGATGTTAAGGACCTTATCAAGAAGCGTTGTTTGGTAATGTTTAATAAATGAAATTTAATTGGACTTATAATTTTATTTTACTTTAAAGTTAGAATATTATAAATGATAATATTTTTGTCCAAACTTTTTTCTGTAAGGATGATTTCGAATTAAATTTTGGTCGGAGAGAGGAGCGTAAAACTGTGGAAGAGCTTATGAGTAATGCATTCCGCAAGTATAAGGCGAGGTGTCATGAGCATTATAATAAGTTTGAGAATAGTGAAGAAGCACGCCAACATCCTTTTCAAGATGTGCAACCTTCTGATTGGGAAAAACTTTGTGACATGTTTGAGGATTCATCATATAAGGTATAATTAATTTAATTATTTTAGTCCTATTTTTAATTTCACTTTCTAATATTTTCAATTCTTATGTAGGAGCGAAGTTCTATAAACAAAACAAATAGATCAAAATTGAAGATTACTCATCATGCAGGCTCAAGATCTTTCCACCGCCTCTCTAAAAAATTGGTATTGCTATTCTTTCATTTGTATATAGTTAACTGAATATATCAATCATAATGACTTTATATCTTAACAAATCTTTATTATAGCAAGATTCAGATGCCAATTATGATCTGACAAAATTATATGCTGCATCACATACTAATCGTAATGGAGAGTGGAGTCATCCTGATGCCCGTGAAAATTATGTAAGTATTATAATTTATTTTAAATAAATATATTTGAATATTTATGATGATATTAACTCTTTATCTTATGTGTAGGATAAAATGGTTGCCCTGCGTGCTGAATCTGCGTCAGATCAAAATTCCTCAAATACAGATGTTGAGATTTTTACACAAGTTCTGGGTGAACGTTCAGGATATTTGAGGGGTTTGGGTTGCTGTGTAAAACCTTCTCCCTCTTCCTCTTCTTCCGGGTCTGCCTCTATAGCTCAAGAGAATGCGAATCGTAGAATTGAAGAATTGATTGCAAAACAACAAGAGTTAGAGGCTCAATTGGCGAGACAAGGAGACATGGAGATGCGCCTCAAACAACATGAAGAAGAACAAGCAGAGTTCAGGAGAGATATGCAACTCCAAATGCAACAGCTTATGCAACAGTACAGGCCTCCAACCAACTGATGGTTTTTTACGTCTAGCTTATGACATTATCTAATTATGTATGAATAATGCTAGTTTTATGGTTATTTATTTCTTCGCACTTATTATAAAACTTTTGTGAGTAATTAAACAGTTCTTAATTTATATTTTTCAAATAATATGGATGTCTATTTATTTTTTTTATAATTATTGGTTTTAATAAAAATAATATCCGTTCGAACGACCGAGTCACGTTCGAACATTAATGGGCATGCCGTTCAAACGATAATGTAACGTTCAAACGTCAACTCGCAAACCGTTCGAACGATACCAGATGCTCAAAAAACCGTTCAAACGCATGACATTACCATATCGTTCGAACGTTGATCATCACCGTTCGATCTCTTATACCGTTCGATCGTCTCATTTAACGTTCGAACGTATTTCTACTGATCGTTTGAACGTATCTTGATAACCGTTCAAAAGAAACATTAACGTTCGAACGGTATATGAGAAGCATTCGAACGCAATTCTGGGACGAATTTTAACCGTGACAAAAAAATCCATCGTTCGAACGGTATCGAACGGTCACTTTCAGAATCGTTCCAAAAGATATATTTTGGGACGAAATTGTGATTTTCGTCCCAATATATCTTCTGGGACAGTGATGTTGGGACGACCTTGGGACGAAATTTTTTCGTCCCAAAAAATCTTTCGGAATGAAATCGATATATTTTGAGACGAAAATTTTCGTCCCAAAATATGTTTTTTGTTGTAGTGAGATATCGTTTATTGCACGCAAGATTTCTCTTGTTTTACCGAACCGGCCATAAAATTTGGAGCTTCTTTGATCTCTTTGGACTTTCTTGCATTTTCCCAGAAAAAAATGAAGCAGCTTCCAAACTCATCACTTTCCTGACCATCAAGATTGTACATATATATGTCAACATTTCTAAGGTGGAGAATGCATGAGCTTCTGTACGTGCGTAGTACGTAAGCTACTTGGTCATCTTTTTTAAGTTTTTCTCTCAAATATGTGATGTCAATAGGCAACGTCGACGAGCCAGCTTAATTTGCTCCTAATCAATTGTCAAACACGGCTCTAAGGTTTGAGCTCCCAATTTGAATTAAAAATCTTCGGCCAATCCAATCAATCATTTTCGTTGGCATGACATGCATATTGAGCTGGTGTGTAAGCATGCTCTGGCCATTACTCCAAAGGCAAACAAAAAGAGAGGTTTTTCAAATTCACTGCTGCATGCTAGCTAGCAACTATATACTCCGTTCTCATAATGGAGTACTGCTAGGTAACTTCCTTTTCATATTGAATTTGAGGGTTGGAAAGGACACATTTCTTTACTTTTTTATCTCTCTTTTGCGAAGCAAAGTCATTAGAATATTCATGAAGAAGCTTGCGGGCAAAACAAAGCCAAATTATACTAAAGAGCTCCTATATATACATTACTGTACTTGCACCTACATCAACCTGATAGTACTACGTACATGCAATCTTATTTCACCTTAATGAGTTCTTCTCTCTTTATACAAGAATCATCTATAGTACTAGTACGTACTATTTATGAATTGAATTAATGACGTCCTTTCCTCAAGAATTAGAGGCAAACTTACCAGTAATTTCCGGATAATTAGTCCTTTGATCCGTTTGGTCAAACTGGAGCATGATATTAATTATAAATCTAGTAATTAGGATCAAGACCAAAGCTTTGAGATGATCTTGCTTTTCTGCCAGGTGAGAAAGATTTGAAGTTCAAAGCCAATGGGCCTAGCTTGGAATTATCAATTATCGTTCTTGGAGGCTAGCTTGACTACTTGCGATATTCGACTCGACACATTCATGCACGTGATCCTTAATTGTACCTTTTGTTTTGATCGAGCATTTTGTCTTTGGATGCATGGCTGTTTTCCTTTCTTTTTATTGTAATCGTCCTTTTTTAATGCAATATATTGTCATTCTTGAGATATTAAAGTCACGATTTGAATGAGCCTTTTTTTCCAGGGATGAATATGGTCGTTATGGAAATCTTTGAGCCAATCTCGTCACCTTCCTCTTAAACCATGACGTCGAACTATCCGTCCTTATCTACTTCTGAGTTCCCAAGAAAAAATGGGTCTCTCTCCTTTAAGTTTTAATAAAAAAACTACTACACGTTTCTTAATTTCTCAAGTGTACGTACAAAATAAAAAGAAACTCCTAAAGAAAAAGAAAGAAAATAATGTACGTACAACGGAATATTTATCCAAGAGGACGTTTTAAACACGTTGTTTGGATAATGAAATTATTAGGTGAGATGGTTTTAAATGAAAATTAAAAGTTTAATAAATTATTATTAGAATATTATTTTTTAATATTATTATTATTTTAAATTTTAGAAAAGTTAAATTATTTATTATATTTTGTCTGAAAATTTGAAAAAGTTGTTATAATGAAATGGAATGAAATAAGATAGGTTAAAATAAGATGAAATGAAATGAAATATTATTTTAAAACAAAAAATTATAGGAAAAAATTATATTCAACTTTATAATATTTTTATTCAATTTTTTATCTATTTCTCTCAAAACTTAATAAAACATCTTAATTTAAATTATTTCACTATTATTCACAAAACAATTCACTATTTTTTACAAACATTAATATAAGTTGTATTATTTTTTGTATTTTAGTTTGAAAAAAAATATATAATAATTAGGTAATAATTAAATTAAAATGTTGATATTTAAAATTATAAAATATTTTATATTTCAGTAATATTTGAAAAGAAAATATCTAACAATAATTACTTGTAATCCCAAAAAAATCCAAGTTATGCATGATTAAATATGTGAGAGAAAAACTCAAAAGTTTCACAAAATTTTTGTATTCTCAATCCAATCATTTTTACCCTATAGGGGAATTATGGGCAAAATAATCCAATCGAATGGATCTTTGATGATATATATGCTCTAATAAAATCATATTGGAGCAAATTATGAAATGAAACGGACCCACGACTGCGCCATATCTACTTTGAGTTTCAAACAAGTCATTTCATAATATAATGACATGGTACGTTGATTATATGTTTCGATAAGATCAAATTTGATTTGATTAATATGGAATTATTTGTTTGGAAGCTTGGAAGTGTTTCCTGCATTTGAATGTTGAATTGAATTAATGTGATTTGAATTTTTTATGAACAATAGTAAATTGAGTAGGTGAAATGAATTATATGGAACTTATCTAAAATGAATTTCAATGTGTTTGCTGTTAAAATGAGTTTAGTACTATTTATGAAAAATTAAAAAAGTTTGTGGGTCCTACGTATAAAGAAGTTTTGAGTTGAAGTGAGTTAGTAATTTGAGATTTAGGTATTTAGATATTAAACTCAGTTTAAAATTAGACTAAACTAAATTGATCTAAACTGAATCTTGCAACAAAACGGCCGGAGCCGATTTATGAAAGCATGTAGAGCATAGACGATTGGAGTAAGTGGACAGCATAGAATGGATTTTTAGGACTTGGTTGGATGTTAAGAATATCTATAAATAATAATAAAATATTTTATGAATAGTAATAAAATAAAGTTATATTTTCCTTTGTATTTTGCTTGGAAGTTGTATTATTTGTTGGGTTTTGTTTTAAAGTTTAAAAAAATTGTAATAATTAAGTAATTATTAGATAAAAAAATTGAAAATTCAAAAATATTTTTTATTTGGGTGATATTTAGAAACTAAATATTTAAAGATATCTGAAAATACCTAAAAATAATTATGTTTTCAATCATACCCTTAATTAATACGTAGCCCATTCAACAGGAACGGGTGAAAAATAGCTACTTCAACTTGCCTAACGGATAAGTGAGGGTGCTAATCCACAGTTCCATATATATGAAACTTTGTAAACATGAATGACATGACACTAGACATGATATATCCAGCGCATAGAAAAGAATGTGAAATCATAAAATGTGCCATAATGTATTTTGTGAGACTGAAGTTCAAATTAAAGCATATTCTAATGTGCTAATTTAAAGTAAAAGTTGATGAAAGTGCCGTTAATGGCTTACATAGGACTTTGATAGATTTGACGCCTTCTGGAAGTTCTAGCTACCAGTAAAAGGTTTAAAGTTAAATTAAGATGCAAATTAAAAAAACAAAAAAATAGTAATTTATGCATATTTCTTATATATTTTATTAATATAATTGATAAAAATAATTATTTTATATTAAAAAATAATGTGCGGCTAATCACATCAATAAAATATAAAAAAAATATGCACAACTGTATATAAAATTTTAAGATGGGAGATGAGGATTCAATATTATATAAACTTAAATAATTATAATTATTTATTTTTCTATCTCCTTAAACAAAATTGACTTCCTCAAAATAAATCCGATAAGACATGAAATGATGTAGAATCTTGATGTTTTCCTAATATATACCAGCTGCTTAATTATAATTGGGGGTAGGTTAGAAACTTAGAACTTAGAATTAGGAGGATTTAGAGGCTTCTAGGCAGGTAGAGATTTAAATGGTAATTCACCTAATCACCTCTCATTGGAAAAGTTCAACCTTGGATTTATGCTTGATGCATGCTAGCTAGCTAGCTAATACATTTTTACTTTTAGACACCACCGACCATAACCACTACTACTTAATTAGGTACTATAATTAAGTACGTACACGACTCAAACTGCCATTAATTACATAGTTTCAACAAATTAACGTAGGTAGTCGCTAGTTTTTGTGTTTTTATTTTCTTTTTCTAATTTTAGCAAAGCTATATATATATAGAGAGAGGGAGAAAAAATTATTATACTCGTCATCTTTACATCACGCTTATGTTAAGAAAAATAAAATAAAATAAAAATAAAAATAGGTATATATATAATATAGAAATGATGAGTAAAATTTATCATATATAAAAATATATATATGTATATACATATTGTGATGTGTAGCATATAAAAGAAGAGAAAAAATACATGATTGTTTAATAAATAGAGTACTGCTAAGGTGCTGTCCAGCAAAATTTTCTATTTTTTTATTTGTTAACATCTTTAAATACTTTTAAAAAATATAAAAATATTAATATACTAATAGTCATTTTTTTAATCAGTAATTTAAAAAATTAGATATATAAAAAATAAATTAAAAAGTCAGATTAGCATTATTCTATTAAATATTAAAAAGAGAGAGATTTGGGTCAATTGCAAATGCTTGTTTGAAAGCTTAAGATTGACGAAAACAACAGTCCAAGCCCTGGTCTCGGCATATACAAAAAACTTCATTAGACGTACGGTCAATCTAATTATCATTTAATATATTTTACAATCTTTACAAGTTTCAGCCAAATTAAAAAAAGGAAAAATATATATTTATATTTCAATCTTTTTATAATTATAATAAATGATGAATTTAGACAGTTTCGTCATGGCCAGCTAGCTAGCCCTATCAAAGCATGATCTGGGTGGAATGACGAATTTGCCCTCTATTGCATGACGTGTCCAGTTCTTACTGGTGTACTTGGAGATATTTTAATGAGGATTAACGTGGGAATCGTAGGTGTGAACCAGGAGACTCGTGGTCATGGTGGGTTGGAAAGCTAGCTTTTCTCTTGCAGTCTTTGCATGCATGCCACGCGACATCAAAGAACCGCGTAGGTGATTAGAAAAATAAAAGGCTCGGAGCCTCAGACGTCGATAAAAGAAACGAATCTCGTCCACCTTTAATTAATTGTTACAGTTTAAAGAAAATTAAAATAGAATAAAATAATATCATTACTATGACGTTATATCTTAAGTAGGGCTGTTCATCCGGATTTCAATCCGGAACCTGGATTTAAAATCCGGGCCGGAACCCGGACCGGGTTAGCCCGGATCAGATCCGGGCCGGCACCCGAATGAACCCGGGTTTTGCAAAACCCGGATTCCGGGTTCTGGATTAAACCCTTTTTTTTCTTTTTCTTTTTTTTTTTACGCTGAGGATTAATTTTTTTAAAAGATTTTTTTAAGAAAAATCAATGTTGAAAAGCATAATTCTCTTTTATGTAAAAGCCTATATTTATTTTAGAAATTTTAAGAAAAATGTTTAAAATCATACTTTTTTTTTTTAAAAGCCTATATTTTGTGAGAATTTTTCCGAGAGGTAATGTTAAAAAGCCTAACATTGTCCAGAATAATAAAATATATAAAAAATTAAAAACTAAAATGCATACAATCCACTACATATTACATTACATTACAAAATATAAAATTACTAGATATGAGTTACATATCAATAACATAGTCTTCCATATGATTTAATCACACCAAATAAAACTTCAGTATATTCGTTCAAATTGCTTTGAAACTACAAAGGCTGCTCCATATATAGCTTTGTCTACAGAAAACAGAAATGAATCTTACCCAAAAGTTCCCATCACCCGAGTGGGAGATATGGGTATCAGTATTTGCTTAAAACTTAGCAAGCCCAAAATCTGCAACCTGAAAAAATACCCACGTAAATTATCGCATCATACAAGTTATATTAGATAAGTATTTAGGTACAAGATGAACTAAAGCTTTTCCATATAAGTTGGGGCATGCAAACAAAAACTATGCAATTAAATGACATAAAAATTGATATCAAAGAAGCATTTAGGGTACCAGATGAAACTCGAGGTTTCCATATAACTCAGGCCATGCAAACAAAAACTATGGAATTAAATGGCATGCAAGACCTGTGCGTAATTAGTTGTGATTAGAAGAAGAGGCCAGCAGAAGGTAATCGATAATTATTTTAGGTAAAATCATATGCAGTTTACCCCACCAAAACTACAACTCCCTTTGCAATCTATCGCTCATTGAGATCAAGACACTAAAATTGATAAAAATTTGTAACATGACATAAACTTAAAACTGGATTTTAAAGGAAGGGGTGGGTTGCAAAGCAGTGGTAGTTTGAAGGTTACAACTTTATTATTTTGGCGATCATACTAGGAAAAAAAGTTTTGAAGTGTAGGTTTCCTTTTTTTTTCTTTTAAAAAATCCAAATTATGGCCAGCTTCTCCCAGACCCATTTTGAACCAAGTTAATCCCTACTTCAGATCTAGAACATCAGAAATTCACTTGCAGATACTAATGGTCATATGTAAAAGAATAGGAACCTGATCTAATACAATCGAATACTCCTCAAAATGTAAAAACTCTGTCTTTACATTGATGGTGCCGTATAAACATCAACTTGTTGCCCAGATGACTAACACAAGAGGGGGGGTGAATTGAGTTGTATTAAAAAAAATAACAATTATAAATCAAATATATAAAATATAAACAAAATATGAAATAACAATAAATATAAAGAGTAAGGGTAAGAGAGAAGCAAACTCAGTATATTAACGAGGTTCGGCCCCACTGCCTACGTGCTCGCCTCAAGCTACCCCTTGAGGATTCCCAAATTCACTATTCAACCTCCTTCAGGTGGAGATAGAAACCTATTACACCTTTGAACAATACCGCTACAAAGGATCCGTGTAGAACACCCTCTACACTTGCAATCACCTTACACGTGGTGATTCAACTATTCCCTGTGTAGAATACTTTCTACACACACAAGGGTTATACACACCCTTTTTCTGATACAAAAGCTGATAGTGGGTAGGTTATCAAAAAACACTCCTCAACGAGTGAAATAAGAACAATACAGCGCAAGCTATATCTCTCAAAATGAACAAGGATTAAGGCTCAATGTTTAGAGAAGAGAGAATGAAAGCTTTGAATGAATGTTGTATGCTCTTGGTGTTGTAAATGTGAAGCTCTCAAATGATCTATTTATAGGCATATGAGACTTCATATTCAAATTTAAAAAGATTCACATGTCAAAGACAACATCATTCACTTTTTCAAAAAATTCAAATAAAAGGTTCTTCTTTTTCAATTGTCAAAGATAACATCATTCACTTTTTCAAAGAATTCAAATAAAAGGTTCTTCTTTCTCAATTGTCAAAGACAACATCATTCACTTTTTCAAAAAAATCAAACCTAATCTTTTACTTTTGACATATGACAAAATGAGCACACTTTCATTTTCAAAAAATTCAAACCTAATCTTTTACTTTTTGTATAAGTCTAAAAAAGTATCAATCACTTTTGAAAATATTCAAATAAAACATGCACATGTGAAAGATGACAATCAATCATCTTTAATATTTTCAAAGTTCAACCCTTTAATCAAGGCATGCACATGCAAAAGATGACAATCAATCATCTTTCAAAATTTTCAAATTTAATTTTCAAAAATATTCATGCACATGTGGAAAATGTATTTTAATGCTTTATGATAAAATATTAATTTTGAGCATTAATCCTAATTTCGAATTTTGAAGAGATTTACAATATTACTCTATAATTTTAATGTGAACTTGTTCCCTTCTTGCTCATGCTTGTTTCCTTGATGTGCTTGACTCCATTGTGTAGACAACTTGAGTTTGAGACTTCTTTATTCTTTGAATTCATTTGTTATCATCAAAATCCATGTGTAGATTTATAATCACATGAAACTTGAAACCTTGAGTTCAACAATCTCCCCCTTTTTGATGATGACAAATATTTGATAGAACTTGAAACCTATATTAATACTTAAGCTCCCCCTGAAAATATGCGTTAGTTTTTCAAGCAAAAGTATAAATATAATTCTAAGCATATATAACAAGTTTAGCAATTTAAACAATGTTAATGTTCTAGTCTAACACTTCTCCCCCTTTTGGCATCATTAAAAAGGATCCGCAACAAGTAAATGGACTGAAGAAAACGATGCGTTTAATAGTCACTGTAGATAGTTGAAAAATGGAGCCGTCCGTGACCCGACAAGTGCTGCAAAGCCTCGAGGCCTAACTCTATGAATTTAATACGGCTGAAGATTTAAACAATCGCCTGATGTTGTTGACAAACGGGATTGAAGGCTCCGAGTTTCTATAAAAAAAAAGATCATTTTCATCTATCGGATGCCAAAAAAATAATCACTTCTTGACCTGAGTTCTGTTTTTCCACAACGATAGAATGGCTGAGCAATTCTCTTCCACTAATGTTCCAGACTTGAATCAGGAACCCTTGACGCATCAATCATCAATCTTCTCTCCTGAGGCCGTCAATACCATGATAGGAGCAGTGAACCGTTTTTCTAGTAAGGCTGATTCTGAGATTATTGCAGAATCAAGAATGCTCAGTAATCAATATGCTGCCTCTGTTACGATCATGTCTCGAAGGTTAATGGCGAGGGTGAGTGAGATTGATCATCTTAACATGCAAATATCTGAGTTACGACAGAAGCTTGCTAATAAGGATAGTGAGAATAAAAGGCTAAAGCAAGAAAACCAAGAGTTGAAAAAATTTGCAGATTGATATGCTCATGATCTGCAACCACGAATAGAAGAGCTGGAACGAGAAAGGGTTCAGATACAAGGTCAACATCGGCAGATAACAGCAGAGGTTCATCGTTTACTAGAAAAATAGGGACAATCTACTGTTAATCTCGCTGGCTTAGTAAGAAAACTTTTGACAATGTGTGTCCGGCATATCTTGTATTTCTTTTGACTAAATAAGATTTGAAGAGAAAATAGTTTGTCTTATTCTTTATGCTATCTCTATAAAATCAGTCCTGAAGTTCATCTAATCCGCATCAAGTTTTCATCTCATTTCTATAACTCATCTGCATTCCTTCAGCATTCTCGTTTTAAGCCTTCTATTCTTTTCTCAATGGCTCATTCTTCTAACATTTCTCTAGATCCATCCATGAGGCATTCTGCATCTCAACCTCCTGTTCTTTCTGCAGCTACCATTGGTGCCATGTTGCAGCAAGAAAATAATAATCTGACTAATAAGTCAGATTCTGATGCTATTTATGACTTGGTGAGTCTTGGGACTCGCTACTCTTCCTCTATTGTGGCTTTTTCTCAGCGGCTACAAGCCAAAAATCACGAAGTTGAAAAGCTCAAAGAACAAATTGTTGTACTTCAACAAATTGTTCAAGAGTCTCACACAAGGGAAGGAATCATTCGGCAGAAGAATAAACAGTTGAAATCTTTATTAGATTCTTCATTCCGCTTGCCGGTTCCCATGAATAAGAATGACATGATATTGTATGAAGAAAATGAGCGTCTCAAACATGAGGCTAAGAATCTCAAATTTATGTAAAAGTATTAAAAAAAATCTATCTCTATTTTTATTGATTCTGGTCTATCTTTTAAGAGATATTCATAGCATGCATCATTCCTTTTTCTCTTCTGATCATACATAATCTATCTTCTGGTAAAGGTTTTGTGAAAATATCTGCTAACTGATCGTGTGTGTTTGTGAACTCTAACATTATATCACCTTTTTGCACATGATCTCGAAGAAAATGATACCTTATTTCAATATGCTTAGTTCTAGAATGTTGTATTGGGTTCTTTGAAAGATTTATAGCACTTGTATTATCACATTTGATTGGAATGTGATTATACATGAGTTTAAAATCTTCAAGTTGTTGCTTCATGTAGAGAACTTGAGCACAACAACTACCCGCAGCAACATATTCTGCCTCAGCAGTAGATAGTGCAACAGAATTTTGTTTTTTACTAAACCAGGAAACTAATGCATGACCTAAGAAATGGCATGCTCCACTAGTGCTTTTTCGATCTATTTTACAGCCAGCATAATCTGCATCTGTGTAACTGATTAGATCGAAAGATGTGTGCTTAGGGTACCATAACCCTAGGTTAATTGTACCACTAAGATATCTAAGAATGCGCTTAACTGCAATTAAATGTGATTCTTTTGGAGATGATTGAAAACGTGCACATAAGCACACACTAAACATAATATCTGGTCTACTGGCTGTTAAATATAATAAGCTACCAATCATACCTCGATATATCTTCGAGTCAACTGGCTTACCGGATTCATCTTTATCAAGTTTAGTTGATGGGCTCATTGGTGTTCCAATTTCCTTAGCATTTTCCATCCCAAACTTCTTCAGTAATTCCTTAATATATTTTGATTGATTGATGAATGTCCCACTTTTTGCTTGCTTAATTTGCAATCCGAGAAAGAATGTAAGTTCACCCATCATGCTCATCTCAAATTCTTCCTGCATAGTCTTAGCAAAAACTTGACACATATTTTCATTAGTAGCACCGAATATTATATCATCAACATAAATCTGAATCAAAAGAATATCATCATTTTCATATTTAATGAAAAGAGTTGTGTCGATTTTTCCTCTTGAAAAACCTTTTTCAATCAAGAAACCACTGAGTCTCTCGTACCAAGCTCTAGGAGCTTGTTTAAGTCCATATAGTGCTTTTGTGAGTTTGAAAACATGATTTGGGGAAATATGATTTTCAAAACCTGGAGGTTGCTCAACATATACCTCTTCATTTATAAAACCATTTAAGAAAGCACTTTTAACATCCATTTGAAAAAATTTGAAATCTTTATAACAAGCATATGCAAGTAGCATTCGAATAGCTTCTAATCTTGCGACAGGTGCATATGTCTCATCATAATCGATTCCTTCTTCTTGATTAAAACCTTGGGCTACAAGTCGAGCCTTATTTCTAGTAATGACTCCAGACTCATCTTTCTTGTTTCTAAAAACCCATTTTGTTCCAATAATAGTATAATTTTTGGGTCTAGGAACAAGTGTCCAAACATCATTTCTTTCAAATTGATTCAACTCTTCTTGCATAGCTAGAATCCAAGATTCATCAAGAAGTGCGTCATCAATATTTTTGGGTTCAATTTGAGATAGAAAAGCAGTATGATTACAAATATTTCTAAGAGATGATCGAGTACTTACACCTTGTGAAGGTTCTCCCAAAATTTGTTCCACTGGATGATCTTTCACAAATTTCCACTGTTTGGTTGCATCTTGTATTAAATTTTGATGATCTTTCCTGATGGCTCCATGTTGAACTTCCTCTATTGCTTTCTCTTTGTTGAGATTGAGACTTTCTGTGTTAT
The DNA here is from genome assembly GCF_018687715.1 of Carya illinoinensis. Taxonomy (NCBI): domain Eukaryota; kingdom Viridiplantae; phylum Streptophyta; class Magnoliopsida; order Fagales; family Juglandaceae; genus Carya; species Carya illinoinensis. The sequence goes on from NC_056761.1 coordinate 37,500,200, forward strand.
TTATACCTTCTGTTTCTTCATCAATAGATTTCTTGGAGAGTGGAGAATTAGATTCATCAAATACTACATGCATAGATTCTTGTACAGTCAAAGTCTTTTTGTTGAATACTCTATAAGCTTTACTATTAGTAGAATACCCGAGAAAAATACCTTCATCAGATTTTGCATCAAACTTGCCTAAATTATCTCTGTCATTCAAAATAAAACATTTGCATCCAAATACATGAAAGTAACCAATGTTGGGCTTTTTCTCATTCCAAAGCTCATAGGGGATTTTATCTAATTTAGACCTTAACATAACTCTATTTATAACATAACATGCAGTACTTACCGCTTCGGCCCAAAAATAACTAGGCAAGTTGTTCTCATTGAGCATTGTTCTTGCCATCTCTTGAAGAGATCTATTTTTCCTCTCTACTACCTCATTTTGTTGAGGAGTTCGAGGAGCAGAAAAATTATGAATAAAACCGTTTTCATCACAAAATGTTTCAATATTTTTATTAACAAACTCTTTTCCCCTATCACTTCGGATACTTGAAATAGTATAGCCCTTTTCATTTTGAATTCTTTTGCATAACTTGGTAAAGGCATTATGTGCCTCATCTTTATGAGCAAGAAAGATGACCCAAGTATATCTAGAGAAATCATCAACAATAACAAACGCATAATATTTTCCTCCTAGACTTGCAACTCTATTTGGTCCAAAAAGATCCATGTGTATCAGTTGCAATGGTCTAGTAGTGGAAATATGTTTCTTAGTTTTAAAAGAAGTTTTTGTTTGTTTACCAAATTGACATGCATCACAAATTTTGTCTTTAAGAAAATATGTTTTAGGTAAACCTCTCACAAGATCATTTTTTGAAAGTTTGGAAATAAGTTCCATGTTGGCATGACCTAATCTTCTATGCCATAACCAACTAGTTTCATTTTGAGCTGACAAGCAAATAGCATCTTGTGAGGTAATTTCTTCAAAATCAATTGTATAAATATTATTGTTTCTAAAAGCAATAAAACAAATATTACAATCATGATCATTTAAAATAATGCATTTATCCATTTTAAAAGTAACTGTAAATCCTTTATCACATAATTGACTTATGCTTAAAAGATTATGTTTTAAACCTTCAACAAGTAGAACATCTTCAATTATGAGAGAAGATTCATTACCAATTTTACCTATTCCCACGATCTTCCCTTTCGAGTTGTCTCCAAATGTCACGTGTCCTTCTTCTTTAGATCTAAGATCAAAGAACTTAGTCTTGTCTCCCGTCATGTGTCTTGAACATCCACTATCTAAAAACCACTTATTTTTGCTTGTGGATGACTTCATGCATACCTATAAAAACAATTAAAATGATTTTTCTTGGTACCCAAGTTCTTTGGGTCCTTTATTTATTAGTATTAGAAGAAACAAGATTTTTAGGCACCTATATGGCCCTAATAGTCATTGTATGATTTCTTCTAATAGGACAAGTATGATAATTATGACCATTTCTATTACAAAAATTACAAATAGCATGTGACATATATGAAAAACTTGAATGATTATAATAATATCCTTTTTTGACAAAATTATTTTTATGAAAAGAATTTTGAATATTAGTCTTTGAGGTAGAATGATTATCAAAGAAATTTTTATAAGGTTTGTATTTTTGTTTTGGCATATATCCCAAACCTGCCTTGTCAAAAACACATCTTTGACTACCAAGAAGTTTTTCAAAATTTCTTTTTCCATTCGTAAAGTTTTCAACAATATTTTCTAAATCGGTTTTCTTCTTATTCAATTCAAGATTTTCATCTTTCAAAATGATACTTTCTTTTCTTAAAATTTCAATTTCGTTTGTTAAAGAAGAATTTTTCTTTTTCAAAGCAGTATACTTGATACCCAATTTTTCAAATTCCTCATAAATATCTTCTAAAACATTTTGCAATTCTTCATATGAAGGATTTTCAATATTATCAAGATTTGTTACCTCAATGTCATCTTTAGCCATAAGACAAAGATTTGCTGATTCTTCATTGCTTGCTTCACTATCTGAGCTACTTGAATCATCATCCCATGTAGCTTTCATTGCTTTCTTGCCCTTGTTTCGATCTTTCTTTAGCAGAGGACAATCTGGCTTGATATGACCAGGTTTATTGCATTTATAACAAATTAAAGTGTCGTTTTTACCTGAATCTTTCTTGGAAAACTTTTTGAAAGATTTCCTCGGAGGAGTTCTATTTTTCTTCAAGAACCTCTGAATTCTTCTTGTTATCATCGCAACTTCTTCATCTTTATCGTCATTTTCCTCATCTTCATCACTTTCACTTTCATGAGGAACAGCTTTAAGTGCTAAGCTCTTCTTTGGCTTTCCTTCTTCTTCTCCTCTTTTCAATGTGTACTCATGGGTGATAAGTGACCCGATGAGTTCATTGACTTCGAGCTTCTTGAGGTCTCTAGCTTCAAGAATCGCTGTAACTTTTGATTCCCAACGTTTTGGTAAAGAGTTGAGAATTTTTCTTACTATCTCCACCTTGGAATAAACTTTGCCAAGAGCTGTCAAGCTGTTTATGATGTTAGTAAAACGAGTGTGCATACTAGAAATAGATTCATCATCATTCATCTTAAACATTTCATATTCATGAGTAAGAATATAAATTTTTGATTCCTTGACTTGCGAAGTTCCTTCATAAGTTACTTCCAAGTTATCCCAAATTTCCTTTGCCGTAGCGCAATTCATTATTCTATTAAACTCATTTCCATTAAGAGCATTATATAATAAATTCATAGCAGTTAAATTTAAAGTATAAAGTCTATCGTCTTCACGATCAAACTCTTCTTCTTCCTTTTTGACCTTTACTCCACCAACCACTTTTGTTGGAATATAAGGTCCATTTACAATACATTTCCATATTTCTCTACCTTGAGCTTGAAGAAATATTCTCATTCTAACTTTCCAGAATGAGTAATTATCTCCACAAAAGAGTGGAGGCCGACTACTAGATTGACCTTCACCAAATGAAGCTGCAATGTTAGCCATAAGATCTTAACTCAAAAGATAGTTAATCTTATAATAGAGCTCTTAGCTCTGATACCAATTGTTGCCCAGATGACTAACACAAGAGGGGGGGTGAATTGAGTTGTATTAAAAAAAATAACAATTATAAATCAAATATATAAAATATAAACAAAATATGAAATAACAATAAATATAAAGAGTAAGGGTAAGAGAGAAGCAAACTCAGTATATTAACGAGGTTCGGCCCCACTGCCTACGTGCTCGCCTCAAGCTACCCCTTGAGGATTCCCAAATTCACTATTCAACCTCCTTCAGGTGGAGATAGAAACCTATTACACCTTTGAACAATACCGCTACAAAGGATCCGTGTAGAACACCCTCTACACTTGCAATCACCTTACACGTGGTGATTCAACTATTCCCTGTGTAGAATACTTTCTACACACACAAGGGTTATACACACCCTTTTTCTGATACAAAAGCTGATAGTGGGTAGGTTATCAGAAAACACTCCTCAACGAGTGAAATAAGAACAATACAGCGCAAGCTATATCTCTCAAAATGAACAAGGATTAAGGCTCAATGTTTAGAGAAGAGAGAATGAAAGCTTTGAATGAATGTTGTATGCTCTTGGTGTTGTAAATGTGAAGCTCTCAAATGATCTATTTATAGGCATATGAGACTTCATATTCAAATTTAAAAAGATTCACATGTCAAAGACAACATCATTCACTTTTTCAAAAAATTCAAATAAAAGGTTCTTCTTTTTCAATTGTCAAAGATAACATCATTCACTTTTTCAAAGAATTCAAATAAAAGGTTCTTCTTTCTCAATTGTCAAAGACAACATCATTCACTTTTTCAAAAAAATCAAACCTAATCTTTTACTTTTGGCATATGACAAAATGAGCACACTTTCATTTTCAAAAAATTCAAACCTAATCTTTTACTTTTTGTATAAGTCTAAAAAAGTATCAATCACTTTTGAAAATATTCAAATAAAACATGCACATGTGAAAGATGACAATCAATCATCTTTAATATTTTCAAAGTTCAACCCTTTAATCAAGGCATGCACATGCAAAAGATGACAATCAATCATCTTTCAAAATTTTCAAATTTAATTTTCAAAAATATTCATGCACATGTGGAAAATGTATTTTAATGCTTTATGATAAAATATTAATTTTGAGCATTAATCCTAATTTCGAATTTTGAAGAGATTTACAATATTACTCTATAATTTTAATGTGAACTTGTTCCCTTCTTGCTCATGCTTGTTTCCTTGATGTGCTTGACTCCATTGTGTAGACAACTTGAGCTTGAGACTTCTTTATTCTTTGAATTCATTTGTTATCATCAAAATCCATGTGTAGATTTATAATCACATGAAACTTGAAACCTTGAGTTCAACACAACTAAAAAACTAAATGTGTGGTTTTTTTTTTTTTTGTTTTTTTGGTGTAAGGGAAAAAACCATTATACATCAACTCTGAATTCCAGAGAGAAGAAGGGGGGGTGGGCAACAGTGCTTAGGTGAAGCTTTTTATTAAACCCGGATAACGGGTTTAAACCGGTACCTGGGTGTTATAAAACCGCATCCGGGCCGGATGAGTCCGGATTCAACGATAAGTGTATAATGGTTCTGAAATTGATCTTAGGGTACAAGAGTTGGCCTAGCAATATATTATAGGTTGAAGTAAAAATTAACACAAACAAACACAGGTTGGCAGAGGCGGCCCTAGGGACAAATAGGAGTAAAATTCTCCTCTTTCTTTGACTATGGAAGTTTTTAGTGGATATAAAATTCCTCTAATAATTGAAACAATTAGCTACTCAGGTATAATGATTCGTAACATTGGCTTAATTGTTTCGGTCAAGTTAGGTGGACAAAAACCAGTAAACCAGTACTTGACAAGCTCAAGCTCTAAAACCCATCACAACCGAATACTTCTCAAACATTCAAACATTCTCTTAAAAAAAACTCAAAATCGCCAAAGAGAGAACAAAAAAATAGAGAAAAAAAACATACCCACGGATGAAGAAAACCCAAATAGATCTCCCCGATAGCCACCGGCATCCACTGGTCTGGGACCCTCTGCAAATCTGGAAAAAGAACAAAAAAAATAAAAAGTAGAAGATGGAAAGAGATGTTTCTAGAAACAAAAAGAAGTAGAAGACGACGGAGCAAAAACCTAACCTTGGGTTGTAGAAGTCGACGACGGAGCAAAAGAGTAGAACACGATGGCCGCTAGTAACAGATCTTCGATCGGCAGAAAGAGTAGAAGATCGAGAGAGAGGAGGGAAGTCTTGGGGAGAAATCTCTCGAGGGGCCGAGGGGGGGTGGGGAGCGGCTACTCGAGAAGCAGAAAGATTAAAGCAATCAAACTTGCTTTGCAAACCCTACCCGGGCATTAATTGGAAAATTTTCCTTTTACAAACCCGGGTACCGGGTTTAAAATCCGGGTTCCGGATTTAAAATCAGGTACCCGGTCCGGATTCATCCGGTTTTCTAAAATCCGGATTTCGGACCGGATTTAACCCGATCCGATAACCGGAACCGGAAATCCGGTTATCTGGGTTTCGGGCCGGGCTGGATTTTATCCGGCCCGTATGAACAGCCCTAATCTTAAGGTATTTAATTAACTTGTTTGTAAATGAAGATATATATTTGAAAAAAAAAAAAATTAAATAGAACATTTGAGTTTAGATATTATTAAGATATATATAAAATAAATAATAAAATTTACTTCTTTCTATATTTTAATCTTTTAAGACAAATGACGATTTAACATGTCATGAGTCTTAAATTTAAATGCTGACATAAGACTACTCACGTTACGTTACGTTGAGTTCACTTAGGACCTGTTTGGAATTGTGGTGAGAGATCTAAAAAGTGCAGTAGAACAGTATAAAATTCTTATATGATAAAATTTATCCGTTTGATAGTTTTACATTAAAGTACTTCTAAATTAAGAAAAAGCAGAAAATTACTTTTCAACAAAAATACCAAAGTGATTTTTTTGTCAGAAACACTTCAGAAAAAGTAATCCCTATTTTACCGTGCTATGTACATTACGAAATGACCCTCATCATTTTAGCACAATGACAATTTTGTCAATTTATATTTTTTATTATTCCTGTATAATCTATTCAATATTTTGCCTATCAATATTTTTCATTCTTCTCCTATCACTTATGTATCATTGAATAAATTTTCTTTTTCATTATAATTATTGAAAAATCTATTAGACTATTATTATTATTATTATTTTATTTTTACCAAGTATATGCCCTTTTATGTCAAAAAGTACTTTTTAAATTTGTTTCCAAACAAATTAGTATGTTAAAAAGTGCTATAGACATACGGATCTAAACAATAAATAATTTTTTAATAGTAGAGTTTATTGCATTAAGTTATAAGCTATAAGCTTTAAGTTAAAAATAATATTTTCTACCGCAATCCCAAATATGCACTTACTAAGGGAGGATTTGAACCATATATAAGAAAAATATTAAGATAAAAATAAATAATGAAATCTATATTTCTTATCCGTTTAAGATTTTAAAAGTGTTTTAAAACTAAAACTATTTCGATTTATATGCTACTTTTATTAAAATTGGTTAAATATTAAAGTCATGTTGAAAACTCATAAATTACAGAGATATTTGAGTTATATTGAATATATATGTACTTTTATATAATTCTTTCTTATTTAATTAACGGTACTGAACATCAGATTCAAAAGTTTCTAAAATCGCTTATCGCTTGATGCCAAGAGATGTATCAAACGGGAAGAATTGCAAAAATATAAAGAAAAATGATATTTATAATGGTAAAAATATATAAGTATTGTGTAATATTTTTTTAAAAAAATAAATAAATATAAAATTTATATAAAAGAAAATTTAATTTTTTAATAATAAATTTAAATTTATTTTAAAATAATTATGAGATGTGAAAATAATGTAGTATTACTAAAACATGGTGTAAAATGAAACCTTGCAGTGCAAGTTTGCAATAACTGGTCGCAGGGAATAATTTATAAAGCCCCACTACCTGTGAGATTGCCACGTAAGCATGACGACGCGGAAACGCAATGGGAACGATTGGAGTGTACACAAATGGGGATCACGTACGACCAAAAGAGGGGAGAGAGAGAGAGAGAGAGTTTCCGCGTAGATGGATAGACGAGACTGGAGCGACTACTAGAAAGAAGAAAAGAAGCTGCAATTAGGAAAGACAGAAACAAGGAGCTTTCTTTGTTAATTAAATCTGAACGAATAATTAAAAAAAGGCTTTAGTTGACACCTAAGCAACAAGGAAATCTCTCTTCTTTTCTTGGCCATTCACACCTGCTGTTCACACCAACCTTATATATAGATCTCTCTTTTTCTCTCTCTCCTTTCTTTTTCCATCGATCTTTCTCTCTCTTCTAGTACAGTTTTTGACGGAAAATTAAATCTTGTACTAGCTTTTTTCTGGGTTTTTCGGTTGTTATGGAAGGGCATCACCTCCATCATCCTCACCATCAACAGCAGCATCTCCATCATCAGATCAGTATTAACGTTGATGCGGGTGATAGATTTCCTCAATGGAGTCTTCAGGAGACGACGGAGTTCTTGAGGATCCGAGCAGAGCTGGATCGAGCTTTCATGGAAACGAAGAGGAACAAGCTTCTCTGGGAAGTTATTGCAACAAAGATGAAAGAAAAGGGTTATAATCGCAGCGCTGAGCAGTGCAAGTGCAAATGGAAAAATCTCGTTACGCGTTATAAGGTACGATCTTAGTCAATACCCACCATAACCTACCCTTCTTATGTATATATTATCGCCTCTGTATCGAATATTTTTGTTTTGTTTTTTTCCCCCTTCTAGATTAGGGATAGTCTTAATTAGCAGTTTAGCTTCATGGCTTTTCTTTTTCTTTTTTCATTTTCCTTTCTTTTTTTTTTTTTTTTTTTTACTTGGTGAGTTTTCAGGGGTGTGAGACAACGGAAGATGATGCCATGCGTCAACAATTCCCGTTTTACAACGAACTTCAAGCGATTTTCGCTTCGCGGATGCAGAGAATGCTTTGGGCTGAAACCGAAGGAGGACCGAGCTTGTCGAAAAAGAAAGCTACCCAGCTGTCATCGGACGACGAGGAAGATAACGAGGAGAGTGAGGAAGAGAAGGGTAGCACTCCTAGAAAGAAGATGAAAAAGGGCAAAAGTAATATTATAGGAAGTAGTGGCGGTGGGAGTGGAAATATTAAGCAGATTTTGGACGAGTTTATGAAGCAACAGATGCATATGGAGGCGCAATGGAGAGAAGCGTTCGATGCGAGGGAAAACGAAAGAAGATTGAAGGAGATGGAGTGGAGGCAGACGATGGAAACATTGGAAAACGAGAGGATAATGATGGAGCAGAGGTGGAGAGAGAGGGAAGAGCAAAGGAGGATGAGAGAGGAGGCTAGGGCTGAGAAGAGGGACGCTCTTATTACAGCTCTGCTAAACAAGCTCAGGCGAGAGGATCGTATGTAGTGTTGCTTTCATACGTTTTTCTTTGTATCATCCGAGAGGCGGACCGAACAAGCAGCAGCTCTGAACTAGACTGCAGAGAGGTACTTCGTCTTGGAACTGTACTTCTCATGTTGGAGATGTTCTGGGTCTTGCATGACTTATCCTATTTTATCATCTCCTTCTGTTTTTGCCCACCGAGCCTAATTTTGCCAGTGAAAAAAAGCTGCTTCCACCTTTTCATTTTCATGTAATTAGTACTCGTTTCGCTCTCCAAACTATATAGATATGATCCAAATGATTATTACGCATCTCAGTTTTCATTCAGATAACATGAGCAAAAGAACCTAGCTAGCTAGAGTACCATAAACCCACAAAACATTATGTCTGACGTGATGACTACGAACATGATATACATAAATCGATTCCACTGCGATATATGCACAGTTTAACGTTTGTGGTACGTTCTTGCTATCACCTTCACGATATGTAGTGTTGTAACTTGAATGAATTGTAACTGGTTGATCGTTAATTAGCCATATTCAAAACCTAGAAAAAAGTCATGAATTAAATTGCCCTCTATATACGTTGGCTAGAAATTAAAGTCTAGCTAGTCATATATGAAGTTAAGAAGCTTTCTGCTTAAGCCTTACTTTGATGGTGCAAGAGACGCATTTTCGTTTCATAAGCATGCGCGCGCAGTATGTAATACAAGTATTGGTGATCGAACGGTTTTTTAGTGAAGACTGACTGCATGAAGGTTATATTCAAATTAAGTACTAAATATATGCAGTTTAAAAAGGCCGTCTTGATTCTGTATAAGTTCAGTACGTACTACTCATCTGATCATCGATATTATATATCACGCAAAAGCACATGACAATTTATGCTTTAGTACGTACATATATAGTAGGACTACTAAGTATTATTTCCACTCTGAATTTTGTTCAAATCTGTGTTGATTATGATCATCATCTGGAAGTTGAAACTGCATGTGGCGTTGGATGAATTAATAATGCATGATAAGAGTAAGCTAGCTGTAAGTACGTACGCAGAACTGACCGTGAGCTTAATTCACAATATATGCATGAGTTAAGCTTCGTTTATTTATCTGGGCCTTAGATAATTTATATATTGGAGTTGTCATGAAAGCTTTAATTGTATATATGATCGAGTGAAGTAAATCTAGGCAGCCATATATCATGACATGCAGCTAGCCAGCTAGCTTCGATAATATATATATATATATATATATATATATATATAGAAAATGATTTATATATACTTTTTTTTTAAATGACAAATTTGGGACCCATGAAATTATTAAAAGATCTATCGATAGATCTCAGTTTTTTTCAATAGAAGTGAGCTATATATACATGCACACCCTATATAGCTAAATAATTTTGTCTGTCACTAATTATATATCGATTAACTGGTATGATAGACCAGTTCTTTTCAACGTCGACGACCTAGCAGCTAGTTTTTTTTAAATTTGCCAATCTCGTGAGAGTGAAACTTTATGAAACTTTGCATTACTTTATGGTTCAAGTTGAAGTTTCGCACTCATATATTATATAATATGCATGCTTAGGTATATATTTGAAATACCATATCTTTGTGCGCGCAGATGTTTTGCCCAGTTTCATTATGGCTTTACATTATGCGTTAGATCTACTTTAATTTAAAAGTAATTTTACAATCTAACGTACTGTATTAAACCACATCAGTTTGTAGATATATTTTTATATAATTCATTTATAGCTAAAATATTTCTCATGTTATTACGAATTGGTTTTGTAACTTATATATTAATACTTATATTATATATATATATATATATAATATATTATGGTTCTGAGAATACATATATAGAAAGCTGCGATAAGTCTGCAAAGGTATAATGTACGTAAGCAAAACAAACATATAAAAGTCAGCGTTCTAATGTCTAATTTGATAGAAAGTATTAAAGTAGTTATACTTTGATAATACTTATCGCATGCAGTATCCAAGTCTTCATGCCCATTTAAGGAATATGGAGGCCGAGGTATACATATATATATATATATATATCATGTCACGACCTAGCCAATACAATTTGACTCAATTTGATACAATTTTTCTTAGTATTGTTTGGCCATCAAGATTTCTCATCTCAAACATAAAATTTTCATCTCATCGTTACAACTTTTTCAAATTTTAATACAAAATATAATAAATAATTTAACTTTTTTCCTACTTTTTCAAATTTTAAAATAATAATAATATTAAAATATAATATTTTAATATTTAATCTTAAAATTCAAAATTCTCATCTAAGAAATCTCAATGGTCAAGTCATATTTGGTCCTAATTAGTTGGCTACTAAGAATAAAAAAATAAAAAATCTTCCAACTATATATATATTCAAATTATATAGTACTTGACGAAATTAAAACAGCTTACCTTAACATTAAATTATTCCGAATTAATGTGGCTCTAGCTCTTGAAGTGGACCGTGCATGTGTCTCAAAATTTTTTTCTTTTTTAATTGCATCGATCCCATGATCAACAATATGGCTCGAATAAGCTGTTCTTTCTTCAAAAATAGAAAAAAGAAATTGAAACGTTTGAAGGCTTTGAAGATAAAGTCCATCAGTACGTATATCCAGATTAATTAATACGTGGAACATGATTTTCTTTGTCACACAATAATTTTGTTACAATATCGTGACATGCATGGTTGAAAACCTAATTAATTTGTTACACTTATATCTCACTAGATTTATTAATTTATACTTTAGGCAAAGAAATAATTGGTTTGTACAACCACGAACCCCACCATATCGTTTGACGGATCCCACACAGGAAGGGGAAAGGAAAAAAAAAACCCAAAGGTCCGAAAAAAGAGGCAAAGTAAGAAAATCATGATATTTTGCTACGTGATTCTGTGAGATGATTAGTAGTAATTTACTTAGATTTTCTTGACCCTTTGCCTCGAAGAAAGGCCCAGATTGTCTCATGATCTTTCTTTTTCCTCTTTTTGTGATCTTTTGAGGAGATGCACGAGCGCATTCCATGGATCCTACCTCTTTTTTTTGTGATTATTAATACCAGGGCATGAGTTATACGCCTCTGTAACGTCCAATCCGAATGCTCCAACCCAATCATTTCTTAGGAAACATTTGATAATGATCTAGAAGCTTTTGAATCCTTCAGAAATTCGATTTATCATTATGAGGTCCAGCTAAAGTTAGCTCTGCACGCAGACACATAAACGCGTTTCCGGCTAAAGCTCATTATAAAATGTTCACACCCCAAAATATATATGCTTTTACTTTCGGGTCAAAGCTGTCTTCTTCCTGATCATGATCCGGATTAACAAACTCGCAGAGAAATTTTATTATCATTTTGGGTCCTATCTATGTATTGTAGGGATATTGTTTGCATGTGTCCTAGAAAATCTGATTGGACCAGCCAGCTATATATATATATACACACATATTTTCTCGACTAGCTAACAACCTTTGATTTGTTTTCTTAGGGTTAGACAGCCGGAGATCGAAAAGAAAACTGTGGGGAACGATCTGTACAAAAGATGGTGGTGGCCAACTTGAGCATATTCAAACTAATAATAAAATAAATCGTACGTAATTTCTCGTAATAATGATGGCAGCCGTTGTTCAGATATTTGTAACTAATGATCGATCCAAAGTGGATTCCATCATTTGGGGTACTACTGTTCTTGCCCTACTGTTTTTCCAACCCGTCCTTGTGAAATACGCAAAACATGTCGGCATGGATGTCCTGTTGCTCCTCGTTAATGATATCCGTTTTTTCTTTCCAGTACATGTCGACATGTATGTACTACTGTTGTCAATCATAAGTGGTATATGTACACAGACCTACTCGATCGATCTGGGATGGGTTCACTCAAACTTCCATGCATCCCATTCGCAATATTAACCCCCTAAACACTCATCTTTGCAAGAATTAATCAGTACTCATCTGGTTGATGAAATTTCAATATACCCCAAATTTTTTATTTATAAGGCAAAATACCCCATTAAACTAAAAAAAAAAATTATTTTTTTATTTGTTTTTACAAATAAAAGCATTTGTTTTTACATGTTTTAATTTGTAGGTTATTTTTTTGTTTGGAACAAAATATTTCATGTTACTTATGTTTAATTTTTGTTTTAATCTAAGACGAATCATTTCATTTTTTTTAAACTAACTTCTTTTTGTTAAAAGTTTTAATTCTTTTACAATATTGTTAATGACGAATTTTTCATAGAAAATTCTATACATCACTATACATTCCCACTTTTATCTCACTATGTAAGATGTTATATATTTATTATCATTCAATAATCCTTTATTAGATGATTCTTTATCATCGAATGATAATAAATGTATCATATCTTATATAATAAGATGAAAGTGAGATATGAGTGTGATTTATAACATTACTCGTTTTTCATATATAGTTTATTGAAAAATTCTAATTTCATCTCACTATATGAGATGTAGTGCATTTATTACTACTAAATGATCATTTATTAGATGATTATTTATTATCTAAATGTGATAAATATGTCACAGCTTAAACAATAAAATGAAAATAGAATGAGAGTGTAGTATTGTTAAGAATATAATACAAATAATTAAATTTACATCTTCTCATGATTAGTTTAAGTTTTTGAGACAAGTAGTAATTTTTACACAGCATCAGAGCAGAGATCTTGAATTCAAATTCTGACTCTATACTCAATTTCATTTTATTAAATATTTTATATATTGAACCATCCGTTAAAGAGAAATCTAACTCACACTTGAGTAAGAGTATTAAACATATTATACAAAAAATTAAATCTATCAATTTCTATCCCCTTATTGAAACAATTAAAGGTAGTTTGAATAGTGAGATGAGATAGTTTTAAATAAAAGTTGAATGAAATTTATTAAAATATTATTTTTTAATATTATTATTATTATTTTAAAATTTTAAAAAAATTAAATTATTTATTATATTTTATATAAAAATTTTAAAAAATTATAATAATAAATTCAAAAGAGATAAAATCGTTTCCGATATCCAAACGCCAAACGGGCCTTCAGTGTACATGATTTCCCATGTGTATATCATTACTATTGTCCAGTACGTTTGCTAAGAAAGGTATCGGTGAGGGCGGCGAATAAGGTAGGCTGTCTAATCTCCATTACTATTCGGGTTGGTGGACCCCACGGCCCATTGGAATGGGAAGGGGTCCCTAAATTTCAATGCACAACGGATTCGCTGACTTTTGAGATATAATGGCTGAGATGTCAGCTCTTGATCTTGCCCATTCCTCAAGATAATTCTTTTTTAACAGGACCACGCTAAACTTCGATCCAATATAAAATTCTCTTAAACTTTCTTGCATTTTGGAGACTTGGTCATTGGTCAAATAATCACGTCACACGGATTACATTTTTATATAATATAAGTTTTCCTTTTTTATTTTAAAAATTTTATATACAGTTATTTTTATATATTTTATTAATATAATTAATTATATTATTTTTTTAATAAAAAAGAATTATTTTAATCAATTATTTTAATAAAATATATAAAAATAATATATACAGGTATAAAAAATGATTTTATTTATGTTTAATCACAAAAAGCATTTAACAAGGAAAACGATACTAATATAATACTTTTTTACAATTATTTACACAATTATATTTTAAATGAATGATATTTTTATAAAATGACTTATAAAACTAATATTGTTTTATTAAAATGCACTTAATTTAAAATATAGTTGTAAAAAGAATTGTACGTCTATTCTTTTTTCCCCCTACTTTATTTTATCTTTTTCCTCCCTACTTTTTATTCATAGAAATTGAATTGGTCATGGTTCCACTATTGAAGATCGAACCCATAGAGTTTTTACTAGTACGTACGTGCTTTCTTTGCGATGAGAAAACATAAATTTATTGCTTTCAATAATTCAAAAAGGTTGTACTAATTAATTAATCTACTTTTAAGTTAATGGTCCCACGAGCATTCAAATCCAATATTATTAATCATGCCATGTTTTTTTTTTTTTTTTAATCGATCATGCCATGTTGTTGTTATCAGCATCGGAGACTTGAGAACCACTTTATTATTATTATTAAGAAATATATATATATGTATATATATATATATATATATAGGATAGTGCTAGCAGGCGTCTAGCACTTACCGCTGAGCATATTATTAACACAAATATAGAGATTTTTTTTTTTTGTAAATATGTTTTTAATATATTTAATTATTAAGAAAAAAAATATAATTTCACTAATAATCACTTTCTTAATCATTAAGTAAAAAATAAATTAAAAAAATTAAAATGCATAAACAATAAATTTGGAAGGTGCCACTAACATTTATCATATAAATATATATATATATATATATTATGGATAATGATAGACCTTTGGGATGTACACCGGCTCAATCAGAGTTGGATTTAGATGACTTACATAGGTTTCAATTCGACTTCAACTCTGATTTATCGATAGATTCGATGTGAGTTAGACATACATATACATTTTAGACACATGCATATATATAGCCTAAAACCAGCTATATTTTGTACAATAAACAAACCCTAATGAATCCACCTCCATTGCCTAAAACCAACAAATAACACAAATTAGAGAGTACATAGATGACTGGTCGCCAATGCTTATAGGGGTACACGGCGTATTTCTTGTATCTATATTGAGGAAGTATATACCCAACCCTACTCATGTAATTGACTATGAGCCACTTCAACTTTAGGAAAATCTGATTTATACGGAAGAGCCGGTGTAGATTGTAGAGAGGAAAGAACAAGTATTATGGGCTCAGACTATTCCATTGGTTAAAGTGGTATGGAATAATCATGCTAATAGTGAAGCTTCTTGGGAACTAGAGAACGAGATGAAAGTCAAATATCCATAGTTGTTCGTTAGGGATTTGGATGGCTTGTGACAAATTTCGAGGATGGAATTATTTTAAAGGTGGGAGGATGTAATATTCGGCCTAAGGCCCCAAACCCAAACTCAGAAGTAAATCCAACTCTTGAAGGGCTACACATCACTGTTTAGGTAAATATATTTCCCTCTGTCACTTTCAGTTTTTCCCCTCTCCCTCTTTAATTTTGTTTTCATTTTTCCCCATGTCTTGGCAATTTCCCCTTCATCTCCTTCTGCCCAAAATCTCCCTTTTCAGACCCCACTCTCCCTTGGTGCACAACTTTCCCCACTCCCTCTTCTACGGTTTGCTCTAAGTTTGGAGTGTTGTAGTTCTTGGGTCACCTTGGAATCGGTGTTTTTTTGTCAAGCCACCTCACCAGTTTGTTTTCATGTGTTGGTAACTCTCTCTCTCTCTCTCTCTCTCTCTCTCTTTGAATTTCAAAATCTATTATTTTCTCTTGGTATTCATTTATCCACCAGAAAATTTCAGAATTCGATTTTTAGTATATTTATCTTTTTATTTTTTTTACTTATTTTCATTTTTGCCTTTTTATTTATTTATTTTTTTGCATAGCCATGCGATATCCTCTTTTATGCAAATATTCTGGTCACCATCATTTCTCCAGTTTCTTTGTGAACTAAGGTAATGCCCCTCTTTTACTGTCCGATTTTTTTTTCATCAATTGAAGTGTGTTTCACCTACTATTTAATACCATTTTTGAGAGTAAGGATCTATGAAACAGAGCATTTTTTAGTGCCCTAGACAACTGCAAGCTGTTTTAAACTTCCCTCACACAAAATCTAGGTATGGTAACCCTAGTGCCCTTTTTTCCTTTTTGCAAATTTTATTTATATAGTGCAAATTGGTGGTTGATATCATTGTGAATGCTGGAAAAATTGGTCTGTTTATACTTGAACTTGAGGGTTTTGTAATATGTTGAGTAGTTGGATGTGAAGTTTGGGTGGTAGATTGTTGGGTTAATATGTGATTCATTAGGTTGATATGAAGTAGTTTGTGTTAATAGGTGGTTGTTTGGACTAGTTATTGTGGGGTTGTTTATGGATGATTGGGTTTATTTTATGATTGTTATCAAGTTGATCATTTTGGGCTGGTTGTAGTTGAACTATTACAACTTGTGTGGATGTTTGGGACTAAGTTATTTGTTAAGTTAGGGGTTTATTAAATAAGCTGGTGGCATGTTTGTTTGGGTTTAGAATTTATGTGGTGAACGTTATTTGCTTTAGTTTGTGATATCATTAAAGGTCGGACTCAGTGTTAAGATTACACGTTGCAAAAGTTGAGGTAAGCAGGGTTTCATACTAAACTTTGCATAAAAAAAAAAATGAAATGAGGTTGACTTTTAAAATATGCATGTTTTATTTTTGAAAATGAATGCGAAAAACAACCTCAATTATTTGTTTGGGCACTATTCATGAATTCTGTATAAAAGAGAAAGTAATTTTGTCATGAATAATGCAGAAATGAGCTCATTTTTTGCATATTGTTTCTAAACTTTGTAAAAAGAGCGAAAATGAAATTCTTAAAGTTTTGTTATGGTTAAGATGAAGATACTTTGATTTTTGTTATGTTGAATACATGAAATGATTTGAAGCTACTCAGTATTTTATTATGATACGATGTGTAAGTTGAAAAACCTTGGCATGAGTTTCTGATTATGATTTATTTCTGATGATAATTCTGTTCTGTTTCTGTTAAGGTCTCGCCATGGGTATAATAGTGGCATACAATCCCGTGATTTGTAACCCTACCACGGGGTGAAATATGGTATCTATTCTGATATAATGCTTTGATGCAATATGAAGATGATTTTTTAGTTTACGATATGTCAACGGGTTTATTTTTTGAATAAGAAAGTTTTACTAAAAATTGCACTTTGATATTTTGTAAGATGTTTTGTTTTCTGTATTTTGAAAGTGATTGTTTAGATTCTGCATTTTGAAAGTAAGAGTTTTGTTATGCATTCCAAACTCTATAAATGTTCATGTTTACATACTAGTATAGTTTATTTGCTTACTAAGTTATTAATAACTCATTTTCTTATCTCTATAACATTTTTTAGATGACTTTGATGATAAAGCTGAGGATCAATAATAGAGTATGTGGCAAGAATATTTGAGAGTAGTGGTTGAGTACCTTGGAGTTCTAGTGCTATTGGAAGACTTATTTATTAAGTAAATTGATTTTAGTATGTTTAGATGATTATGAAGATTTAAGTATTATTTCAGTTCATTATGTTAATTGAGACATGTGGAGAAGATAATTTATTTAATTTGGATTATTGTATTGAGGAATTAATGGATTGATATGTGCAGTTAATTGTATTAGAGGAATTTATGTTTGAATTTAGAGGCTTTGCAAATATATTTTTGGATATGAAAGATATAATATAAATTAGTTCTTATCAAGGTATAAGAGCTAATTCTTCGAATTTCTAGGAACGGGATGTTATATATACACTCCATATTAATTGTTGATATTTTAAAAAAAATATCTAAACCTTTCTTAAAAATCAAATTTTATGATGCACATAATATATATATATATATATATATATATGAGAAATGATAGAACTATTACTTTATAACAACTCGTATACAATTATATAATATAATAATATTATTTTAAATCTTATTTTGACTTTTACTTCTAATTTGATGGATTTAAATATATTGTAAAAGATGTGTCTCGCCACCTGTTGTGACCGTTCACTTGCAACTAGTAACTTCAGCAACACTATATGCTTGAGACACCTCCGATACTTAAGTCAGATACAAATTAGGGATAGTAATTTAAGAATGCTCAATTAGCTCTGTTAGGCGGTTACATGCTATATGTATATATAGGGGTGGAGAATATTGGATGATTACCATTAGTCGATCAATTTCGCATAAGACTTAGCCACAATAAGGCTTATCCCTAATATGACGGAATTATCTGGTCATTATTCTATCTGTACCAATAATGCTGGGTTTATTCGTCCTAATAAACCGGACGGCTAAAGTCTACGATTCACAACTCTTTTGAATAGCTATCCCTTACAGAAGATGGGCTTTGGGCCCCTAACTTGGGCTAGACCAATATTGACTCTTCCAAGCCAAAAACCCAACTAACGGGAATTGATTTCGTTGTATGAGTCACGGGTTATGAGGTACTAACTTTACTTGTTTGTCACGGGTCATAAGGCCCTGTTTGGTTGTTGGAGTGTATTGAGATTAACTCAGTTCAGTCTAATTTTTAGTTGATTCTAACATCCAAATACACAACTCTCAAATCACTAACTTCATCTCAATCCAAAACCTTTTTACACGTAGGATCTACAACTTTTTTCAACTCAACACATTTTTATAGGTGGGATTTACAATTTTTCAATTTCTCATAAATAAATATATACTCATCTTAACATCCAAATATATCTAAACTTATTTTAGGTGAGCTCAATAAAAATCACATCACTAATTCAATTCACTACTATTCATAAATAACTCAACTCATCTCAACTCAATTCAACTCAATATCCAAACGCAGCCGGCTTGGTTTAGATAGTGAGATGAGATGGTTTGTGAATAGTAGTGAAATGGTTTGAGTTGAGATGCATTATGAGGTTTTGAAAAATAAGAGGAAAAAAAAGTATATTATAAAGTTAAAATATCGTTAGAAAATAGATTTTTAATATTATTTTTATTTTGAAATTTGAAAAAATTGAATTGTTTTTTATTTGAAAGTTTGAAAAAGTTGTAATGATTAGATGAAAAAGTTAAAAATTTGAAATTGGAAAGTATTTGTATTTGTGTTATTTGGATATTAAGATAAGATGAGATTAGATTGAGGGCCTATTTGAGCCGGTCTTTGGCTTGCGAAGCTTGGCTCGACTCAAAAAACTCAAGTTCGAGCTTTAGAGTTTTATTTAATCTTTATTCGAGCTCGACTTGGAAAACTAAACTCTCAACTCGAGTTCGAGCTTAGCTCAAGTTGTTTAATTAATTAATTTATTTTGAATAAGACTTAATAATTAATAAATTAGATAAATAAAAAATCTAATATTGAATTTGAATAACTAACAATTAGAACCTCTATTGAATTATAAGATTTTAAAAATTTATATATAATTAATATGTAGCAAGTTGATATTTATCCATAATAACAATATATTATATGCCTACATAAATTATAAATAATTATAGGTTATACACCAACGTATCAGCGTCGATTTTGTTGTAAAATTGATAGCCCACTGACGTAGGAGAACCCTGCTTAGAATTGATCAAAACTAGTCAATTGTGGGAGAGAAAACCGATCCCATCGGTCTCGATGTGTGTTTGTGCAATCTTCAATTTGCCATTGGTGTCTTTGTGATGGAGGGATGCTGCGAAGAAGAAGAAATAGTCTCTGTGATGGAGGGTTGCAGAGGATTCAGACACAATGTGATGAAGAAGACGACGCGAGGAAGAACAAGAAGATGAGAGTTATTAAACCTAGTTCAAAACCTCCAGGCCCAAAATGACGTCGTTTCACTCATTTAAGTGAAATGGTGTCATTTCATATGCATATATTTGAAAAAAAAAAAGATTAGATGGGATCGACTAGTTTAGCAATTTCCAGGGGTTCGAATCGGCGCCGAACTGCTAATGTTGATTTTCTCATTTATTCTCTCACCCGCCAACTGGTTTCTTGCCGGTTCTTTGCTTCAGCGACTAATTTGATAGGTTCCGGTGATTCTTGTACACTCCTAATACATACACATAATATTATAGCATATATCTATTTCATATATAATTTCCACGTACTAGTATATAAAATTATTAAATCTTATCAACTAATTATTATACAAATTATAAAATATAACTATGAAGCATATTCAATATATAGGCATAAGTAATTAAATTACATGTTATATTTTTAATTATAAAAGTGCTATGCTTATATTATTAACTAATACACACACACATATATATATGTATATACATATGTGTATATATATATTTATTAATATATGAATGATATTTAATGAAGTCGATTTAGATATAAACGAGTTTTAGTCAAGTCAAATTTAGTTTGATAGGTGTTATTTACTAATTGAGCAGATATCTCCTTCATAGTCAAACTTTTTTATTTGATTTATTTTTATATGAATCGAATTCAATATGAGTTTAACCGAAAAATTATCGAACTAGTTATTAAACAAATTAATTCATTTACAATTCTAGATGAAATATGAAGCTCTTATTATCTAAAGGGTGTTGCTACAGCAATCGCTGTGTCTTCCTGTTTTCAATTCCCGCTTGACGTGGGAAAGCCACGTTGCTTTTTTTTTTTTTTTTTGGTTAAATGCATCACTTACTTCTTTCCTCCTGGATGAAAAAATACCCCCCAATCCCCTCCCTGATAGATCTCGCCCCTTGCAGTGCTCCTGATTTGTGAAGGTGCTTGGCTGTCACATTTAATGGTAGTGCTCTATTGGTTATTCATATTTTCTCCACTTTTTATGCATCCAAACAGACCATGCAGAATCCAAAAATAACAAAGGAGAGAATGAAGAAGGTTCAAACTTATAGATCTTGGGTAAATTTTTAGATACAAACAATATACCATACACGCAACACAAAAAAAAAAAAAAAGAAAATAACGCAACACAGAAAAAGAACAGAAAATAAGGTGTAAGAATGAACTTTAAAAATTTCTTTTTTCATTTTTTTTTGGGCTGTTCAGGACAGCATAGTCGGCTGCATCTTTGTCACTGCTATGATTTTCGTGAGCTCTGAAATCCATCAACGTCGCATACCACCGCCGCAAGTCGCCTTCATTGACGCCGGTAAGTCTTTCCCTCGTTCTCTATCAGTCTCTGATCTCACTCCGCTGATAAAAAACTACGGCGAGACTCCAGCAAAGTTTCGGTTATCTTCCACTGCCACAGTCCAATTTCATTAGAGAGAGAGGATGGAGGGAGTGAGTGGAACAGAGAGAAGCCAGAAAATGGAGAGGGAGAGAGAAGTGTCTGTGATTGAGAGGGAGAGAGAGGCTTTTTTTTTTTTTTTTTTTTTTTTTCTTTAAGTCAAGAAGGAAGATAGGAATATGCAGTCATTTTTTATTCTATTAATTCAGCCACCTTAATGCCAAGTCAAGCGGGAAGTGCAAGTGGGATGCTCAAGCGGTGGAAATAGCATTTTTTATTTTTTTATCTAAACTAGTCCCAATGACAACAAGAGCATAAATCGACAAATCAATCGAGTTAGATGGATGCTCTGCACCAAAAGCGACGACTTCTCAGTAAAATTTAAATGATGGTTCGATTCACTGGAAAGCTACATACTAACTGATTGATTAGACCAACTTGCATGATTCCTTAGAAAATACTGTGCTTCGTACTCTATCTACCTTTTAATATCTGTTTCTTTTCCTCTCTGTCTGTTTCTTATGTCTTTAGGGCTCTCTTCAAGCCGCACACCTTGGTTTATGCGCTTGGTCTTATCTCGCAGCATCGAAAAACTTCAACAGGAGGCATCTTGTGTTAGGCATCTACTCGATTAAGTACAGTCCAAAAGTATAAAAAAGCAATTTGGCCAATCAAACACAAATCACTATTCAGCAGCTCATAACTGCTTTTATAATAGAACTAGATGTTTAATAGAAGTCCCCGAGAGAAAAGCTAAGAGCTTCACATTCACTTTAATATCCGCATTTTCATGGATTTTACTTGGTAGTTCTCGACCTCTTGTTTGGTTGTCGAGAAAAGTTAGGAAAACATAAGAAACTATATATTTTTCTAAGCAAGTGTTTCATATAATAAAAAATTATAAATTCACTAACAGTCACTTTCTTAACTATTAATAAAAAATAAAAAAAACTTAAAATACATAAGTGGACACATTCACTTTAATAGCTGGATTGCAAGCTACAGATCTTTATATCGTTAAAATATTGTTAATTCAAGCCCAATTGCTGGTCCGTTATAATAAACCTCTGCTATTCTGGGAACTTCCGACCCTGGGCCTGAGGCCCAGCCCCTGAGAAAAACACACCGTAAAAGATATTCAAAATTCGATCAGGCGATCAAAAGAGCCATTTTTTTTTTTTCCATTTTCAGAAACCTGAAGTTGCGTGCCAACTGGGCCCACTATCTTACTCTATACGTGTACTTATTCTCCGTTTAAAACGATTCCACGAAATCATCTCACCTCTTTTCAAGCTTGAACCGGTCTCGCCCTGGTTTTGTTTGTTTCAGAACTCCCCAACTCCCATCGCACCTCTGTTTTCGACCTTTTCTCGTCTACTCCGTCGCCATGACAAAGCAAGGTCCGTTCTCTCTTTAGTCATCACAATTTGATTCTTCTGCTCTGTAAATTATATTTATATTGCTTTGCTCTTTCGTCAGAGCTCTCTGATTTTGTACAGTACTTCCGTTGGATATCGGTATTTTAATATTGGAGATTCGTTTTGGTTTGGAAAGATTTTTTTTTTTCATTGATGTCACCGATTGTGTTCAGGACCTGTAACTGCCTCACGATTGATCGTATAAACTTTAATTGAATCTTGGAATTCGTTCTTAGACGGACTTCCAAGTGCCTATTGTTCTTCGCCCTGCTGCCGCTATTCTCGTAATTATTATTAGCTAGCGTACGGTTGTTTCCTTGGAGCAGTTAATGCTGATAGTTATTTCGTTGTGTATTCTAATGAAGATTCAACTTCGATATCTTGCAGATGATCTTGAACAAAATGCAAACACTTCCTATTTTAATTTACCGCCATTGGATATTTCGATTGCGTTTCCACAAGCAACTCCAGCGTCCATTTTTCCTCCTTGTGGTATGAATGATAACTTTTACCCCAGTTGTGCTACATACTTATATTGGCTTGTGATTTTATTTTATCTTTCCTATGCACATGAATTAATTAGTAAAATGATTTTCACAAGTAAAAACATATGTGAAAAATTTATTTTTTGATAAGTAAGAAGAATTTATTGATCCACATAATTAGGCCAGGCCCAGGTACACAAGAAGTATACAAGAGATGAACCTAATTACAAGCTAAGTGTTGTGGAAAACAGCATAAAAGTCATTAAAACTAATCCCGTTAAATACAATAGCCGAAGCCCAAAGTAACAATGTATGAGAGAAAAAGTCCGTGAACCCTCCTATCAAATGTTCCCTATTATTAAAACAGTGACCATTCCTTTCATTCCAAGTGCACCACATTGGAAATAGAGGCACCATCTGCCTTATAGCTGCTGTTTGACGATTGCCTTGAATAGCTCTCCAACATGACAGTAAGTCTACCACCCTCCTAGGCATGACCCAGGCAATACCAAGCTTAGTAAAGATTTCATCCCATAAAGCGTTAACCGTATCATAGTCAAGAAGAAGATGATTTGCTGATTCTCCATTTCTTTTACACATACAGTGCCAATCCGTTATAAAAAGACCGTGCTATCTCAGCTTATCAGTAGTCAGTATTTTCCCATGTCAGGCGAACCAGCCAAAGAAAGCAACCATGAGAGGAACATTACTCCTCCAAATGCTTTTCCAAGGAAAGACAATGGTAGAATGGATCGACATAACCTTATAATAGGATTTGACCGAGAAGTTCTTGTTCCCCGAATGAATCCAAAGCAACCTGTCCTTCCCTCCAACTTTTAAGTTCAACGCATATAATGCACTATAAAATTCTGTAATATCTCCCATCTCTCAATCCTGGACAGCTCTAATGAACCTCACAGACCAATGAAGAGAAGTAGAAGAAATGTCCATGTTATCAGTCACTGAAGCATCCTTATCCAATGCAACCCTGTAAAGAGAAGGGAAAGCGTTTATCAAGGCAACTTCACCGCACCAAGTGTTGTACCAGAAACTGATTCATGTTCCCCTTCCAACCTCAAATCTGAAATTGTTGAAGAAACCTCCCAGCCATTCTGGATAAATTTCCAAACTCCCACACCATATGTCCCTCTTACTTTATTAATATTGTACAACAATCTATTTTATTTCAAATGGAGAGAAATTTGGTAGAAATTACCTCATTGTGCTTCCAGTATAACATGAAACTTTACTTTTTATTTACCATCAATTCCAGTAGATTGAGGTTACGAATCTGGTCCGTCTATTGAGATGATACACCCCATGTGAGATCTTCTCAATTGATTGTAGCAGACTGTTTGGCATGTCATGCTCAAAATAAAACAGCCAAGCCACCGTTGCCATCTCCTTACCCTTACCAGTCTGCAATACTAAGATGAGTTTTAAACAATGCTGTCTTTGTATAGAGTGAAGAGTAGAGGAGCACGAAGAAGAATAAACCTCTCTGCCTACCTGACATTGGGCTCGTGTGTATCAAATAGGTGGATTAGAAGAGCCTGTCTATTGGCACTGTGGATTAGTACCTTGTGCAGGGATTTAATACATCCAACAAATATCAATGAGTACAAAACTTGAAGTTTTGATATAGCTGTATATTTCAAATAAATTATGTTGATGAGTAAATCCAAATGCTCAAATTTGACATTTTTATTTAATGGAAACCATTTCACTAATATTTCTTCCAAAAAATTTAAAATACCCAACACATTGTCACTGCTAACAATTCATGCATTTAGAACTCACTGGGCTAGACACAAGACAACTTTTATTCTACCTGGGAGAGGATAAGTTATACGTATTTTTTCTCCTTACCATCAGTTCTTGGCATCAAAATTTGGGGAAGCTTGGATCTATATTTATGTTGCAGCTCATTTTGTAATCATATGAATAGTTGCATGAGG
Source organism: Carya illinoinensis (assembly GCF_018687715.1). Taxonomy (NCBI): domain Eukaryota; kingdom Viridiplantae; phylum Streptophyta; class Magnoliopsida; order Fagales; family Juglandaceae; genus Carya; species Carya illinoinensis. The sequence continues at coordinate 37,525,448 of NC_056761.1, forward strand.
TGCTTTGAACTAGGTTTCTTTTGGTAATGAATCATGCTGCACATGCCACATGGTTCACTATCAGTCTCTTGTCTGTTCCTTCTCTCAAATTATTCTGGGTATCATTTTCCCATTATAAGTTTCAGGGCACGTTATACTTTTTTACCTCACCTGGTAACATATGGTTTGCAATTTTTGTCTTGATCTTTAACAATTACAGCTTCAGACTATTATCAACTTGATGATCTAGTGACTCCTGAGGAGCAGGCTATCAGGATGAAAGTAAGGGCCTGCATGGAACAAGAAATAGCTCCAATAATGACAGAGGTATCTTTCTCATGTTGCTTGTATTATTTATTTTTATTACTTTTACTATTATTTCAATGTTAAATTAATACTATATCTTGGTTCTATTAATAATTATAGCTGTCTTTGTGATTACAACATGAAAATTGTGTAATGGTATTTGGCATTGAGGCATTGATGCCTTTATCATTGAATGTGATAGAGATTGTAATACAAAGTAATAGTTCTGCATTTTTTTCCCTTCTTGTCAGTATTGGGAGAAGGCCAAATTTCCATTTCATGTTATTCCAAAACTTGGTGCCCTGCGTATTGCTGGTGGTACAATCAAGGTGATTTGTGCATCTTTTTCCACCCACTCCTCTACCTCTCTTCTTTGAGGTGTAAATTGTGGTGGATGGGATGTTTAGCTAGTTCTGATTCTCAGGGTTATGGGTGTCCTGGTCTCTCCATTACGGGAAGTGCTCTTGCTACAGCAGAAGTTGCAAGAGTTGATGCGAGCTGTTCTACTTTCATCTTGGTGCATTCATCTCTGGCAATGCTCACTATTGGTGAGATCGTCATGGTACCTTTGTTTTGTATTTAGATGACAAAATGTTGCAGCTGTTTGTTTTTTAAATAAATAAACACAGGATGGTTTTAATAAATCATAATATCGTATTTTACTTGTCTGGACCACCAAGTATAGCATTTTGTGGATCAGAGGCACAGAAGCAAAAGTATCTACCATCTTTGGCACAGCTAAAGACAGTAGGTTGTTGGGTAAGTAGCCTTTTTTGGCATCGTGTTATAGTACTGGGTTTCAAAAAGATGTTTGATATTTGCCTCTGTCAATGCTGAGTTACTTATATATGCTGTTTCCTCATCTCAAGGCTTTGACTGAGCCTGACAATGGAAGTGATGCAAGTGCTTTGAACACAACAGCAACAAAGGTTCTTTCTCTCAACTTCTTTTTTTCTATCTTTCTATAGCGCATAACACCAATTTACATTTATAAAAACATGCTTACATATGTACTTGAGCTTGATATTCTAAAATTCCATACAATATAGAAATTTTTTGCCTTTGCATTTGAAAGATCAGGTGGAAGGAGGTTGGATACTTAAGGGCCAAAAGCGCTGGATTGGAAACAGTACCTTTGCAGATTTGTTGGTTGTTTTTGCCAGGAATACCACAACAAATCAGATAAATGGGTATGCCATATGCTGTATGATATGCAGGACACTTTACCCTATATTTGCATGCTGGACATCTGTTTCAACTCTGTGCTTCTTTTTCATGCACCAAGACGTTCAGATACTACTTTATGCAATGTTCCTTATAGTATGTTGGAAAATATGCACATCTACACTAACCTGGTAGTGACATTATGATTGTCATGTTGGACATTTATATCCATGGTAAAAACTACACTTGTATGCATCATTAATAACGCAGTACATTATCCATTCTCTCAAGTTTTTTCCCTTGATTACTAGATGCAATACTAATTAACATTCAAAAGTATTTTGATGCGACATATTTTTCACCAAGTGATACCCAAATGTTCCATTCCAAAAAAATTAAAGTTTGCAAATAGATTTTAGTGAAACAAGATCACCATAACAATCTTTCTTATGTTTCAGTACAGCCCAAAAAGAAAATCTCTCATCAATTTTGGGATGGGGAAGTACCTTTTATATGGACCAAGGAGATCAATTGCTTTCATTTGTGAAAAATTGAGACCAATCACCTAAAAATGAGACATTGAGACCCTACATGAAAGTAATAAAATTGTCATAGTTTCCAACATATGCAAGATTCTTCATGTGTATGATCCTCAGGTTTGTCCATATGCCGAAAAAAGTTTTATTCATTGGATGCAATCCTTGACACGTGCAAGGATTGCAAATTTAGGGTCATCAGTTGCCCACCATTTGATAAATGAGGTGATTTTTGTACTCGCTTTTGTTTGGAAATGCTTAATTGTTGGGTTTCCAAATCAGCATCCTCGCATGCATGTGTTATATTGCTGCTTTCTATTTCAGATTTATAGTAAAGAAGGATACTCCTGGATTAACAGCTACAAAAATAGAAAATAAAATTGGCCTGAGGATTGTTCAAAATGGAGATATTCTCTTGAAGAACGTTTTTATTGCTGATGAGGACAGGTTACCTGGCGTTGATTCCTTTCAGGATACAAACAAGGTACAGTTGTGAGGAGTTGGGTGATGATGATCCTGTCCCTTACCATTATTTGTGCACTTTCTGCTTTGTTTGGGATTTTCCGTCAATTATCATCCATAAGCATGCAGAATGGAGTATTTGGTTGCGATAATACATCAATTTTCATCATATAAAATTTTATGACATGGGTGGAAACACATAACTATAATGGTGTAACCGAACGTCAAATAGACTCATTGTGGACCAGTTGGATTACACCAGAAAGCTTACTGTTAGTACCTTAGTTGAAGAATTTGTAATTGTAACTTTTGGCAAGCAGGACCATGCCTCTCTCTATCTGTCTCTGTGTGTGTGTGTGTCTCTCTCTCTGTGTAACACTTTTTGTTGTTCTGAAAGGTACAAGATGTAACAAGGTATTCGCTTTGCATCGATTGCTCTACATAAGAACCAAACAAACTGTTTTCACAACAACAAAGATTTGAAGCAGTTTTTTGCGTTGATATATGATGCTTGCCAAAAGTTTTCTCCATTGTGTTTCAACGGTGCTAGCTTCCATGAGTTTCTTATTTATTTCTCAAGCACCGAACTTCTTCTTGGTATTTTCTCTCATATACTTCCTGTGTACTACAGTTACACCTATTTATTGATTCAATAAAATTTTATTCTTATGTATAAAAAAAAAAAAAAACCGTTGTGTGAAACATGCATCTCTTGGGTGGTGTTCTGCCCTCATTGAAGTACCAAAAGGTTAATTCCTCGATCTTGAATGTTTGGCATCGACTTCTACCAAATCTATCAGTAATGGTTCACTCAATCATACATGCATGCAACTGCACACACTTCCAGCAATCTATGGAATCCAAAATTGTTCATTGTGTCTATGAACTATCTGTTCACGAGTATCTGCAGTGCTTTTCTGCACGGATCTGGAGTACATTGGTTGCCGGTTTCCAATTTCTCCATCAGAGTAGTTCCTGGATTTCTAGAAATTCATGTATGTTCTTTGATTTTCATGTTATCTGAAACTTCCGACTCAAAACAGATTCTTGCTGTTTCACGTGTTATGGTTGCATGGCAACCTATTGGCATATCAATGGGCATCTATGATATGTGTCACAGGTATGAGACTAAATGCTGCTCTTCTTCACTGTGATATTTTATTTTAAGCTTTTAGTATCGGCTGCTCTAAATTCCAACCCATCTTAAGGTATCTGAAGGAGAGGAAACAGTTTGGAGCACCCCTTGCAGCTTTCCAAATCAACCAACAGAAACTTGTTCATATGCTGGGTAATGTTCAAGCCATGATTCTTATTGGTTGGCGCCTCTGCAAGTTGTATGAAAGTGGGAAAATGACTCCAGGTCAAGCTAGCTTGGGAAAGGTACGATTAACAATCTTTAAACTTGTGATGCATATTTTTTAAGTATGTGTCGCTGACAATTCTACAATTCTTCAGTCATGGATCACACTGAAGGCCAGAGAAACTGCTGCTATTGGACGGGAGTTACTCGGTGGCAATGGCATTTTGGCTGATTTTTTAGTTGCAAAGGTATTCATGCTTCTCTCTTGATTGAAAAATTTAAAGCAACATGTATGAAGGATTGGATTTGGAGTCTGGACTAGGTCTGCAAAATGAGAATGTGAAAATTGATCTGTTGTGCCCACACCCCCTCCCCAACCCCCGGTGTTTATGTCTAGATATTATTGATCTATTATTTTTTTTTCTTGGGGCATCATTGCAGGCATTCTGCGATCTGGAACCAATATACACATATGAAGGCACCTATGACATCAACAGCTTGATCACAGGTAGGGAAATCACTGGTTTTGCCAGCTTTAAGCCAGCTGCATCGAGCAAACGAAGCCGTCTGTGAAATGTGTAGATTTTCCTCCTCGCCCTGTTGTTTGGAGACTTGTGTTCCTTTTATATGGTGTTAGCTTGACTGATGAAGAGACTGTAGTCAATAAGAAACACTTGTGACGCCCCTTCCAAAAGTTGAATAATACTCAAATTATGTATATTATATATGACGATGGAATGAAATAAAATGCCGGAATTTTCTTTCAGCCTTTTTTTTTTCCCTTACATTATCTACTGACCTGGAGTTCTAACAGTAGACGTCCGAAGTTGCTATAGCAGTCGCAATGATACGTACGACCAGCTACGCTTGTTCCCAGAACGGAGTGAATTTGCCCATCTAAAGACTAAAGTTATCTAATTATCCTTCAGGTAATGGACCCCTCTCTAAATTCGTATTGTTCCCGAAATAGCACCACTTAAGGGCCTAAGGGAGGCAACATGTTGTCTTCCATTCTGCTACCTGCATCACGTGCTTTTCCAAAGTTACTATTTCTTTGGTGTTTTTTTTTTTTTTCTAGAAATTCTATCATTTATACAAAGATATCTCACAAAATTAAATCTATAAATTAATATAACTTCATGTGATAGGTTGAATCTATTATATAATAAAAAATTTTATAATATAATATATCATATTAAATCATGTCAATTTGAATATATATATTTTATATAATCTCTTTGTAATTAAAGTATTTTTTTATTTGTACGGAGAATGCATGATATATGTGCTCTCTTTCTTTTCTATTATTTTTGTTTTTGCAGTAATATTTTTTTAATAATCAAGACAAATAAAATAAAAATAGAAATTATTATATCCTTCTAGACTCTGGATGAAGTACCACTCATCCTATATATCTTACAAAATCACTCATTTTTAATGACTTGCACATTCTTATAGGATGAATATATAAGAAATATAAAAGATAAAAAAAACACTTAAATGACACTGAGAGACATTTTAGATCACATATATGATAGCTGATTAAATTTAGTGGAGCGAAAACATTTCTGCATGGATACGGATACCGTAAACCCCAACTACATTAATTGATGCTTCTACGACCTAATTAGCTTCTTCTTGTCGAACACTATTGGCAGACAAATTAATTCTGCCCCCTACCCGAACATCTCTGCTTACGACAGAAACTATGAGAGAGAGTTCAGGTTAATTCTCACCAAACAAAGGTGTCAGTACTCATTCATTCCCACCTGATTGTCGCGCTTCAGCTTCTCTCTGCAAACCCCAACTCCTTATCCTGAGCTTCAGCTCAGAAACTGCGGCCAAGCACCTGACGCTCTGAGCTGGACTGAGTATCTCCACCACTTTCAGTGTCGTGTTCGTCCTCAGCGTATCAACATTGGCCACCACGGACTCCAATGCCGACCTCCACTCTGCGAACATGTTGTCCTCCTCCCTTATTTCCCCATCCACCAACCGCTCATGTCCACACCTTAGAATCTCCAGCAACGGTGGTGCTGCCACGCTCTCCTGAATGTTATTCATTCTCTAGTGTTGGTCCTCGGACAAATGATGGAGATCCAAGAAGAGCTATTCACAATATCACTAAGAGGGTTAGGCATGTCGAGGCTAGAAGGATTGCATACATGATTTGGGTGGTGAGGCGATGTGCATTCAAGACACGTGCAACTAGAAGAGTTTCATGTGTTGGTCAATTCCTTGATTTTAGAGAATTAGATGACAAGATGACCAGATTGGATGACAAGATGACAAGTTCCTAAAAAATAGAGGTGGGGGCGCCATTCATAGTAGTGGCCGGCCATGATCATTTTATTTAGGGATTTATTTATTTTTAATATGTTTATGTTATTTCCTAGTTTAATTTATAGCTTATTTCCAAGTTAATTTTTTTATTTTAGGCATTAGATGTTGTTTCTTTAAACTTATGATTCCTAAAACTTAAGAGTGGATTTAAGATTGAGATCTAGATTTAGATCTAGGTTAAGGATAGAGAGGGGAGGCAAGGTGGCGCCAACCCTAGGGGATTTTCTATTTATATTTTACTTTCCATTGTTATTTAATCAATTATTATTATGTTTATTCAATTAATTAGAATTTTCTCTTCAATACCTTTGAGAGCTAAGTGCTAGCCTGAGCTATTCTTAATTTTCACCAACAACCAATTTTAATCTTTGTGTTGCCTTGAGGTAACCTTAGATCTAGCTAACTAACAAGCAAAAAACCTTAGATCTAATCACTCAATACGCCAATTACCAGTTAGTGAGAGTGAGCCTTTCATCACCAAGTCATCGATTGAGTTGCTGACGAGGCAGAATGCCAGGCCGGGTTTGAAACTAGCGATCCTGAGGAAGGTACACTCGAAGGAGGTGAACCATGTGGTAGAGAACGCGAGTAAGACGTCCCTCTAAACAACCATCGATTTTTCTTCGTAATATTCTTGGTAGTGTGCGAGGATGCGGCTAACCTAATCTTTGAGGTCTTGGTCTCTGATTTCGTGGCTATGCTGCCGAGCCTAGAGGAGCTCATTGAGGTAGTCTTGTTGGCAGACAAGCCAGCCTTCCAGAAAGACCTCAAATGACGCTGTTCCTGTCCCTGACCCACTTTGCATGGAAGAGATAGAGCAAAATGGCAGAGAGCTGAAAAGAGCTAGGTTGTGATTAGGTATTCGTATGTAAAAGGTAGGACAAGACACTGTGGCGGTAAAGCCACTTTTGTGGGTCAAAATTTTCTGCAAATAGATAAAATGATAAGAAGCTTTGTTTCTTCTACATTAAGAGTTAGAATTAGTCAAAAATGGTGGGCTATTTGACAACACATATCAAGCTTGCATTCACATTGCTAAACCGCCATCCTCTACCGCCTTTATCCCCTATATATACATGCTTTTGCTCTTCAAGATTCATCCCATTTTGTAAGCAAAAATATAGAGAAAGAGAGAGAGTTTTTTAGAGAGAAAAATAGTGAGGTTTCTCCTAAATATTGTCGTTCATTTTGTAAAAAAGAGTGTATTTTTCTCCTTTTATAAAAGAGGGTATTGTCAATTGTGCTTTCCTTATTCTAGAGATAAATTTTTGTAATCCTTTTACTATAGTGAAATCCTTCTACAATTTGCCCATGGAAGATTTTTGCTCCAATTAGTTTGGAGATTTTTCCACATAAAACCTTTGATGTTCATTATTTATTCATTCTTTCTCATTTCTACTTTAGTTGTAATTGTATGCCCCGTACTACAACGTCCTAACAGTGGTATCAGAGCATCAGGTTTATAGCCGGTCTTCGTGCTATAGTTAGATCCAGTTAGTGAAAAATGAGGCATCTTCAATAATGGTGACGAAGTACGAAATAGAGAAATTTAATAGGAGTAATTTCTCATTGTGGAAAATGAGAATAAAAGCAGTTTTGAGGAAAGATAATTGCTTGGCGGCAATTGGAGATAGGCCCGATGAGATCACTGACGACGGCAAGTGGAACGAGATGGATGGCAATGCTATTGCTAATCGGCACCTAGCACTAGCCGATGGAGTATTGTCAAGTGTGGCAGAGAAAAAGACAACAAAAGAGATATGAGATACTCTGATAAAATTGTACGAGGCCAAATCACTACACAACAAAATTTTCTTGAGGAGAAAACTTTACACCTTCGGATGGAGTCAACTATGGTGACAGACCACATCAACACCCTCAACACTTTATTTTCACAGCTCACAGCAATGGGGCATAATGTAGAGATAGGTGAATGTGCTGAAATTCTACTTCAAAGTCTACCTGATTCGTATGATCAACTCATCATCAACTTAACCAACAACATTGAAGTTCTAGTCTTCGATGATATTGCAACTGCAGTTCTTGAAGAAGAAAGTCGGCGTAAAAGCAAAGAAGATAGATCAGGAGGTTCACAGCAAGCCAAAACTTTGGTAATGACGAGAGGGAGATCAACGGAATGTGGCCCCAATGGGAGTCAAAATCAGTGTAGATCAAAATTCAGAAGTAAGAAGAATGTCAAGTGTCATCACTGTGGCAAGAAAGGGCACTACAAAAGGGAGTGTTGGCATTTCAAGAAGAACGAAGAAGCCAAAGGAAAAGGTCCTGAGTTGTCAAAAGCTCAGGGTTGTGTAGCAAGCATCTCAGATGATGGTGAAATTTTATACAGTGAGGCAACAACAGTTACTGAAGGTAGAAGAAGATTCGCTGATGTCTGGCTTATTGACTCAGGAGCAACATGGCATATGACTTCCCGGAGAGAATGGTTCCATCAATATGACCCTATCTCAGGAGGATCTATGTTCATGAGAGACGATCATGCCTTGGAGATTGCTGGTATTGGTACCATCAAATTGAAGATGTGTGACGGTACGGTTCGCACCATTCAGGAGGTACGACATGTGAAAGGCCAGAAGAAAAACCTATTGCCTTTAGGACAATTAGATAATAGTGGGTGTAAAACCCATATTCAAGATGTGATCATGAAAATAGTTAAAGGCGCGCTTGTAATGATGAAAGCGGAAAAGATAGCTGCAAATTTATACATGCTTAAAGGAGAAACACAACAAGAATGAGGAGCATCCACTGCGTTGGCAAGTTCGACAGAAGAATTAACAATGATGTGACACCGTAAGCTTGGCCACATGTCAGAATGAGGTTTGAAGATTCTTGCTGAACAAAAGCTTCTTCCAGGGCTCAAAAAGGTTTAATTACCCTTTTGTGAGCACTTTGTTACTAGTAAATAGCACAGATTGAAATTCAGTAGTTCCTCTGCTAGAAGTAAAGCTATCTTAGAACTAATCCATTCTGAAGTTTGGCAAGCACCAGTTTTGTCCCTAGGAGGAGCAAAATACTGTGTCATTTATTGACGATTACTCTAGGAGATGTTGGGTGTATCCAATAAAAAATAAGGCAGATGTATTTCCAGTTTTCAAAATATTCAAAGCACAGATTGAGGTTGAATCTGAAAAGAAGATCAATTGTTTAAGTACAGAAAATGGAGGAGAATATACTGGTAGTGAATTTGATAGCTTCTGTCAACAAGAAGGTATCAAAAGGCAGCTCACGGTGGCATACACTTCACAATAAAATGGAGTAGCAGAGCGGATGAACATAACCTTATTAGAACGAACAAGAGCAATGTTGAGAACTGCAGGAATGGCCAAGTCATTTTGGGCAGAAGCAGTCAAGACTGCCTGTTATGTGATCAATCGATCACCATCAACCGCAATTGATTTGAAAATGCCGATGGAGATGTGGACTGATAAGCCAGCTGATTATTCTCACTTACATACATTTGGAAGTCCTGTTTATGTTATGTACAACGCCCAAGAAACATCAAAGTTGGATCCAAAATCCAAAAAATGTATTTTCTTAGGGTATGCTGATGGAGTCAAGGGGTATCACCTGTGGGATCCCACTGCCCACAAGGTACTAATCAGCAGGAATGTTGTATTTGTAGAAGATAAGGAACAAGAAAAAGAAAATGATAGCGTTTCAAAAGAGAAACCAGAGACTACTACAGTTCAAGTTGAAGAAAGACAAGAATTAGAAGTTTCAGATTCTTCTAAAGCAACATCAGGGCACGAAGAACAAGAACAAGCTGAGTGTGCAATTCCACAAGTTCGACGGTCAACTCGGGAGAGAAGAGAACCAGCTTGGCACTCAGAGTAGAACATGGAGAGAAATGTCGCATGCTGTCTACTAATAGAGGATGGAGAGCCGTCAACTTTCGATGAGGCTACAAATAGCCAAGATGCTTCTCTGTGGATGGTTGCAATGCAAGAATAAATTGAAGCCCTCCATAAAAACAAAACATGGGATCTTGTTCTACTACCACAAGGAAGGAAGGCCATCGGAAAGAAATGGGTTTACAAAATCAAACGAAATGGCAATGACCAAGTGGAGCGGTATCGTGCTAGATTGGTGGTGAAAGGATTCGCTCAGAAAGAAGGCATAGACTTCAACGAAATATTCTCTCCTGTTGTTCGACTCTCAACGATTCGAGCAGTCCTTGCGATATGTGCTACATTTGACTTGTACTTAGAACAATTGGACGTGAAAACTGCATTTCTTCATGGAGAAATTGAAGAAGAGATTTACATACTCCAACCAGAAGGTTTTGAAGAAAAAAAAAAAGAAAACTTGGTTTGCAAGTTGAACAAATCTCTATACAGTCTCAAACAGGCATTGAGATGTTGGTATAAGAGATTTGATTCCCTTATCATGAGCCTTGGATACAACAGACATAGTTCAGATCCTTGTGTTTACTATAAGAGATTTAGTGATGGTAATTTCATTATTCTGTTGTTGTATGTTGACAACATGTTGGTTGCAGGCCCCAACAAAGATCGTATTACAGACTTAAAGGCACAGTTAGCTAGGGAATTTGAAATGAAGGACTTGGGACCAACAAACAAGATTCTAGGGATGCAAATTTACCGAGACAGAAATAATAGGAAGATATGACTTTCTCAGAAAAATTATTTGAAGAAAATCTTGCGACGCTTCAACATGCAAGATTGTAAGCCAATTTCTACCCCTCTTCCTATTAATTTCAAGTTATCCTCAAGTATGAGTCCTAGCAATGAAGCAGAGAGGATGAAAATTTCTCGAGTAACGTACGCTTTAGCAGTGGGTAGCTTAATGTTCACTATGGTTTGTACAAGACCAGACATTGCACAAGCAGTAGAAGTGGTTAGTCGATACATGGTGAATCCTGGTAAAGAGCATTGGAGTGTTGTAAAGAGGATCCTGAGATATGTCAAGGGTACCTCAAATGTCACATTATGTTATGAAGGATTAGACTTTACTGTCAAAGGCTATGTTGATTCAGATTATGCAGGTGATCTTGACAAGAGCAAGTCCACCTCAGGTTATGTGTTTACTCTTGTTGGAGGAGCTGTAAGCTGGGTTTCAAAATTGTAGTCTATAGTGGCTACTTCTACGACAGAGACAGAATATGTCACAGTTACACAAGCTAGCAAAGAGGCAATATGGTTGCAAATGCTACTAGAAGAGCTCGGACATGTACAAGAGAAGATTAATTTATTTTGTGATAGTCAAAGTGCTTTGCATCTGGCAAATAATTTAGCATTTCATTCAAAGACAAAACACATATGAGTTCAATATCACTTCGTTCGTGAGAAGGTGGAAGAAGGAAGTGTGGATATAAAAAAAAATCCATACAAAAGACAACCTAGCAGATATATTAACAAAGCCAATTAATAATGACAAGTTTATCTGGTGTCGCCTAACAGATATGTAAGCGGCATGGAGATGAAAAGTGTAGAAAAGATAGAAGGATTAAAAAAGTGACTTTAAGTGAGAGATATGTGGCGGTAAAGCCACTTTTGTAGACTTTTATAGGTCAAAATTTTCTGCAAATAGATGAAATGATAAGAAGCTTTGTTTCTTCTACATTAAGAGTTAGAATTAGTAAAAAATGGTGGGCCATTTGACAGCACATATCAAGCTTGCATTCACATTGCTGAACCGCCATCCTCCACCGCCTTTATCCCCTGTATATACATGTTTTTGCTCTTCAAGATCCATCCCATTTTGTAAGCAAAAATATAGAGAAAGAGAGAGTTTTTTAGAAAGAAAAATAGTGAGGTTTCTCCTAAAGTGCATTTTTCTCCTTTTATAAGAGAGGGTATTGTCAATTGTGCTCTCCTTATTCTAGAGAGAAATTCTTGTAATCCTTTTGCTATAGTGAAATCCTTCTACAATTTACCCGTGGAAGATTTTTGCTCCAATTAGTTTGGAGATTTTTCCACGTAAAATCTTTGGTGTTCATTATTTTTTCATTCTTTCTTATTTCTACTTCAGTTGTAATTGTATGCCCCATACCACAATGTCCTAACAGACACTATGTAAAAGATCAATCAGTTTATTTAGGGAGATGGTTAGGATCATGAGAATGTGATCTTAAGTAATGCATTGAACTTTTTTTCGTCTGTAATTCTTTCTTCTTGGGGAAGTATTTGATCTACGAAAGATACATCAGAGGCAAGAATGGTGTTTGATTTTTATTTTCGCGGAGGTCGGTGCCGGTAATGGACAGAGATTTGTAATATGTAAGGATAATAAACGTCACGAACAAGAGGATCCCTTCAGAAATCGAGAAGCGTTGTGTTGGGACGGCAAACAGAGTTTAACTCTCTCTCCCAGCAGTTTCTCAAGAGTGTCTCGTCAGACTACGAAGGGACCCATCGGTGCGTGCAGTTTTTCGCGGCATCTATTAACTTTTTAGGATTTTAATTTTTTTAATATTTTAGTAGTATTTTTAAGGTAAAAGATTTTCTTGTATATATATAATGAATTGGCTAAAGTTTTATTAAAAAAATATACAAAAGTCCACGAAGACCTTTAAAGCTGGATCTTTATTTTTTAGTTTTGCAACTTTTCATTCTAACCATCCGTCTTACAAAATTAGTAATGCTATACACTATACTACTATCTCACTTGCATCATATTATATATGATGTGACGTATTTATCATAATTTAATGATAAAAAAGTATATAATAAATGATAATTTAATGTTAGTAAATGTGTCATTTCTTACTTAGTGAGATGTAAGTAAGATGATAATATAGTGTATAAAATTTTCATTTTGTCAATCACAATGCCGTGCGTTATTTAGGGCATGGCCCATGGGTAATTCACACCAGTGCTTTCCTATTTTTAGAATAGAATGACGCATATACGAACATATATTTTCCTTCTATAAAAATGTTAGTCTCCGTTATTTGGGTCTTGATTGAGTTCCGATAAAAAAAAATTTCTTATTTTTTTACTTAGTGATTAAAGAAGCATTTTTTTTAGTGGTGTTGTGAATTTAAAAAAAAAATATTTTAAAATATAAAAAATATGAATGAGAAAAAATAAAAAAAAAATAAATTTTTTTGGTTCTTGTCAGGACCAGTCTCATGCTACATCATCTGCCGCCATAATTGTGTGAATTGTAAATTATGTTTGATGTAAAAGTTACACTCTTGTCAGATTTGTGTTTGATGAGTTAAGAGAAATTACACTTTTATTCTTTTTCTTATTGTTTATTTTGCCTTAATTAAATTGTATTGTTTCTTAAATAAAATTACATTTTTACCATTTAGATTTCTTTTGAAAAATTTTAGATAAATTTGGTCATTGTCTTGTACTATGACACGCTTAGGTTTAGGTTCATGTGTGATTTCTTTTAGGAATAATACCGTATGGTACGAGTTATTTAGAAATTAATAGAATCATCTAATAATTTATTGTCTATTAAAACAAAAAAATGGTCCAATCATAAGAGTTAGAGTACTAAAGAATGTCAAATTGACATCATAGATATTATTGTGCCTTTTTACTTTACATTTTCATTAGTATATTGCAAAATATTTAACCTTCAAGATCATCTTCATATATACAAACAAGTTGACCTAGGCATGAACATTGCACTAAAAGAAACTATACAATGAGTTTGGAAGATCAATTTTACGAACAAAATAAATTTCATCTATGAAAACAAGTTAACTATCTTCTTTATAGGCTGATCATGTGTAAAACCAAATAGATGCCCACGGCTAGAATTTACAAAGGATTTTATAAAATAAAATTTCCTTTAAAATATAAAGAAAATTTATCAAAATTCCCCTCCACTGAATTAATGTATTTCATATTTATTTAACACTTTGCTACAGTAATCTCATTAGATGTAGAGTATACTGTTAATAACCTAAAAGATTTTAAATTAGTTTCTCTCATTTGAGTTGCTTGTTCAGCAATGCTGAAAGTTACTCTATTTTCATTTTAACCCCTCCCGTTCGCGTGCTTTTCCTCTGTGTTTTGCTCCATAAAGGCTGTGTTTGATGCCATCTTCCTCCAAGTTCATTGTTGCTCTTCGACTCCATCACCGATCAAGGTTGTTCTTGTGCTTCAAGCTCTCCTCTCTCCAGTTCAAGCATTCTTGGAAACCCGTGGCTTACGTAAACATTTTGAGATTTTTCTTCTTTTCTCCTCCAAACCCAAGTAATCTATGGGTATGCTACAACTTACATCTTTCAATCTCTTTATTTTTCGAGTCTTTAGCTCTTTAGGGATGATCACATATTTAGGGATTTGTTATATTTGATGAATATGGGCCTAAGAGGCTTGTCTTTGGAGAATGAAGATAATGTGGTGTGGTGAAGAGGCATAATGCTAGTAATTGTGTTGTTGATGTCGAGTGCAAGAAATGTATGAGAGCCAAGGAAAAAGGGGGTGGAGTTGGGTTTCATGGGTGCGTGTATGACACTGGGATAGTGTCACACTTCTGTTCACGATGATAGTAGGGGCGAAAGCCATAGTGGGCTTGGGTAGTTGTTGGACTTAGCCCGTGACTTGGAGTGTTTAATGCAGGGGTTAGTGGAGTTGGGCCATGACCCATTTCTTACTTTGTTAGGCTTGTTTTGCTTATATTATTTTCCTTTTGTTTTAGTTGTGCTGGCCTTTGGCCCATTAGTTAGTTAATAGTTTGGTCAATATAAGTAGGGGAACAAGAGGCATGCCAAATCTGAATCAAAAGTTCATCTCTCTTTTTTCCGTCTTTCTCTCTCCCTTTCTTCAGGAGATGCTCCCCTCAAAGTGAGCAGGTCTGTGTGTGTGTGTGTTTTTTTTTTTCAAACACTTGGGGTGTGTTATAAATTTGTATCAGAGAGATACGGTCTTTGTGCTATCATAATCCATAGAAGATATTCTTGTATCACTCAACAAAATCATGGAGCTAGTAGAACAAACATAGCAAAATCACGAGGTTATCTAGCAAAAATTAAAGGATTTTAGGAACAAATTCAAGGAAGATTTAACCTAACTAGAGCACTAGGTTGGTGCAATGCAAGAAGAAGAAGATGGAAAATGAGCAGCGGTAGATTTCTTGTCCATTACTTCAAGTATCTATCCAAAAAATCACTAGATAATCCATAAGCTAGTGCTCTCATCGCAACATTTATTTTTTGAAGAGAGGAATGCTTAAGCCTTCTAGTAGCATCTCTTCTTTGGATGAAATATGGTTCGTATGTTTCGACTGCAACCTGAATATGCAAGCAAAGAGAATGTTACATTTGAAACCTCCCACAGAAGATATACATGTGATTTAGTAAAATAATTCGAGAAAAGGTGTTTCAAAAGAATTTCTTCAAATGAATATATGATGTGGAATAGAATTACAACAAGATGTTGAGCCTCTTTGATTGTCCAAACGTTCTTCTTTCATAGCAAGAACTAAATTTCATGCCAACTCATTGTCAAATGATGAAGAGTCAAAAACCTAAAAAAAAGACACATAAGAAGTGTATACAAAGGATAGCTAGAAGAATTGTGTAAGAAAATGGAAATGAAGATGTTATTAAAACTTTAGAATAAATGGTCTTATATATTTATAGTTGAAGTTTTGAGTAAACTAAAGTAAAGTATATTCTCATAATATACTCAAGAATATATTGAGAATTTTATTTCACAATTATCGAAAATAGACATTCTCAGAATATACCCAAGAATATCATAAGAATATTCTTTCACAATTATAAAAAATGAATATTTTTATAATATACTTTGAGAATATTCTCATAATATAATTTCTTCTTTTTATTTCTTGAATCAATTTCAATTTTGGTTTAGTTTATAAATTTAGATTAATCTAAAATAGGACATAATTATATGACATTGTATATGAGAGAATTCCATTTGTCGAAAGATATGAGGATATCATTGGTAGTTAGCGAAAATATTTAAAACGAATAAAAGATACTAGAAAATATAATACTTAAATGATAAGTTGATATATGATATATTGTAAAAGTCTATATGTAAAAGAAAAAAAGAAAAGAGTTTTGGTGATGTATTTTAAAGTATAGGACAAAGAAGGTATTGAGAATGCTCTAACAAATAGTGAACTTTACAATAGTTGTATATATGCCTCTTGACTTAACTTATTCAAAAACCATATTTTGATTCACATATTTATATTTGTTTTGCTACCTTTATCACTAAGCATTTAATAATTATTTTTTATAATTGACAAAAATTTAAAACATTTTCGCATTATTTGGTTCATTATCATATTAACAATTATTATTCTTCCTTGATAATTCTCAGTATTTAAAGATTATATTTTCCCATATAAAAAAAGCTGCAACACTCTTGTCTAGACATATGTAACTTGCATAGTTTGATCAACACATTGTGCAAAAATTTAGTCCATGCTTAGGATCAATGAGCAAGCCCAATCCAACTGACATATTGCTAAGAAATTCTGAGCATTGCAAGAAAATAAACTTTGCTCAAGATTATCAAGTAAGTCCAGTCTGATAGACACATTGATTGGTAATTCTGAGCATCACAAGAAAAACAAACTTTGCTTGGAATAACCAAGCAAGGCTATGTCGACCGACACACTGCTCGATAATTTCAAGTATCACAAGAAAATAACCCTTGTTCAAGATCACTTAGCAAGTCTAGTCCAATGGATATATATATATATATATATATATGTATATATATATGTATCTCTTGGTATATATGCTTTCCATGTGTTTCCAGATTGATATCTTTCATGTGTTTCCTAGTTTAGATTTCTCTCATAGGTGACTTTGAGAAAATAGAGAGGCTTTTGTTTTGTTTATTCTTTTAACCTTTTTTAGTACTTTCTTTTCTTTTTTTTTTTCTAGAAAGGTACGGGAAAATTGGAATGCCTAAGAATATGATTTTCTCAAGACGCACTTCTTTAGATTTGGTTGCTCTCTCTTCAGTTTCCAGATTTGTAGTTATGTCCAAGTAATTATACTCTTCTTTGTCATATTCAGTCATAGTAGATGAGTGATATTTTAAGTGGATATGTCTACTATGACATAAATAATAGCAGTCTTTTAAATGTGTCATGTAATATCTTGGATGATATAAGATAAAGATTGACATCAATAAAAAACAAAACAAAAGGAAAAATATTAGGAATATAAAAGGACCACACAGAAATCTCACAACGTGCTTGTGCCATGTAAGTTCAGTGTTTTTCTTTCTTTTTATTCCTCATGCCCCATCCCTCTCCCCTCTTTCCCTTCCCAAACCACCCTCCTCCCACCCTCCATTGACATAGACTTAGATCCATTACGCTTGTAGCCCAAAATCGTCGCCGATAGCCCTTCGCCGTAGGGAGTTCAAATGAGACTTGGGTTTTGCTATGACTCTTTAACCTGGGTGCTGTAGCCCGCCTTTGCGTGTTCGCCCTTGATGTAGGGTGGGTTTTGGAGCTGTCCAAGTGAAATGATTTCTGAGTTAATTCGGCTTCCATGACCATTGTTTCTTGTAATGGGTTTTATTTTTTATTTTTGGCGCTAATGGTATTTGAAATCGATTGCCATCAATTCTTCTGAGTTTGTAAATACCATGTTAGTTCTGGACACTGTAAATGGTTCATGAAAAAGAAGCAACCCAAATCTCAATTTTGTGCTTCTCTCTTTTCTTTGGAAGTTTGACGGGAAAAAGTTGCAGCTTTTGTATTGAAGTAGATGAAAATCTTAGTGCTTCCAAAGAATGGGTAGCAGCTTTTTTGAAAGATGTCAATGATTTATGTATGATTTTCTAGATGTCTTGTTTGATTATCTCTGAATATTAAACTTTTACAAGTTCTTTATAGTCTTTTGCCAACTAGTATCATCTTTATTTGTAATCTCATATTTATCTTTTCATTGTTCTTGTCCCTGACCTTTGATTGGAAAGTGGTATTGCGATGATCTACTTCTTTGGATGGCAATATGTCATGTAAAATAGTCCCGCTAAGGACAAAAGGGATTCCACAAACATGGTGCCACGTCATATTTTTTTTTTCGAATCTCATTTTCTCAAAGCTTCAGTACTGCTAGACAGACACAATTCTATGCCAGTATGTGAACTCCTCTAATGTCAGCAATAACATTAAAAAACAAAAAACAAAAAAGATGAAAGGGAAAATGTAGCAAGAAGAAATATCATTCAAGCTTGGAACGAGAAAGCGTAGATCTCGTACATCCTCTCTTAGATCTCATAGATATTTTCTTAGTTCTCTTCCTCGGTGTTGTAGAGTTCTCTGCATAGTCTGATAGTGTGTTTCAAGAGGCTGAGAGGAGTGGAGAGGCAGAGCATCAGGGGACCAAACTTGACAAAGGGCTAACCCAGAGGTAAACAGGTTCATAGATGTCTTCTCAGATCTCATACATGTCTTCAAGTGGAAGTGAAAAACAAACGATAATAATTTTAAAAAAATTTAAAAAATAGCATTATCTTTAGTGAAAAATACTGCCAACCCTTCTATCTTTGAGGTCTATGTAGCAGAGTATCTGTAATATATGCTAGGATACCCAAAGGAAACAAAAGTGATTAAGCAAACTGATTGAAATCAAGAACAGATGAAACGAAAGCCAACAAAAAGCAAAGAAAAAAGAAAGCTTCAAATTTTTATTCTAAGGAAAACCAGCAAAAAGTGATTATACGAATTGAGCCTTGGTATTCCCAATGGTTTTTGTCAGCAAGGTTTGACCCCTATCTGCCGCCCATTACATTTCTTGCACCTTCTTCCCTTGTATATACCTTATCAGCCATC
Source organism: Carya illinoinensis (assembly GCF_018687715.1). Taxonomy (NCBI): domain Eukaryota; kingdom Viridiplantae; phylum Streptophyta; class Magnoliopsida; order Fagales; family Juglandaceae; genus Carya; species Carya illinoinensis. The sequence goes on from NC_056761.1 coordinate 37,544,315, forward strand.
ACAATAATGAAAATATGTTTAAATACTATATATTTAATGAAGGTGACAAAGTTTTATAATTTTAAAAAAAAATAGTATATGTGTTTTTATAATAAAATAATATATTTTTAATGAAGAATTGAAAATGTTGGAAAAAGATTAAGAACAAATCAGATACATCACAATAATGGATGCATGGTGATTGGGATTTCAATTTGCAACACAAGAAGATATGATCCAGTACTATTAAGTTAAACCAACCAAGCACAGACTAAATAAAAGTCATCTTATATTTATGTATGAGAAAGATGGAAATGATATATTAAAGAGAGGGTTAGAATTAAATTATTACTAGGGATTGGGATCATGTCTTTTCCCTAACGGACAAGCCATGCCAAAGATAGTTGAGGAGTAGTGTAGGCATGCTTTTCAGCTAGATTGGCAAGGTTGCTGTAAAGAATTTTGTTCTTCTCAAAATTCTTCCCACTGAACCTTTGAAACATATGCTATGACACGAACATGAATCATATATATGACTTTTAAAATAACATTCATGCAAGCCTTAAAACAATTGTCTCACTAATTCCATTAAGGCATATATATAGACGTGTTTTTTACACTGAGCAGTTCTTTATTCTAAAATTCATAAATGCATCTTTGCTCGTGTGTACATGCATCTCGCTTTCATTCTTGACAACCACCCACTTGCTTTCATTGTTGAGGTAGTTCTATTTGGAATTGTGTAGATGGAGAAAGAGAAAGAAGACGCATTCTACATAACTAGCTTGTGATTTTGTCGTATTTTTTTTAATACAAGTCACTTGCATTCCATTGATTATCAAATTGTTTCATTGCAGATAATAGAGTGTTATGTTTGCTAAAAAGTTCCATGAAGTTTGTGCTTCAGAAGCAATGCTAGTGTTTATCCATTATTGGATCTTCCGATAGAGAATCTGGAAATGCGATTAGCAATTAATTAGCAACAGCACATGCATTAGATATGATCTTTCTGCTATCCCTAGGCTTGATGTATGTGTAGCTTTGGACACTTTGTTTGTACCATAATCTAGGATGATTGGCTTGTTGCAAGTTGCAATATGCAAACACTATGGAAATTTGACTTTGTATCCAAATACTACATTTATGTAAATTTGACAGTTGCGTTTGGGTATTGAGGTGATCTCAAATATTATGTGAGTGGTAGAAAAAAAGTAATGAAAAAATATTGAACAATAGTAAATAGTAGCCCAAATTATAAAAAAAATAAATGAAAAGTAATGATAAAATAATTAATAGTAGTGGAGTATGTTGAGAATACTCCACTACCCAAATTGACCCAAAGTACTCTTATGTAAATTTCATTTAATATGATTAGTATGAGTTTATGAGTTAATGTGATTAGTATGAGTTTGATATCGTTCCATTGTCCTAGTGAAAAAAAAAAAAAAAAGTAAATCTATAAACCTATAATTTAGTCCTATCAAATATTCTGACTAATTATTTTCAGCCCAAACACTACTCCAATCAATCCAAGGTGGGTTATTGGAAAGTTCATTTCACTCAAATACCTAATTTGTTAATAAGCAATGGCACATTAAAGTACAATAAGTCTCGAGATTGAAGATCACTAATTGCAAATAATGTCTTAAGTACATAATTTTAAAGTCTTGATTTACAAACGCTAAGTTCTTATTAAATATAAATATAAAGTCATCATCACTTTGAGCATATCAAATACAAGTAAATAATTATGGATATTATCCAAAACACACGAAGTAGTGTGTGTGCATGCCTTATGTCGGCTTCTTGCCTACGAAGTTGGGTTTCATTATTGTGGAGTGCCAACTCCCTCTTCCCAATCTCTTCTTTTCTCTTTTGAGGTTATCCAAGGCTTTAAGATAGCAAAAGCCATCATTTCTCAAGTTTTGATTCAATAGGAAAGAAAGAACACTCGCATGTCACCTCTTTCACAATAACCAATAATCATGCACATATAGCAACCCTAAAAGGAAAAGAATTCCATCAATATGACAAAATGAAAGGTTACAAAATATTAGTTGGGTTTCCATATTGGATAAGCAAAATAGAATAAATTGCTATGTCACAGAAAAAGTTATAAACAAACAAAAATAAATGATCTTGAATGAGGTAGGTTTACCCATGGGGGAAAAACACACATACAATAATAAAGAACGCTTTGTGGGCTCAACTGTGTTAACTGCCAACTTGACACTACCCATCACAGATGCAGCCATGCCCATAAAAAATATTGAAAAAAAATTTCTTGATTAGAGTATGTCCAATATAATCCAAAGATGACTATTGATTTTGAATCAAACTCACGAAATGATTTACATTATTGACTCAATTCAACTCTATTATCTAGGGCCTGGCTCTAGTTAGGGTTTAAAAAGCATCAACAAGAAAAAGAAACCAAACAATTAATTACCCAAATTGCACTCATTATCTTTTTCTAGCAATACGTAAACAAATGAAAGTTTAAGTCTATATTAAAGTTTACAAGACAACTTCATATTTACTCATCATATACAGGAATTTTACAATTTTTAAAAGTATCTTTACAAACTTGTAATTCGAAAATATCCATTATTGTTTGAGAGGACTAGGCCAGTGAATACTAAAATTTAAGAATTAAAATATATTTATCAAAGGTCATAATATTTGGTACATTTTACATATAGTTATAATTTTGTATGAAAATTAGGTAACTAGCATGAACAAGAGTCTATAAAACATGTTGGCATTGGGAGAAAAAGAAAAACAAGAACATATGAAAAAATAATTGCTCACTCAATCATCCAATTAATAAAGCAGTAGAAAATTGGAAAAAGGTACCACCACTGCATGAGCACAGATACATAATAGATAAGAGCATTCCTATTTGGTGCCCTATTTCACTGTTATCCCCAAATTATGGGAAAAAATTTAGGGAGGAGCTGATAAACTCCCTCACCTCCCATTCCCTATTTTAGAGTTTGCTATAGCGAAGAAATAGTGATTCCTCAATCACTGCACATCCCCAAAGTGACTTTAGACTGTTGGTCCCGTGTATTTCCTCTCTCTCCACTCTTTCCTGACCTCTTCGAAGTTTCTCTCTCCTGTAACGTAGCCACCATTGATAGTAGTTTCTCTTCGTCGAAGCGAATATATGTAAGTATTTCTCACTCTTGTTTTGATTTTTACTATTAAAGCCCCCTCCCATGGCTGGATTCTATCATCTCTGTCGCACGACTTTTGGGCTCCCATGGTTGAATCTCTTATGCATATTTCTTGAGAATTTTTTTTCTTGACCTTCGGGTCTAACTTTGGCCTTTGAAATTTTTATTTGTGATATTTGGTCCTTTCATTTGTGGTCTAGGGTTTGGCATTTCGATGTGCCTTTGTTTATAATTGATTTTTGAAATCGGAACCTTGCCATTTCATGATGTTGTTTGTATTTTGGGGCTATTGGTCATAAACCACCGCTTGTCATTTCGATTGCTTATTTGTGATTTTGGGGATGTTGGTAATTTGGTCAGATTAGCATCTCGATTGATTGTTTGTATCGAAGGGCCTTTTGGTTATTCACAAAACCTGCTTCTCTATACTTTGTTTGTGATAAACGGGCTGTTTGATTGCTGTTGTTCTTTGCCATTTCAATTGCTTGTTTGTTATGAAGGGGTTGTTAGATTACTACTGTTCTTTGCCATTTTGAGTGCTTTTTTTATTTTATTTTTATATATTTTTTTATGAATGGGTTGTTTGATTACTGATGTTCTTTGCCATGACAATTGCTTATTTTTTATGAAGGGACTGTTGGTTAGAGTTGGTTTTTGTCATTTTGATTAGGGGTGGGCAGCGGGGCCCTGCACCCCGCCCCCGTTCGCCTCGCCCCCGCACGATGGGGCGGGATACACCGCCCCGCATGGGCCGGGGCAGGGGCCCCCGCCCCACATCTAGTCCCCCTATCGAGAGCGGGGGCGGGGAGGGCCCAACCCTGCCCCGCATTTCCCCCGCCCCGCTCTCACCTATATATATATATATATTATATATATAAACATAAATATTTATATATACAAAAACATAAATATATGTTTATATATATAAATATATTTATATTTTACAAATTGTGTATATATATATATATATTATAATTTGTTAGAGTTGTTCACAAATTATGCATTAGCAAATTTAAAAACTATATAGTTTAAAAACTACTACACTACAATTTACACAAAATATGCATTAGCAAATTTAAAAATTACATCATTTTTAAATTATAGTCATATTTACAAAATTTAAATTTACAATTTAGATCTAAAAATATATTTTTTTATCACTTTTAGATCTATAAATAATTTTTTAAAATAATAAAATATAGTTAATATTTGAAGTGAAAATAAGGCGGGGCGGATTGGGTATCCGCCCCGCACCCCCCCTAGCGGGGCGGGGTACCTCGCCCCGGGGATGAGGGGGTGGGTGGCGGGGAGAAAAACCCCACCCCCGCACTATGCGGGGCAGGGTGCAAGGAGGGGGCTACCCCGCACCGTATGGGTTGTCGGTTATGAACAAAAGGCATTTCGATGCCTATTAAATGTGATGAAGGGACTAGAGGTTATTCATTGGAGGGAATTGCAATTTGGATACCATCTTATAGTTGTGAGTAGATTGTTGGTATGAGAAATTCAAAATTTTCTCTTTGTGGTCTGTTGGTAATTGTTGTACTAAGGGGGGACTTCTTGAGTAGATCTTCATAAGCATTTTTGTAAGGCCCAGGCCCATGACTCAGACCAGAACTTTAGTGGCTGAACGGTGTCATCCAGGTTTTTACCCCCAATCCCTTTCAGTTTTTGTTTTCCTCGTGTTTCCCTCTTTCCTGATTTTTTTTCCCACAACCTTGCAAGTTTCAGCCCCTCTTATCACTAATTGTTTTTTATTTCTCTCTCAGACCCTCCTTCTCATTTTTCTTTCGCGTTCTCTGATTTTTTGGTAGAATTAGTGCTGAAATTCCTGGAGATTTCTTGTGCGTGTTGTTGAACCGAACAAGGTAAGCACCATTTCCTCCTCTCAGTTTCACTCTTCTCTCTCTACCTCTCTCTTTTTGTTTCAGATACCCCACGGTTTCACTCTTTCATGAAATTTTTGCAAAGTAATCTTAGTTCTGGATGTAAAATCTGTGCTTTCTCATCACTTATAGATTCTTTTCTTCGTATTTTTTGTTTTTTGTGCAATGTTTTATTCTTATGGAACTATATTGTTGAAGGAATTGAGATGGAAGTTTGGGTGGTGACGTTAAGGGTGGGAAGTAAGGGTGCTGAAAATTTCTAAAACGGAAGTTTTATGTCTGTTTTGAATTCCTTTTTTCTTTTCTTTTCTTTTTCTTTTGGCTATATTGGAATATGTGGAAATTGTAAAGTTCTAGTGGCGATATGGATAAAATTATATTGCTGTCTGGGGAAAGTCATGGAGTGTTTTGGGTATTACTTTTGAGTTGGTGCCTACTTTTGGGATGGTTTATTTGAGTGTTTGATGTGCAAAGATGCGTGGGTTCGGTTGTGTAGGCTTGCCATGGGTTGAGACATTAATGGACAATGATATTTTGAGTTTGACGTTGTTTATAGAGGATGTATAAGTTGTTATTGAAATTATAAAAGGGTATTCGAGGTCGATGTGAGGGCTATCTGGTTTAATAAGTAGTTGTTTGAGTTGTGTATATTTGCTTAATATAGATTGGGATTATGATTTTTAATTATTTTAGATTGGGTTTGTGTTGCTGGTCATTAATGCTTAGTTTATATTACTTATATGAAATAGGTGACGAGATTAATAGAGTTCAAATTCAAGGCATAGATAATATGCTACAAGAATCAGGTAAGCGGAGTTTATATGCTAGGCTTTATACGAAATGTTTAGACTAAAGTTGACTTTCTAAAAATTTTGCATGTTTTCTTATGGAATGGGAACTTGGGAAAAACAACCGCGGTCAATTATTTGCATTACTCATGAAACTTTTATGAAAGAGGGAAATGTTTTCTAACATGTATTGTGTAGACATGAGCTTAATTTTGTTATGCTGTTTTTGAAATTTGTATAAAAAGAGTGATATTGAAAATCTGAAAATTTGTACATTGATTAGAAAGATGCTCTGACTTTTATTTTTAGTATGTGAGAATGATCTAAATATATTTCGATACTCTATTTTGTTTTGATAAGACATTTGAAAACCTTTGACATGGTGTACTCGTTTTGTATTTATCTCTGCCCTGCTCTGCTCTATTTGGGTTGGTACCAACTTCTTTGTCTCTAAATGTACCCACTTTAAAAATAAAATGGTTATTATGTAGTCTTTCATGTGTGTACACTCGGGGCTCTGAGAATAATAAAAGAAAGATTTCACATATGTATTTGTCCGGTTTGGCCACCAAGTTTAGCACAACCCTACCATCGGTGTAGTCTCTACTTTGTGAGATGCTCTATTTTGATGTGATGATGATGTTCAGATTATGTTATGTCGAAATACCTTGGGTTTTAGATGTCTTAAAATCATCACTCTGTTTCATTTGAAAACATTTTTTGTTTTACACGATAAATTTGGAAAATATTTATTTCTGCATGTTGTACTCTGTAAATGCTCATGTTTGCACGTTAGTATATGTCTTCTGGTTATTAAGTTGTCAATAACTCAACCATTATTTTCATAATATTTTTCAGATGATATTGATGACCAAGCTGGGGGTTAGGAATAGAAATTGGAGCTTGGCTAGCTATGGAATAGGTGGTCGAGTACCTAAGGTTACCAATGTTATTAGAAGAGTTTGAATTGAGTATTTGGAGTTTTTATTGTTATTTGGATATTTGAGACTTATTAAATTATTAGTCTATTATGTTAAGGTTACTGGAAGATTGTGGAGACAAGGATTGATGTTAATTGTTTATTTATGCTTTGATGTCTTTATAGTATGAAGTTGATAAAGATGAATGTATGATTGTTTTGAAATCTTTAGAGATTTTATTTGTATTGGGAGACCCAAATATAGGTGACAGCTAGTAATTCTCCAACCCTCTCGAGTACGAGGCATTACAATTTTATAGCTTGAACATGTTCTTCATATTACCCATAAGCATATGCATCAAGTATTAGCACATCAAGTACATGCATCAGTTGTCATATTTCTCTATTACTTGTGAGATGGACTGACTTGTTTGGTTGGCATGGACTTATTAACACATCAAGTATATGCATTAGTTTATTTATGGTATCATTACTTATCATTATTAATTATTATTCAACATCAAAGTTAATTGTATTGGTGGTATCCCTTCTGTTGTTATAGTGGACTTAGTTGCTATTTGTTTCAATTACATAATTTGGACTAAACTTGTTGCTATTATATTGATTTCTACCCAATGCCTTTATATGCATTCGTGAAGGGGTTATTTGGTATTGATTTAGGCCTGTATAAGGCTGTGATGGTGGTTCAAATGACTCCATGGGAGGTGATTAATTCACAAGTATTTTTAATGGGGCTCCAACAAAAGTGGCAGGGTAACCCGATTTTTGGATGACCACCAACTATTTTGTGATTGTTTTTACAAAAAGCGATGAGGGTTTTTTAGTTTTGCAGTCATTTTCTTAGTTTTGCTCTTGTCTCACACATGATGTAAATAATAAAACCATTATAAGCCTAATAAAGGACATTTTCTTTGGCCATTTCAGTGCATTGATTTTGTGGTTTTTTTTTTGGAATTGAGAATGGTTGTCGTTGGTGTTTCCTTCTCTAAAAACCTCAGTTGTGATGACTACAAAGCCTAGTGGAGACACAGGAAATTTGGCACACACATCATGGTATGGTAACCTGGATGGCAAATAAGTAGTAGCAAACGGTTGTTGCACCCATTCGAGATTAGTGTGAAAAATTTCCTATATGTTACCATTTGTTTCCTGAGCCACCTACCAAAATAAATGGACAAACTTGAATGGAAATACTCACTGTTTATCTACAAACTTGAAGCAAAACAAAAGATACTACTACCCAATGCCTAGGTCAAGTAGTAGCACTACCAATATGTCACGCTCAACAAACAATCGTCGCAATGAATTCCCAGTATGTTATTGTGGTATTAAAACATGTCGACGAACTGCTCATACCATGAGAAAAATGTGGGGTGGCGATTTTTCGGTTGCCAAAACTATGAGGTAATTTTGGTAATTTTGTTGGAATTAAATTTCAGTTTTATAGTTGTAGCTTGGATGTTACAGATTTTATTACTTGTCAATTGTGTAGGTTGGGCAGACTTGCGGGGTTTTTTTTTTTTTTAGTATGATCCAGAAATACTATCATATGTACAGAAGACAATTAATCAATTAAAGACCGAACTTCATAAAATACAAGTCTCAATGGACATTCAAACTAGTAGACATCGAATAGAAATTGATTTAGAGATGCATAAGTGAAAACTGGAGAAAACCAATTTTATTATTCTTATTTCGATATGGTGATTATTTGTTTTGGAAATTTACTTTGAAAAATTGTGAGCTTGGCGACATGTGCTAAACTTTTGAACCCAGTATATGAGGATTGTTTTAGATATTGTAATTATTATTATCTTGGATTGCCTTTCCTTTCAATATAAGTCACAAGTGTTTCCAATTTTGTATTTAATAAGCTACCAAAAAATAATTGTTGGGAAAATTCCAATATTTATTATTTGTAATAATTTCACTAACATTTACGTATCGGAATAAAAAATAATCTTCGTGTTATAATAATTTTTAGCTAAAACTGGAAATACTCAATAGAGAAAAAATAAGACAAAATAGTTAGTAGTTAAGAATGGAAATGAAATTGAGAGAAAAAAGTAATAAAAAATAATAGAAGAATATTAATATTTTAATAGAGGAAATGAGATGTTTGAGGTTTTTTAAAGATAAGTAAAATTTAGGAGAAAATTATAAGAAGTATGATTTTTAGATAAAATTTAGTAGAAATTATGGAGGGATGAGAATGCTCTAGATAAATGGATTTCGTAATTTAGAAATAAGCTCCATCTATAAAACCAGAAAATGGGTCAGTCCCTATATAATCTAAAATATACATCCATAATAATTAACATTAGAGGTTCAATTGTAGTCCAACCAGCCAAAATCTCTTCTCCACAATCTAGTTCAGAATTTACGATGAGTGAATTCTCAGATGTACTACAACTGGAACCGTAATAAGAGGGAAGGGGAGGAAGAGCGTCAAAGTTTTTGCAAAATCCTCTAGCATAAAGGGTCTGTCACGTTAGGGTTAGGGTTGTGGAGCAGGATCACATAGAGAGAGGGAAGGGGAGGGAGAGCGCAGGGAAAGGGAAGGAAGGGGAGAGCACAGGCAGAGAAACCGGAATATGAAATGCATCAATTTTTCTGAGTCTTTGCACAATTTCAACTTTAATCAAACGCACCATTTTATTTACTCTAAAACAGTGCGTTTGACTACACGTAGGATACCGTTCGTGTTTGTGGGCCTTCCCCCTTCACGCATGCAAATAGACTTTTCCATTGAGAAAAGTGGACGTAGCTAGACAGCTGAGAAGATGGGTGCAGGAGCCAAATTGGTCATTGATTGCCAAGAGTTGCTCTCTGCAGACAAACCAAAAGGAAAAATATTCAGCATTAGTTGATCCTAGAGCATCTTCAATGGATTATCCAAAATTAAAGGACATTTTTGATGAATTTAAGATGAATTTAGCTTTTAGCTATTCCATTCACATAAGTTTCCATATTGGAATAACTATTTTTTCATTATATAACAATAAAATAATATAAAATAAATTTGACTTTAACTATTCACATCAAATCTCCATATTAGATTATCTATTTATTCATTATATAATAATGAGTAATTAATAATTAAAAAATATTTAATTTTTTTAATTATTAATTTATTTTATTTTATCATATTTTACTATTCTATTTATAAGTAATTATATTCTAATTAAATTAGTAATCATGAGTAATATGAAGTAATAAAATAAACATTTACTCCTTAAATAGTAACAAGAAAATTTGGTTTTACTTTAACATGTATTGTAATTCAAAGCCAATAAATTTGAGTTTACATAATTCATTGCAATCAGTTTTTCATCTCTAATAACTAAATGAGACTTTATTTTTTAATTTAGATAATCTATTAACGATGCTAGGTTTAAAACAGTAAAAATCTAGAAAGTAAGAATAAATTATGCACACTTTCCCAAAGATAAAATGGAAAAAGTAAGGATTCATTACAGAAGGGCCGAAGGCCACGCAATGAGGCCTAGAACAGAGCTGCCTTCCATTAACTCTCACGATTGTCATAACTCCATCCCATAATACAGAAATCACATACTGCTGTGCATTTCGCCCAGCTACAGATAACAGAACAGACAATATGCCTAAAATTCTCTGTGAATACCATTTAGGATGGATTTTCTTTTTCTCCCTTAATGCACAGAGCTAAGTATGAGAGAAATGATACCTTGGTGAAGTATGATCGAAGGATGTCTGCGTCAGAGCTCCAATTAACAAAGCTGATGCCACTGGGAGATACTGCAGTTTTTGGGTTTGTCCACAAAATGTACGTGTAGTCAGAGAACTTAAAAATGCAACTGAATGGGCCATCTCAAGAAATGAAATGGATTTCTTACAATTGAAAATTAGAATAATCAGGCTTAGGACTTGGTCATTTCGTTCTCTTTCTCTTTGTATTTGAGCAGTTAGACAGAGAAAACTAGGCAAACTAGGCCTTTTTTTTGTCATTTTACCATATAATATTGAGTAAGATAAAGGCAGCAGTTTAGCTTCTGGACTATTGATGGTAGGTAGCAGCAAGTAACGGAAGTGGGATATGTAAGATATATATTAATCCACTCAATATTTACAGGACTCGAATCCATACTTGCAGAGACCGACTCGAATCCATTTCTATTGACAGTACAGTGACCACTTATAAGATCCATCCACAGCAACCTGACAAACATAAATTCATAAAAGTAGGTTAGCAGTACTGCTTAGGTGATAAACAGAGAGAGATAGAGAGTTCAGGTTCCCACTTTATTCTTGTGCTTCTGCTTCTCTCTGCAAGCCCCAACTCCTAATCCTGAGCTGAAGCTCAGAAACTGCGGCTAAGAACCTGACGCTCTGAGCTGGACTGAGTATCTCCACCACTTTCACCGCCGTGTTCGTCCTCAGCGCATCAGCATTGGCCACCGCTGATTCCAATGCCGACCTCCATGCCGCGAACACGTTGTCCTCCTCACTTATTTCCCCATTGATTGACCGCCCCCCACGCCCCAGAATCTCCAGCAACGGTGGTGCCGCCACGCTCTCCTGAATCTTTGCCAGCTCATGGTTGAGCGCCCGTTCCTCCACCTTCGTCTTCTCCATCAACCTATTCATTCTCTGGTGCTGGTCCTCTGACAAGTCATCCACCGAGTTGCTGATGAGGCGGAATGCCAAACCGGGTTTGAAACCGGCGATCCAGAGGAAGGTGCGCTCGAAGGAGGTGAACCATGTGGGAGAGAACACGAGGAAGACGTCCCTCTGAGCAATTATCGATTTTTCTTCGTAGTATTCTTGGTAGTGTGCGAGGATGCGGCAAACCAAATCTTTGAGGTCTTCGTCTCTGATTTCGTGGCAATGTTGCCGAGCCGAGAGAAGCTCATCGAGGTAGTGTTGTTGGCGGACAAGCCAGCCTTCCAGAAAGGCTTCGAATGAGGCTGTTCCCGTTCTTGACCCACTTCGCATGGTAGAGTTAGAGCTAGATGGCAGAGAGAAAAGAGCTAAGCTGTGAGTTAGGTGGTTGTATGGAAAAGGGAGGACAGGACACTACGTAGAAGACCAGTTCATATTAGGGAGATGGCCGGGATCATGAGAATGTGACGTCAAGTAATGGATTGAATATTTTTTTCATCTGTAATTTTTTCTTCGTGGGGAAGTATTTGATCTGCAAAAGATACTTCTGGGGGCAAGATTGGCGTCTGATTTCTATTTTCGGAGAAGTGGTCGCCTGAAGCGGACAGAGACTTGTAATTTGTAATGTTAATAAACGCCACGAAGAAGAGTATCCTTCAGAAATCGAGACGCGTGTTGTCGGGACGGCGAACAGAGTTTTTAACTCTCTCTCTCTCTCTCTCTCTCTCGGCGGCTTCCACGACCATAAGGCCAAGAGTAGGACGCGTTCGTCGGTACTGCGAACAGAGTTTTTAACACGCCCTCTCTCTCTCTCTCTCTCTCTCTCTCTCGGCGGCTTCTGCCAAGAGTGTTCCCATCGGACTGTGAAGGGCCAATCGGTGCGTGCAGTACTTCGCGACAAGGAAAAACTTTTCAGAATTTTTAATTTTTTAAACCTTGAATAGTTTTTTAGTTCAAAAATTTTATTATGTAATGATTTAGTTAAATTTTATTAAAAAATAATAAAATTTTATTATCTTACTACTTCTATTATATTTTTATTATTTTTTCTTTTTTATTTTTTACTCAATAATTAAAGAATTGATTATTAGTAAAATTATATATTTTTTTATTTTTTTTCTTTACGATTAAGAATGCTAAAAAAATATTTAAAGGAAAATAATAAAAAAAATAAAAAATTCAAATACATTAAAATAGTCAAAGAATAATAAGAGAGTAGTAAGCCTGTCCATTATACTTTTCCTAAATCTTTTATCTCAATATAAATTACGTCTCAAAAAATTTTATTTTCACAACTTTTTATTTTAGCTAATAACTACACAGTTTTCAGTGCTGTGCATTATTTAGGCAGAAATGATTTGTCCAGTCGGGAAATGCAGTCGGCGTACAGTCGTAGAGAAAAAAATGAATTAATACGAGACCTACATAAAAAAAAAAAAAAAAATTATAATTTTTTTTTATTCATGTAGGTCCTTTATGAAAAAAAAAATTTATAAATTTTTTTTATTTATTCAGTACAGCCGTTTGCATCCCGACTGCTTCTCCCGACTGCATCTAGCAAAACCCATATCTGAAGCATGCATGCCTTCCATGTGTTCCCAAATTGTTTTGGAATAGATTTCTCTAATGGGAGTCTTAAAAAAAATGTTGACTTCTGTTTTGTATGTTCTTGTACCGTTTGTAGTGCTTTCTTATCTTGTCTTTTTTTCTGTGTTTCCGAAAAGATACATAAAAACTGAAGCGATAAGGAATATGGTCTTCTCAAAGACACTTCTTTTCATTTGCCTGCTCTCTTTTCAGTTACACATGTTAATATATAATTACTTCTATCGGTCAATCATTTAAAATAGATTTTTTCTACTTTTCTTTAAGATATGTCATATAACAAGTGATACCAAAATATCTAGAATAAAGAAGAATATTATTTTTAAAAAAGAAAAAAAAAAAAAGAAAGAAAGAAAAACAGGACGAGCCTTTTGCAGGGATCTGGCAGGCTTCTGGGCTGCTGATAGGCAGATTGTAAGGTCGGACCAATGTGTGTGACCCAATACAGGGAAGGGGATGCAGCTAGACAACTAAGGAGTCGGGTAGAGGAGTTTTTCATGGGAAAAATATTCGACATTCGTTGATCCTATATTACGTGGTTTAAAACAATATCAAGCTAGTAAATAAGAATAAATTATGTACAATTTTCCTAAAACAAAATGGACAAAGTAAGGCTTCATTACAGAAGACCACACAATCGAGGCCTAGAACAGAACTGCCTTCCATTAGCTTTCACCATTGCCATAACTCCAGCGGTTACTCCAGCCCATAATACAGAAGACATATACTGCTGTGCATTTCGCCCAGCTACAGATAACAGAACAAACAATATGCTTGAAATTCTCAGTGAATACCCTTTAGGATGGATTTTCATTTTGTCTCTTCACGCACAAAAGACTAAGTATATGAGAAATGATACCTTGGTGAAGTGTGAAGGATGTCAGCGTCAAACCTCCAATTATCAAAGCTGATGCCACTGGGAGATACTGCAGTTTTTGGGTTTTTCCACAAAACATGTAGTCAGAGACAACTCCGAAAAATGCAAATCAATGGGCTATCTCAAGAAATAACATGGATTTCTTAGATTTGAAAATTAGTATAATCAGGCAAACTAGGCAGGACTTCGTCAGATTTAACCAACTTTTTGTTCTTTTTTATTATTATTATTTTATATTTGAGCAGTTAGATTGCAAATACATTTTTGTATAATTTTACCATACAGCATCGATGGTAGATAGCAGTTAGCTTCTGTACCATTGATGGTAGATAGCAGCAAGTAATAGAAGTGAGATACGTAAGATATTGATCCACTCATAGTACTTACAGAGACTGCCTCGAATCCATTTAATTGGAACGGCGAAGGATTATTTCTACTGACAGTATAGTGACCACTTATAAGATCCAAAGCATCCTGAGCAAACACAGTTTCATGAAAGTAGGTTAGCAGTACTGGTTCCTTTCATTTAAATGGGTTGTTTTTCATAAGTGAAAATCATAGATTGGGAACTTGCCTGCCGAACTCCATCATGAAAATTATTCAAATAATATCTTGAAATGGCACTCATTCCATCTTTGATTAGTCCGACTACAGTCTGCTTCCCATATCTGCAACATTTTGCATCCAAGATCTATTATGCTCAATACACACAAACAATCTAACACCGATATTAGAAATCTTAATCTCAAATTGATTTACCTAACCAGGTCTCCTTTCAGGGCATGAGTCCCAGCATAACCAAGGCTTATCTCATCACCTTGCTCGGCCCATACTAGTGTCAGAGAAAAGTTGTTAATAATGAAGCTGAGAACATAGCTTACAGTCAAATTCTGACTCAGCAAGAAGGATACAAGGAGAAATATAAATAATTCCATACATCTTCTGAATTTTCCATATTCTTCAGCAAACATAGAAATGCATTCTGTAGAAGCGAGTAATCCAATCCTCTGCAGCTGTACACTCATTGATTTTTGAGCCAGAAAAGTCTGTTAAGAAAACAAGGAGGAAGCTCAGCAACCATAAAAACCATAAACAGCATGGTCCTTAACCACTGCAGATATGATATCTATCAGGTGACAAACATACCAATCATAAATGACCAAGCGATAATAATCAACTACACTAAATAACATTCTCCAAACCTGGGTGACATTTGTTCGATCAAGGCAATCAATGCAGTTAACTCTAATAACTCCTTTCTGCTCCTCCAGTATGTTTCCTTCTGCGTCTACGAGGAAGAATCTGCTCAGCTGGAACAGAAGTAATTAAAAAAACAGAATTATGGAAAGCCAGCATTCCTAGATTGCGGCATGGTAATACAAGTTTGTAAGTAAAGCTCCATATATTTTTTATTACCCTTGTTTTTCAAAATCCTCTGAGATTTGCTCATAAAGCACATTCAGATTATCAAAGTTTGAGTTGCCACAATAGTGATGAAAGTCAAACGACACGTATCTGCAGCAAATTATGAAAAAATAAAGGAGTTCATAACAATTAAGATGTTCTCTGAAGCACTGTGATGCCTTGAGAAAATATGCCATGATAAAGCACAACAAGAATCAAAGTCCATAGAAAATACTTCTAGAATTTGATAAGTTGGTTTACTAAAAATGAACAAATACCATAAAAGTCTAAAATGTCACCTCACAACCTGCAGCTTTTGCATTTCAGCGGCATATGCTGCACTTAACTGACCTTCATCACCCTGCTACAAAAACAAGATTTAATTCAATTTTTTAATGACAAGGAATCATAGAGACCATGCAAACATAACATGTCTTTCACCCAGTTAAACTTCGGATCCTAGTAATGCATCCCCATCACACAAATCAGGTGATTTGTTAGCTCACTGATGGGACGTGGTCCCTAGAAATTTTTTGCACCCAAGAAACCTTAGACCTGGAGAGAGCATATCACCAAGACTAAGGCCCTTACCACTTGAACCAACCCCTAGGGATTGGAAAGAAAGAAAACTTGTACAGAAAATAAAAGCTTAAAACTTGTGCAGTTCTAGGGACCGAGCCAAGGTGGGGCCTGTAGGGCCATGACCCACTCTTGGTCATTCAGTTTTTAAATAAAATTCTCTCTTATATATAGCTAAATGTATGTATGATTGGAAAAATACATTTTAGACTCGAAATGGGATAGTTTATTATACACCCCGACCCCATTTGGCATCCCCAAATAAAAAGTCCCGGTTCCATCCTGTGTACTTCATACACAATCAAGGAAATCCAATAACATGACTAACAAATATGCACGAAGAACCACCTGACTAAAAGGAATCCACATTCAAAATTCTGATCAATCTGTTCAGTGATATAGTCCATTTAAATAAATACCAAAGGAAACAATTAGGTAATATATTTTGCTGGCAAAATTCTGCAGATTTACAAACAGCTTCAAGAAGAAATTATATTATAGGCCAGACTCATGATTTAGAGGGGAAGAGAAGAGAGACAAAGACCCTTACTTTATTAGTTAGGTCAACTGCTACCGTTTCTCCATATCTTTGCAAAAGATCACGGAAATGGCGCTCCACAATGTTTGACTGGACGCAGAAAGCCAAATGTACACATATAAATTGCCACTCATAATACAACTCAACACTGAAAGTGCTCCATCCTGAAGTAAGACTTGTACCGTTTGCTCATGCTCTATAATTCTAAGTCGCGGTTTGTAGCTGAGATCAACAATCTGCTCCCAAAGAAGTGGAATTGAACCTCGCACCTGAAATAGAGAGTATCGACCAAACTTTGCTTCTCTAGTTAATTCCCTTTTTGAGACTAATTTACAAAATGAAACAAGAAGCAACTCCAAGTTAAGAAATCTGGTCTGTACAAATTGACCTGTAGGATAAAATGCTTTGAAACACAATTAATTCTGAACCCCTATCAGATACAGTACAGGTACCTGCAATAATGAGAACCTGAAACCATCAACCTCTAGCAATTGTTCAGTCTCAATAAAATTTGCTGTATCTCCTTCAAGGTTAGCTCCTCTTCTCCACATCCTTGTCCCTATGTCATCAACACACAATCTCATAACTCATATCTTTTTGAGGATATCCAATCAATAATTGTACAAACCAATTATCTCCAAAATGCTGTACCTAGACGCCGAGTACACCTCCTTGAAATTAATGTGACTGTGGCAAGAGCACTGTTTAGCTTTAGCTGTATTGCCTGGAAGCTTAATCTACAGTTAATTGAAAACAATGTATATTCTTTTTTACTGGAATATAATGATAAATTTACTTCTGTGTCCTATTGTCTCGTACATGCATGATATTTGCTCATGCACACACATAAATAAAGAGAAGAAAAAAAGGGAGGGATGGCGAATGATATTAACCAAAACGCATTAAGAGTATGAAACTTCAGGATATTTCCTTGAAATAGAGGAATGATAAAACCATCAAGCTGCAACAAGAAAGATAAATGCAGATTAGGGGAAAGAAGTTTTAAACGCTTCTAGCAAAAGAAGTGCCAAGTTTGTCTTTCCTTTAAGCTCTTGAAAATACTTTTTCTTCTTGAAGTGAAAATGAGCAGTTCTTGACTTCGCGAACAGCAAAACAATTCCCATTAAAATGCTGACCAAAGGATGACTTAGACTTAACAGAAACCATATCTAACCTTAGACTCAATAAGGTCCTCCAAAAGATTTCTGTTCCAAACAAATCGAGGGTCAGCCTGAAATATAAATAGACAATCAGAAACAAATTCAGGAATATAGATCATTCTTGAAATGACAAAATACACCTACGAACTATTGGAATAGTAGAAAAGATAAAGAGAAATACAATGATCAAAAACACTATCTGGAGTCTGCTATACATTGGAAAGTTTTTGAGACTCCCATCACCCAGTATAAATCTTCTGAAATTCGCATTACTAAGCAATCAAACTTTTTTAAGATAAAAAAATTATCTTCATAGCTCACATGAGAATGCAAGGAGGTGCAGCTCTGTTACCAACTAATGGAGGAACTAGTATCAATGGGGTCAGCAAAGAAAAGACAAAGTTTGATTTTAATCCATTGATTCACACACAAATAGAAGAAGAAACCCCTCCCCCAAGCCTAGCATTGAAGGCATCAACTCAGCCACAGTTGAGAAGTGGAGAATGCCCTCTGAAATTTTATTTTTATACCATGCAAATCAGAAAACCCAGAGGAAAGGACCCTAAACTAATAAAACTACTGAAAGACCCATGCCTAAAATCCTAAAATTTAAAAATTAAATAATTAAATAACAAGGAACAAATTAAGATTGGAGACAAAAAATAGCCCTTTTTAAGAACAAAATCAACTTCTTTTGAGATGCATTGGATCAAGTGTTAAAGCTTCAAATACTTTAAGCACAGAACAGCAACTACATTTGTTAAATGCAATGATATTGGATCATTTCAGATGAAAGTTTATCTCTGAAAATAGACCTGTCATGCTAACTAACCTGCTTCCAAAGTGGTTTATTCATCCAACCTTCTGCTAACTTGTATCTTCTTTGTAAGCTGGTAGACATGATCAAATGTATCTTGAATATGCAACACGTAGTCCAATATATATCTGACTCTGAGTACAAAAATGATAAAGGACACAAGACATCTATGCAAACAGTGGCAATCTACTTAAAGGACAGCAATTCACAAGGTAAATCGACTTACTTCAAAGTTATATCCATTTCATATGAATAGTATAAGCCCGGAGTCGATTCCACTGTTTTCAAAAGAGTTCTGAAGTAAGCCTCATCTCTTTTCTGCATAAAAGAAATTATAATCTCAGGAGAAGCCCACTAATGCTCTATAAAGACCAGAATTTTATTTTTTTATTTTTAAGAAAAGGAAAAAATGTATAACCATACTTCTTGAGTGGTCGAAAATTTCAGAGCTTCAATATTGCAGGGTAGGAACCTCATGGAAATAACCCTAAAAACTGGAGAACCAAGAAAAGTTCCGACTTCCTTCCGAGAAGTTATTACAAGTACATATGTTCCTGAACCAAAGCACAGAGAACTAAGCAGAAATCTCACTTAACAACTAACAAGAACCATATTGCCGAACCGGCTAGTTAATTGCGCGAGTTAGCTCAAGAATCATACGATTTCAGTTTCAGCCTTATGAGATTTGAAATTCATTAAAAAGTCTCCAAAGCAGATTCAAATAACAGAATTACATTGAAAAAAAGGCCATGTATCAGCTATGCACTACCTAAGCACGACATTTTTCAAATGAACTAAAACGAAACTTCGATAGCATTAAGCACTCGTTTGCGCGCGCGCCCGCGCCCGCGCCATACACACACACAGAGTAAATTATTGGAAGAAGAAAGGAAATGCGAATGGGCATCGAAAACATCTTGATGTGCCAAGGAATTACCTGAAAGCAATCTAATAGTTCCAGCCACACCATAAATTGTAGATACTTTGGAAGGACTGTCAGATAAAGTATCACCTGCGAGAATCAAAAACGTCAGTTTTTAAGTAAATTGCACAGATAATATTCATGCATCACCAATCATACCCTAAAGAAAATCCGAAACACGAGATTGGAAAATCCTTTACCATCAAGTGGCCGGCAGTTACCGTCACGACGGTCTATCGAGAAACCCAGATCGGGTGATTCAACGGGTTTAATCACAAACATTTCCTGAAATTCCTGCAATTCCAGCTGGTCATGGAGCTTGAATCTACCACCTGAAGAAGCTCCACCCTCCATTTTTCTCACAATTTTCGATGCACGAAAACCGCTTGAATGCTTTGAAATCTTTGAAAAAAAAAAAAAGAAAGAAAGAAAGAAAAAGGAAATGGAAAACGTGGATGCAATGCAGTGGCGAAGGGCAAGATGAGACGAGGGAAGGTCAAAACGACTCGTCAGGTACAACAAATAACCAGCTCTTCCGTGCGTGTAGAATGACGTAAATAGCCAAAAGATTTGTGGATAATTATCTGATTAGGGCGGAATTTTAATTAATTAAGCTGGCAATTATGATCCGATTATTTGTCCTACATGTCACTTTGTGCGCACTGTATGCGTAGGGGCAAAGCCGTACTCCGCTTGCGTATTTTTATATCGCAGCTATTGGTAATAGGGTTTTGTTATATGTAAATATAGTCGCACACTAATCTGTATATCAATACTGATTTATTTATATTTAAAATTTAAATTAACACTATTTTCAATAAAATTTACTTTTAAACCAATTACATCACATTGATACACAAATTAATATACAATTATACTTATAATTATATTTTTTTTGACAACATATATAACATGTTGCCATCCCGAACGGAACGGTACCGTTCCCAAAAGTTTAAAAAAAGAGAAATCGAATATGCCATAAAACTGAAAATTTTTTTATTAAAAATTTAATATAAATATTATTTATAATCGTAAAATATATAAATATCGTATAATTATTTTTAAAAAATAAAAGTTATTATTAAAAAATTAATTTTTTTACATAATTTTTATATTTATTTATTTATTTTTAAATAATTTTACGGCTTTTAAATACTCATTATTATAAATATTATTTTTTAAAATTTAATATAATAAATCAGTTAAAAGCATTGCCAACTAAACGCAAGTGCACGGAACGAATTCAATTGGGGATCGTGGACCCCTCATGTTAAGCAAAGTAATTGAAAAAAAAAATTAATTATTAGGCAAGGGATATGAGTTCAGTCTCAATCACACTTTGACTTTTTAGACAATTACAAGAATATGACCTATAGAATTTGTTGTATGCTTGCCCGATTGTAAAACTGGACTGAATCTTGCAAATGATATGAGAATTACATATGCATTTAGATTACAGATATTACACAAGTACAGAATCATTACCGAGATAAGATAAAATGAGATAAATCGATATTAAAATTAAAAATTGAATAAAATATTATTAGTAGAGTGTCTATTTTTAGTTGAGAGCTCATTTCATCTTAAAATCTCAATATGAAAGAAGCCCACTAGAAGAACTCTTTGCTCACTGAAAGGAATTAAAGAATCCAAACCTCAGCAAAGTCACACACATAACACGTCACCTTTCATGGAAAGACAGAGATGATCTCATACGAATAAGTAATCATTTCGGTTATCAGGTGATGATCCACACCGATAAACTCTGAACAAAATAAACATCACGCATGAGTCTATATATACTAGGTAACCATTGATAGTAAGAGATCGAACTCTCTTTTAAATTCCAAATCGTTTAGTTACATTTAACTTATCTAAGCATCAAAGTTTTTACAGGCAAATCACACCGGAGCCTCTTGACATTATGCAAGTGAACAGTTGCAGAGGGAAAGTGAGAGACGTCCACAATTAGAATATATTATTTTAATATTTTTTTTGTATTGAAATTTAAAAAAGTTGAATTGTTTATTTTATTTTATATGAAAATTTAAAAAAGTTGTAATGATTAAGTAAAATGAGATGTTTTGTGAAAATGAATAAGGCCAAAAAGAGCAATTGGATCCCTTCCCCTAGGGGAAATAGGGACAGAAGAGGAATTGTTCAAGCACATAAAATGTTTGGACGATGATCAGTGCAGATGATGTAATGAAAAATGATATTTGTAGTGTTAGGTTAGTTTCATGCATTTCTTTTAAACAAGGTAATTAAATTTAGGATCTACTTAAAAATAAAAATTATTTTTTAATAATAAACTCTACATTTTCTCAAAAGAAATGCATGAGATTTACATGCAATAAGACTGTATCAAGCATTAATATGATGTAACATCTTTTATTGGATAAATAGTGACTTCATTTTCAAGACTGGTTTGTGGAGTGAAACAAGATAACAATTTTGTGAATAATAATAAAATAGTTTATGAATAGTAATAAGATAATTTGAGTTGTGTTATAAACTATCTTGAATTGTATGACCACATTTATCTAGTCGTCAAATGCATAGTGCATAGTGCTAACATAGTACTAGCATAGTGAGTTGGTCGACATATGCATAGTGCATAGTGCTAGCATAGTACTAACATAGTGAGTTGGCCGACATATGCATAGTGCATAGTGCTAGCATAATCCCCTTTGTACGCCTATATATATCGTTGAATTCTTTAAAAAATTCATAAGTTTCATAACCTTTCTGAACTCTATCTCTTTCTCTCTTATTTTAAAAGTTTTATAATACGTTATGACTCTCTCTTTTCTATGATTTCATAACAAGTTAAGTATTTTTTAAATTTTGAGAAAAGAGAGAGAAAAATTGAAAAAAAAATTAAGAATATAATTTTATGATATTATTTTTGTTTGAGAATTTGAAAAAATTATTTTTATTTTTATTTTTTAATTGAAAATTTGAAAAAATAGTAACAATTAGTTTAAAAATATTTTAATAATTAGTTTAAAAATTTTATATTTAAACTATATTTAAAAATAAAATAAAATGAGACGAATATCAATTAAAAATTTTGTGTCTATATGAGATCTCAAATCTTGTGTTGACTTTCTTGGCAGAAACATTGATATTTTTAGTTAGGAAAATTAATACGAAGGAACTGCATATTGCCAAAAGTAATAGCAATGAGATGGCAGTGGCATTAATATTGGAGTGGTGTTAGAGTCACTGAAAACTAGTCGTCGAATACCCATCGAATGCAATGTTTTTATTTTTGATTTTCGATTTTTTTTCATTTATTTTTTTATATTCTTAAATATTTTAAAAAAAATCATAACATCACTTAAAAAAATTTACTTAATCACTAAGTCAAAAAAAAAAAAAAAAACATTCGGTAGACTTTCGAATTCGAGACCCAAGCATTAGCTGGAAATGTTGCATCCTAGGAGTTGGCATTTCTAAGTAGAACCGTGGAGGCAACATTTTGGGCTTTGGCTATGACAAAGCTATTACTTTGCTTGGACATTTCACATATGTATCCCTCAAAAGGAAAAAGGAAACAAGAAGAAAACCATTGACCCAACCTTTGTACCTCTTTAAAAAAAAAAAAAAAAATCGTATCGTTCTATAATAAGACATTGGGAATAAATATCGATCCTAGCCTCAAATACTATGCAACACTCAGAAAAAGTTTGGCTGAGAAGTATTGCAAAGGGAGAAATTCTTAGTTGTAGAGAAAAGGAAGCAAGATATTGAGAGGAGTGGATAGAGAGAGTTCAACGAGATGCTTGGCAGTAATAATGCTAATTTATTTGAAAGTGATCCCAAATAGTGATATTTTTAGGAATTTAGACCTCCCAAATTCACTCCCTTAAGATCTACTCTTTGCAGGAATAATAAGAAAAATAGAAAAATAATAACAACACAAGAAATTTATGTGAAAATTTTAAAATAGGAGAAAAACTACCAAACCCAGAAAAAAAAATTCACTATGTGAAAAATTGTTACAATTATACAAATTTTCTCCTCATTCTAAACACACCCACAAAAGTACCCCACTAGTAAAACTTTAATTTTACATCTCTTCCCCTTTTACAAAAGGACCAATAGAGAAATTTAACTAAAGTAAAAAATTATTAGATAAACTTTCAACTAGTGCACTTAAACTAAGAGGCTGAGCCTCTTATTTATGACTTAAGGATTTTGCTCTTTCATTATTTTCTACCGGTGTGAGACTAAACAAAGGAGCACAAAAGTCAACAATCTCTACCTTGCGACTTTGACTGGTCCCACAGCCAAGCTCCACCTCGATGAAGATCTTCATAGTTTCTGCTATCATGCTTCACCATAAAAGCATACCCACTCAGAATAAACCAATCTCAAGCATTTCATTTCGGCCCATGTCAAAAATAACTTTGCTGAAAATTATGGTGTAACTTTCACGTTTGGCTCTCTTGGAAGTTCATCAGTCATTGACATGGATTTTCACCACACACCCTGCATCAATGCCAAACCAATGCCTGTGTGCAAACTTATGAACCTGCTAACATTAACACATTCTCTATCATGACAACTTTGAAAATTAACGGCATGCCATGACAGAGACACAACATTAGCATCATTTCCAATATCTCCATTTACTGACTTGGAGCCACTTGCCGAACCTGCTCCAGTTCTTGGACAAATTTTCTTGACGTGCCCAGATTGTCCACACTCCCAGTAGACTACTTTCTTCTTCATCTTCCCGTTTCCAACTGCTACCATTACTAAGTTCTCAAGTAGAACATTACTTCCACTACTTAGTCTTCTCTCTTCAGAAAAAATTTTACTAGTAACTTCTGAAAAAATTATTTTCTCATTCCCATGTATCAAAATAGGCTTCATGCGCTCATAGGAAGGTGGAAGAGACCAGATGAGTCTCAAAGCTTGATCCTCATTATCAATTTTAACTCCAATAGCTTTTAGCTCAGTGACAATGTTATTGAGAATGCTTAAATGATCTGAAATAGTTGTACATTCACTCATCCGCAGTATATGAAACTGCTCCTTCAGGTACACACGATTTGAGACGCCTTTCGTCTGATACAACTCTTCAAGTTTTTCCCAAAGTTCCTTTACCGTAGATATTCCATGCACATTTACAAGAACATTTTTGGCCAGACACAGACGTATCGCACTTGCTGTTCTCAAATCCAGATCCTCCCAATCTTCATCGCTCATTTTAGATTTGCTCCTTTCACCAGTCACACTAGTACCAGTGCTGACTTCAAGTGTTGGTCTGCCCTTCAATGCCTTACGTAATTCTGATTGAATTAAGACATCCTTGACTTGTACTTGCCACAAGCAAAAATTGATTCTCCCATCAAATTTCTCCATCTCAAATCTGACAAGATTTGAAGGCATACTTCCTGGTATTACTTTGATGAATTTACTGTAGAAATAAATAGTACCTCACTAAGTCAGTTCCCAGGAAAAATTGGAGGGTCACAATGGACACACTTAAAATTTCTAATCTCCTAGACAGAACCTCCTTAGACAGTACGTATCCACACTACCACACCAAAACTCCAACCCACAAAAAGAACCTAGTGGCTCTGATACCAATTATTGGGAATTTGGACCTCCCAAATTCACCCCTCTAGAATCTACCGTTTGCAGAAATAACAAGAAAAATAGAGAAATAATAACAACATAAGAAATTTACGTGGAAACTCCAAAACAGGAGAAAAACCACCAGACCCAGAGAATAAAATTCACTATATGAAAAATTATTACAATTACACAATTTTTCTCCTCACTCCAAACGCATTCACAAAGCTACCCCACTAGTAAAACTTTAACTTTACACCTCTTCCCCTTTTACAAAAGGACTAACAGAGGAATTTAACTAAAGTCAAAAGTTACTAAATAAGCTTTCAATTGGTGCACTTAAACTAAGAGGCTAAGCCTCTTATTTATAACTTAAGGATTTTGCTCCTTCATTATTTCCCACTAGTATGGGACTAAACAAAGGAGCACAAAAGTCAACATATATGTATAAGCTCTTGTGGCCTGTCATACTCTTTTATACAATAGACATGGAGAATGGAGAAGGAAGAATATATCTATTTGATAAAGTGAAGTAGCTTATGGTTGGATCCTCTCTTTTGGCAGAAGATAATACTTGTGCCCCTACTTTTCTTTTCTTTTTTTTTTTTCAAGAAAAATTAAGCTTATTTCATATGATTATCCTCTCTTTTGGCAGAAGATTATACCATTTTTACGAGTAAAAGTTTGGGCGTTAATAGATATTTCAAAACCAAACTTGTATACAAACAATAAAGTAAATATAAACTATTAACAATGTAAGAAAGAAACGTAAGAGGATCATTGTCTACATCTACGCAATCTCAACTTATCTAGATTGAGAAGCTTTCGATTAGTTGCTTTGGAAGTTGAGAAAAACATGAAAAACAAGCATTGTTGGGTGCTTGCTGAGGTTTTGAGTGGTTCACTTCGTCATGGGTGCTCTCCTAGGTAGTGAGCTCCTTCAATTCAGGTATGAGCACTTTGATGCCCAAAATTTCAAGCTCCTCTGCTTTTCTAGGTTGCAAGCTCCTCTGATTCCTGAGGTGGCGAGCACTTTGCTCCTGATGTCACAAGCACACTTTTATTCTTGAGGTCACAAATCCTTGCTTCCTGAGGTTGTGAGCACTATACTTCCTAAGGTTGTGAGCTCCTTTGCTTCCCGAGGTCTCAATCACTATTATTCCCGAGGTTGTGAGATCCTCTACTTCCCAGGATTCAAGACCCCTCTGCTTCTCAAGGTTTCAAGCTTTTGTGCTTTTCAAGTTTGCGAGCTCCTTTGATTCTCGAGAGCGCAAGAACTTGCTTCCCCGAGGTTGTGAGCTTTTGTGCTTCTGGAGGTCTCTAGCACTGTTCTTCCTGCCATTCGAGCCCCTATACTTTCACAAGGTTTCAAGTTATTGTGCTTTTTGAGGTTTCAAATTGAACCCCTAGATATTTTAGGTTGTTGAATTAGAGACCCTAAATAATCTAGGGATTCAATCCAAACCCCTAACCTAATTTAGTGTTTCGGATTGAAACTCCAATCTAAATTAGGTTAGGGGGTTCAATTTGAAACCCCAATTAGATTGTGTGATTTTTATATGATTTTACTACTAGTGAAAGGGATGGGCATATCAACTTGTTCTAAGGGTTAAGGACACTTGTAATAGATTGTATGACAAGTTCATTGCGCCTCTTCTTGAAGTTGATTGGCCGAAAAAGTGTAAATGAGGTATGGGGTTTGGCTATACCCTCGAGCTTAAGAAGAATTTGGACAGCTAATCGGACTAAGATACTTTTCGAAAGAATTACACCCATATATGAAGGAATTTGATATCTTAACTTGGTAGAAGGTAAATGTCGTCAAATATCCCTTCCCTGAAGAGATACCTTGTAGTAGTTTGATCATCCCTATTTCTACCGTAGCCTTAGAGTCCCCATTTAGCATTAAAGGGTGCATGTAGGATCCATTTTAGAATCCATTATCTCCTAGCTCTATGGTAGCTTTGATTTGCACTGCAAAATTAGATCGAAGGAAAGCCAATTTAGATTCGAGAGGTGGTTGTTTTAGGGAGAGTTGTGAGGAGGATGTTAATCACCCTAGAAGCGGCAATTGCTATTAATTTATTTTTTTGCTTTTGCTTATAGTAGATTGTGTTATGTTTATTTGACAAACGTAATCTTAAGTTTAATTATTGTAGGGACAACTTTAGAAAAAATAAGCTCCATCTCAATCTATATCGACCATAGTTTGACATTGATACACCATTGGTTTGTTAATTAATTTTGTATAGTTCATACTTATGTTATTATTTTTTTCCTAATGACGTTCTTTTCTTTTTAAACATGATATTATTAATATTCTCATTTTTTTTTTTGGTTTTATACTTGGAGTTGGCAATTGCTTGCTATGTTGTTACCTTTATTTATTTAAAAATTGTATTTCAATTGTTATAACATTGATATTCATTCAAGCTATTTGGTAAGCAAAAATTTTATGTGCAATCATTTTTGCAGATTATTTTGTACACTCCAGTGATATGATTAGTTGTGTATTAAAAAAAATTAATCTAACTAATCATATTAGTGGAGTGTACAAAAAATACGTAAAAGTAACTGTATGTAACATTACTCTTATGCATGTAACTATATTTTGAAGTGAAAACATGTTTTGGATCAAATTGGCCCAAAAACAATCTTAAAAAGTATTCGGGGCCGAAAATGGTCTAGAAGAATCTTCTGGACCGGGTCCCCGGATGGGTACATTACGGCCCACGGATGGGCGGGTGGATGAACGGCTCGGGGGCACCTGCCCAAACACCACTTCAACCCCTTCCAATCAGTGTTTGTTTGGGCATTCGTTCGAGAAGCTAGAAGGTTTACTTCCATCGCTTCGCCGACGTTTTTCAGGTGAAAATCGACCAATTGCTTCCATACGTTTCTTAGGGTTTCCAATATCCGCAGTGTCCTAGGGTTTTAAATTCTTGTCTTTTAGCTCTTCAATTTACGCAATCGAAGTTGTTACTGGACTTCTACTTTTGGGGTTTGGTATTTGCAAATTTAGTGAATTTGTGATAGCCAACAAGCTTTATTAATAAGTGGCTGATGTTCTTGGGATTCGTTTGGTTTCTACAAGAAAGAGAGAGCTAGTTTTTTTGTCAAATCTTGTAAGCTGACTGGGTTTGTGTTTGTTTCTGCTTATTTTTCTCAATAGGTTACTGGAAGATAAGATCATGGCGGGTGGGAATTTCATGCACAGGGTTATGTCTTATCTTGTGAACGAGCTTATCGTTAATAGCCTTGCCAACAGGTACCTTGGCCACTGGTCATATAATCTTCATTGCGCGCTTGTATTTTGCTGTTCTGCTTAATATTTATGATGATGATGCTATAATTCACTTACAAAAAAATATTATATAATTGAAACTTCTTTCTCTGACCACCCTAGAGGAACTTTTCCTTATTAGTTCGTTCCTTTGAAGCGAAAGAACCTCAAATTTCCTTGGTTTGATATGGTCTGCAGCTTATAAAATTCATGGTTTGCCACTTCCAAACGCTAAAATTTCCTAAACCTTTATACTGGCCATTCTTCTATATTTTCATTTTGATGATTTAATTAGTCATCTTTCTAAGACTAGCGTCAGGTGTCGTTTAAAATATGTTTTCGTTTTTTGTTGTTTTCTGATAAATGTCAAACTATTTAGAGACGGGCTCAGGTTTATGGTCGTTTGGATGAAAAGCGATATATATATGCTATTTGTGATGACGTATGTTTTTTTTTTTATCATCAGAGCTTCTCTATTAGATCATTTGAGACTGATCTAAACAATCCCAAAGCTTCCAGCTAATCTTACTATTTTAGTTTCATATGCTGTGTAATCTTACGATTTTATCAGGGAGTATATGGATATTCAACCATGATAATTGTTCAATTCTTCATTTCCAGAAATCCTCATAATATTGTTTGGAAGACTCAATAGTGAGATACATATCTTTCTAAACATGTGAAATCAATGGTGTAGTAGGTTTTCAATGACACAGTCATGCATTGAGATGCAGGGCCAAACAGTGTTTTTTTTTTTTTTTGGGGGGGGGGGGGGGGGGGGGTGATGATGTAATAAAAATTTTATTTTTAGGGTGTATATCTTGACATTTGGGCCAGCTAAGAAAGTGTAACTTGACAAATGTAGGCATCCAAAGCTTAAGTTGAACGAAACATACTGTTCATCTTTGAAAAAAAGATCGATTCATTAGAGAAACATACTGAGTATCTTAAAAAAAGTTTACTTGCTGTTAACGCTTACGCTCACACTCACAAGCAACCCCCCTCCCTCCAAAAGAACAAAAGGTACAGCGCAGTTTGCTCCTGTATACATGAACATGCAAGTTAAGGTTTCAATGCATTGCATGAGTATATCTTAATCCATGGTATATGGAGGTCCTTCCCCTCTCCATCCACTGTTCCACATGGGTTTGTCACCTCTACATCTGCCACCAAGATTACTTACCTCATAGGTTTGTACTGATTGTGAAGATGACTGCAAGAATAAAAACTTTGTTTATTATTTTTCATATTTACCCGAGGTGCAAACAATCTCTATGTGCCATTGGATTGGGGGATTTTCTCCTTAAATTACATGAGGTGAACTTGCGGGGAAACCCCTTGCCAAAGGCTTGTGCACCCCTGAGATTAGTCGGGACGCTAGTTATAGACACTTAGTGCCGATAATAAAATAAAAATTATTTTTCATATTTTCTTTTTTCCTTTTTAATGAGTTTTGATTGGCATTTGTGCCTAAAATAACCGGTGATCCTATATCTCCAATATAATGTTTTGTTGGGTTTCCTCAGTCCTGCATTTCAGAGGTTTGCAGTGAGAACGTCAAGGAGGATTGAGGAGGTTTCGAGTAAGGGTATGTTTCTATCACCCCAATTTTTGTAGCTTCTGCTTTTCTGGACATTTGGCGGTGATTGTGTGATGGTTTGTTCATGCAGCTGCACAGAAGCAGCAAGAACTCGCTGACCGTGTGAAGGATCTGTCTAAAGATTTTGAGGTTGGATTGTATGTTGTGTATATCGAATATGATTTCATCTGCATGAGAGTTTATAGCTTATGACAATACATGTTGTATTTGTTGCAGTCTTTCAAAAATCAGTGATTCGGTCTGATGGACACGGTGCTGCCCCAGTTTGCATATGATCTATATTCTTCTTCCTTCTGCGGGAATGATGAAAATGAGTTTTGTAATTTTAGGATAATATCCTAAAGAAAATCACGGCCTAATAACCTTCTGCAAAAATAAATTTATGTTTACATTAGACAGGCAAGTAGTTGGGTATATTTATCTGACTTCAGTGTTGCTGTGGATTGAGAGGGGAGGGAACTGGGATTTGGGCCTCCGAGAGAGAGAGATAGTTGTCTGTGAGAACTTTTTACTTGATTTGTACGTGCTAGGGGGGAATTGGTTGTTGTGGGTATGCCACACTATTCTGGTAGAGAAAAAGGGTGTAAATTCTGAATGTTATGCAGGACTTAGGCTAAGTTTGAATGTTGAGTTGAGTTGAATTGAGTTGAAATGAAAGTTAAAAATTGAATAAAATATTGTTATAATATTAATTTTTAAGATTATTATTATTTTGAGATTTGAAAAAATGAATTGTTTATTATATTTTATGTTGCAATTTGAAAAAATTGTAATGATCAGATAAAATAAATTTAGATGAATTTGAGATCTAAACTGGGCCTTAATGGGATGCAGGGAGTTAATATTCTTTGCTCAAATGGTATATTATTACCATCTGGAGGGTTTGGCGATGAGATGGGCTTTCCTCCACCCTCCTCGTCGTGAGCAAGAAAGGATAAGACTCTTTTGAGAAATTATATTTACAGTCGTAGTTGTACAAGAAGCGTGTAGTCGCTTTGAAAAAAATAAATTAATATGGGATCTACATGAAAAAAAATTAATTTTTTAATCGTGAACTCTACTCTTTTTCAAAGCGATTGCGTGATATTTGTAATTCCACGATTGTACGTAGCATTGCTCATCTTAAAAATAAGGTCACTTCGAGAGAAATGACTTGTACAACCTTAAATATACAAATCAGTGTAAAAACAAAAAAGTGTAAAAATTTTGTTATTTATTCATGGGTTTTGTTTTTTCACAAATAGCTTGTATGCGATTTGTCTATTTAAGATTTATGCATAGTATTACTCATCTTCCCTCAAAATAAAGAAAGGGTACTGCTGCCACTTACCTACATCTTGTTATAAGCCATGCTGTATAAATTTAATCGTTTTATTTCTAAATTACAGTGTAATTATAAGCTGTAATATCTTAAACGAGATAATATGCCTGGCATTCAATAATTTCATAGAACTACATCCAAGATTCATGAAAAGAAGAGAATTTCATATGGTTTTCTGACATATGAATCACTTAAAATGCCACAACAGCAGGATAAAGAGTAGTATTGTCATATAATGTTGTCATATTTTGATTCTTTGATTGCATTTTCTGGTTTTGGTCAATCTTGTTATTTTTTGACAAAATGATAAAGCCCTGCATGGGGAGACCTTGTCCGGAGGCATTGATTAATTTTTTTGACAAGAACACTTTTCATGGTTCTTCCATGTGTACTTGTGCTTGGGGAGGTGGCCGTCTAAAGCCAAAATATAATGTGTTCAGCTTAATTGGAGCCCCGTGGTTGCGACACGAGGAACGTACGTCACGCTTGGTATGCCCCCAACAACAAAAGGTTGCACAAACTTGTCAAGGTAGTCGTGGCAAACGAAAACAGATCTGTCATCGTTGTCGTTTGTGATGGAGGCCAGTAGAAGTCTTTCGTGGGTGCCATGCAATTAAAAATGCATTAATCTTTAAAAATAAAACGTTAATTTGCATAAGAATATTTCTTTTAAAGAAGTTTTGATACAGCGTTCTTTTTCACATAACGGGGTCCCTAGAAGTTATGTTTTGAATGAAAATCTTTTAAATTATACATATTTTTTGTATATGTGAAAGTGGTAGGATCTATTGATATATGGTAATTTTTGTTTTTTGTGTTTTTTACTAAAACAAAGGTTAATGATTAGAAGACTTGTTTTGGGAGACAAATCTTTTCGGGCCGGGGATGAAGACGGGTTTTAAGTTTTGCATTGAAAGAGAGAAAAATAAAATAAAAAAATCTGAAAACCAATTATTTTCAGATTTTTCTTTTTAAAATCAAAATTTGTTTTTCTGATATGCAATTTCTGGTTTGATATAATTTATGATTTACTTATACTAATTTGTAGAAAATCTAATCGTAAAAAAACTCGAGTTCAATTTCTATATATGACAAAAACTAGAGTAATGCTGGATAATGCAAGTTCAGCGTGTGCAATGTGCATACCAAGTGTGGATAGGGCCTGAATGGGTCTTACATTAGGATTTAAAGAGGGCTTATTTGGAATTTCAGTTTCTAGCAATTTCGAAATAATCTAAATTTTCATGATCCAATAAAATTATCAAGATATTGAAAAATAAATGTGGATGTAATAATATGTATTTGAGTAATTAATAGCATATGAAAATAATTTAATTAACATAAACTAAAATCGGCTATGTAGAATTTTTAAAAAACCATTTAGAATTTCGGCATATATTGCTTTAGAATTTCAATTGAATCACAAGAAGTAAGAAGTAGTACTCATTTGAAAATAATAAAAAGTTAAGCCCATCATATAAAAATAAGTTTCTTTGCGTTGGTCTCATTTTTTTTAAATGAGTTGTGGAAATTTTTACGATGGGTTTCATTTTTTTGCATGGTTTTTTAATTTTTATTTTTTCACGTGAGTTTCATCGTAGAAGTCCTTTATAAGCTCCAATAGAGCTCAATTATAACAGGATGTGAATTGAGTTAACAACTCAAATTTACGTGAAAAAACCCTCCAATGTAGAGGGAAAAAACTATGAGGCAAATATTCCACCATATCAATATAAAGGTTACAACAGTACTCAAGTCATGTCCAAAACTTGAGTTTACTAGGTGAGAATGTTTGTAAATCCACCACACTGTAAAAAGGTGGAGACAGTTTTCCATTTATAGATATAAACGTACATGTACATCTATACAACAAGAAAGGACAACAATCATAAAAATAAATACAGCATCTCTAAAATCATGGGTCAATTACTACAATTAAGGTAATGACTAAGAATCAGAAGAGGATTGCGGAGAATCCTCAACACCCCCCCCCCCCTCCGGGCGCAAGCTGAGCGTGGGATTAGTGTCACAACCCCCAGGAGATTTGCTCGGAACCACACCTCGGCACGACTCATGGAGGGTCAAGACAGTCATATGGCTAGTCTGCTTGCATGCCTTGGCTCAAACCATGACATGCAGCGGGCGAGCATGGAGGCTACTGACCGCGCGCAGACCATGCGTGCAGGCTTGTGCGTGCCCTTGAGCGTGCATCTGCACGCATGCATGCGTGCCCCCACACCACCTAGCAAGGCCAGTGGCGTGCCCCCACAGGCACGCCATCCAGTGCACGGCTCCAGCCCGTGCCTAGTAGAGCAGGTTAGTGGCATGCCTCGTGGCGTGCCATCCAGCGCATGGCTCCAGCCCATGCCTTGCGGAGCAGGTCAGTGGCATGCCCACCAGGCATGCCATCTAGCGCATGACTCTAGCCCATGCCTAGCAGACTCAGCCCCCAGACCACCAGCCTGGGCCATGCCGTGCACCATCATGGCTTACCTTCAGCAAGCCATGCCCATCATGCCGTGCACCACCATGGCTCACCTTCAGCAAGCCATGCCCACCATGCCGTGCACCACCATGGCTCACCATCAGCTAGCCATGCCGCACCACCCTGGCCCACCATCAGCCAGCCATGCCGCACACCGCCATGGCTCACCACTCAGCAAGCCATGACCGCACCACCTGACCACCGGCCAACCTGACCACCGTGCACCACCTAGCCCACCATGGGCCGTGCATGCCACGGCTAGCCTTGGTCCATGGCCATTATCTTGTTATTTATTTTATTTATTTAATTTGCTTTATTTATTTATTTTCTAGGGACATATTGGGGGTTTCTAATTTGTTTTTCTTATAAATAGGACCTCCTTCATTGGCTTTAGTATCTTTTGGCAAAACTCCTAGAGGGAAGACTCTTGTTTGAGAGATCACAAACTGTTGCCTTTGCACTTAGGCTTTTTGGGTGCAATTCATGAATCCCAAAGAGAGAATCACACTTTGCAATTCGTGAATAAGTGTGATTCAATCTATCTTATTCTTGCGACTTGGTGCAATTCGTGAATCCAAGTTGTGTTTATCAATATATGAGGTTTATTCATTACTTGTGCAATCCGTGAATCAAGTATTGATTGTCCTTTTTATGTGTTTGTTCATTCAAGTTCATTAGTATTTTGCTATTGTTCTTGAGCGTTCTTCGTTGTTCTTGAGTGTTCTTCATTTTGCACTCGAGTGTTATTCATTGTTCATGCATGTTCTTCATTTTGTTCATTTTGTTCATCATTGTTCTTGAGGTGTTCTTATTGAAGTTGGCTCATTCAATCCGTCCAACCCCTCAAAATCGCCCACCATAGTGTTTGTCAACTTTCCATAGTTGATTGCTTCATCCATTTTACCCTAGCCGACCACCCCACTTTCCAATTAAGATTCCTATCATTTAGGAATCCTAATTGATCCCTAAAATCACTCCCATAATTAGCCATTCATATCTCCATCATATCCCAAGATTTTAGGAAGGTCATCTCCAAGATTCAAGGAAGTTTGACTTCCAAGATTTTAGGAAACTTCCTAAAATCTCTCCTCCATCAAATTTTGGCCAGCCCTAACCATTCCCTCCACATCACTCATCTTCAATCCTAGCCACCCATCTTACATTTTCTAAACCCTAAACACATCATCCAAACCCTAAGCCTATCTTCCAAGTGGCGCCTACACCATAGCACTCACTAGTGTCGTGCGCCCATCACCCTTGAACCACACCATCACTCTTCATCTTCCATCACTCCATACACCCATCTTAGCCTAAACACTTAACCTCACCATCCCCAAGTGGTCATATTGACCACCTTCGCACGTGAGCCAAGCAAGAGAGGAACCAAGGCTCGGTCATCACAAGGCCACCATTGGCGTGGAGGACTTGGTGTTTTGGGTTTAGATCGAGGACCCCAACAATTAGAGCAGACGCGAAGTTTGGAGTGAAAACACAAAGAGACATTGAGAGACACTCTTGGTGAAGATATCTGCAACTTGTAGATTAGAGGGGACATGTTGAGTGTTGATAGTGCCAGCCACCACAAGTTCCCTAAGAAAATAGTAGTCAAGATCAATGTGTTTGGAACGTTTGTGAGAGACCGGATTAGAGCTCAAGAAGACAACACTCTTATTGTCACACAGAAGAAGAGGGTGATGAGTAGTAGAAACATAGAGATCACGAAGGAGATGCGTTAGCCAAAGAACCTCAATAGCAGTAAGGGCAAGAGCACAATACTTAGACTCACAACTGGAGTGAGAGACAATGGGTTGCTTCTTAGCACTTCAAGAGACAAGATTGTCACCAAGGTAAATAGAATAGCCAAAAGTGGAGCAACGATGTCAAGACAACCCCCCCTGCCAGTATCGGAGTAAACAACAACACCAATGGAGGATGAGGTAGTAAACGTCAAGCTAAAATGAAGGGTTCCTTTGACATAACAAAGGATATGTTTGACAACTTGAAAATGGTTGATGGTGGGTGCATGCAAATATTGACTGACTAAATTAATAGAATGTGTAATATCAGACCAAGTGATAGTCAAATATTGCAAGGCACCGACAAGAAAGTGATAGAGAGTGATATTAGCAACGGAGGAGCCATTAGAAGAAAGCCGTTAAGCCACGGCCATAGGGGTAGTAACAGGTTTGCAATCAAGGAGTTGGGCCTGGATAAGAATATCGCGAGCGTAATTGGTCTGACTGAGGAAGAGACTACCAGTAGTGGGAGTCACTTCAAGACCAAGAAAGTAGCTAAGTGAGCCCAAATCTTTAGTAGCAAACTCAGAGTGAAGCTGGTGAACAAAGCTGCTGAGGAGAGAGGAATTATTGTCGATGATGATAATATCATCCACATAGAAGAGTAAATAGATAAGATTCCATTGCCGACGGAAGACAAATAGAGAAGTGTCAGCACGACTACAAGAGAAACCAAATTTCAGAAGAAACAAGCTAAACTAGTGAAACCAGGCACGAGGGGCTTGTTTTAAGCCATAGAACGCCTTTTTGAGTTTGCAGACATGAGCAGGGAAGCGAGGACCAACATAACCAGGGGCTGCTCCATATAGACATGTTTGTTGAGAAGGCCATTGAAAAATACATTCTTGACATCAATTTGACACAGAGGCCATCCATTGGTGACAGCAATAGAGAGAACAACACGAACAATGAAGGCCTTGACAACAAGACTAAATGTGTCTATATAATCAAGACCAGGGAGCTGAGTATATCCTTTAGCAACAAGACGTGCTTTGAGACAATCAATGGAGCCATCAGACATGTATTTGGTTCAGAAAACCCATTTGGAACCTACAATGTTAGCGTTAGGAGGACATGGAACAAGATCCCAAGTATGGTTGGCACAAAGAGCCTGAACTTCTTCATCCATAGCAACAAGCCAAGCAGGATTCTTAGTAGTAGACTTGAAACCTTTGGGCTCAGAGGAGGTGAGCAGAGTATGTAGAAGACCAAAGGTGTGATGGCTAAGATAGGCCAGATGACGAGGCCAAAAAACACCTACTTTGGCTTTGGTGATCATAGAATGAGAAGGAAGTGACCGAAGCTGGGCAAAAGAACCATCATGGGCCGGAGCAAAAGGTTTAGATCTAGCTGTTGGGGCAAAAGGCTGCACAAAGGATGGATGCTGAGCCGAAGGCACCAAGATAGCCGGAGTGGGCTCAACTGGAACCTGCACAAACTAAAAAATCATCAGGGCATAAGAGGCATGTGGTGGTGCTATTCTGAGAATTAGATGGATCGAATAGTGACATTGTGGGCATAGTGGGCTGGGTGGGTGTAGGGGAGGAAACGATACTAGGCTCAAAAAAATGAAAAAATCAAGAGAGGACATGGGTTGGGCTTGGGAGGTATGTAAGTAACGAAAATAAGTCTCATCAAATTGTGCATGTCTAGCGATGTAAATCCTAGAGGTAAGCGGGTCAAGGCAGCAAAAACCTTCGTAGGAGGGACTAAATCTGAGAAAAATACAAGGAGTGGTACGGAAAGAAAATTTATGAGGCAAATAGTCACATAAACATGGAAAGACACGACAACCAAAAGGATGAAAATTAATATAATTGGAAGCCTTACCATGCAAAATTTTAAAGGGAGAGATACCTCCAAGGAGAGGTGTAGGTAGCCGGTTGATGATATAGGTGGCCGTACTGAAAGAGTCAACTCAAAAATGAGTAGGGACGTGTGAATGAAAGAGAAGGGCAAGACCCATTTCAGTCACATGGCAATGTTTGCGTTCGTGCGGCTATTTTGGGAAGGGGTATAGGGGCAAGACCTTTGATGGTGAATGCCTAAAGAATAGAGTTGAGATTGAAAGCGAGTGCTACGAAATTCGGTGCCACCATCACTTTGAAAAAATTTTAATCTTGCAAGAATATTTATTTTTCACAAATGTTTGAAATTGATTAAAGATGGTAAAAAAATCAAATTTTTATTTTATAAGATAAAACCATGTAAACTGTGAGTGGTCATCAATAATAAGACATAATAAGCAAAGCCCATATTAGATTTCACCAAAAATGGACTCCAAATGTCACAACGAACAAGACCCAAAATAGACATAATAGAGAAGGCCCGACTATCACTTGTGGAAAAAGGAAGTCTACGACTCTTAGCAAGTTGGCAAGTAGAACAAATAGACTGAGTAGGCAATAAAAAAGTAAGAGAAAGTTGTCCTTTTTTATTTAATAAATAAATGATAGAGGGGTTTACATGGCCAAGATGTGCATGCCATAACTCATACCACCATCATCTCGTCCGGTTGCCACCACCTTTCCTATTGCTTTGTTCTAAATGGTAAAACAAGAATTAGTAAAGGTGACAGAGAGGGAATAATCGGAAGTCAACTTGCTGATGCACAAAAGATTTTTGGTTAGACGTGGGACCACTAAAACATCAAGTAATTGAATGTTGGGAGAAGGAGAGAGGGTACCCGTATGGGTAATAGGTAGAGAAGTCCCATTGCCTACAATAACATTGTCCTTACCAGCATAAGTCTCAGAGGAGTCAAGGGTAGTTGAGTCCAGCGTCATGTGGGCAGAAGCACCGGTTTGAAGGTATTAGTCGGACGAGGAGCCTTCAAAAAGAGAACAGCCAGTTTGAAAAGCTTCAGCAAGCTAGGCGGATGGCTCACTTTGATCATATCGGTTGCGGCATTTATCAGCTGTATGGCCTTCAATTTTGCAGATTTGACATCGTGGGATGTAGGATCGACGACCACATCCAGTGCCTGTGGGCTGACAATTATTATGGCCATTTGAATGGCCTTGAGAACAACGACTTCCATTGTTGCGGAAATGGCCATCAGCATGTCCACGAGTTGCGGTAAAAGCTGCAAAAGACATAGAAGGAGATGCAAATGATTTTTGAAATAAATCATAACTTTCAGCTATGGGAACACCATCATGGAAGGAGGGCAGCGGCGTGAGAGCCATTTGTGCAGAAGAAAAGGCAGAGACCTCGGTGCCAAGACCACGTAAGAACCAGTGAGATTTATTGACGTCATCGACTGGGCGTCCAATAGCCATTAGCTGATCACAGAGAGCTTTAAAAGCTCGAGAATATTCAGCAACAGTTCTGGTTCCTTTCTTCATCAACTGAAGTTTATCCTTGATACGTATCTCTCGAGTTTTGGAAGCGTGGCTGAAAGCACGTTCCAGTGCAACCCAAACATCCCGAGAGTTTATGATACCAACAGCTTCGGCCATGGCTTCTTCAAAGAGAGAAGAGAGGAGAAGACTCAGGATGCGTTCGTCTTTGAGTTTCCATTCAAGAAACTTGGGGTTAGGAGTGGAAGAGCCATCGGTCGTGGTAGGAGAGGGCCTGGGGAGAGAGCCATCCACAAAACCAAGACAGTCTTGACATTCAAGCAACAGAACCAACAGGCTCTTCCATAGCAAATAGTTGCTGGATGAAAGTTTGATAATTACCATGTGGACCATGGTATTGAAAGAAAGAGATTCAGCCATGAGAAAAAAAACTGTTATCGGATGCTAATCTAGAGAGGCTCTTGATACCATGAGAATGTATGTAAATCCACCACACTGTAAAAAGGTGGAGACAGTTTTCCATTATAGAGATAAACGTATATGTACAGCTATACAATAAGAAAGGAAAACAATCATAAAAATAAATATAGCATCTCTGCAATCATGGGTCAACTACTACAATTAAGGTAATGACTAAGAATCAGAGGAGGATTGCGGAGAATCCTCGACACTAGGGAATATACAACAATATCAACTCTATTCCCTTTGTCATATGCTGCATGCATGTCTGTATGTATATCTACGGTGAGTAAATATGAACAGTCTAAACCCCAAGCTTCAATGCTCCTAGCTTGACCTTGCAACGTCCAAATAATTAAAGCTATCACTTGTGGCAGAAGAAAAAACAACTTTGTAGCCTTTTGCTCTCCTCTGAAGTTTGGATCGCTTCCAACATTGTCACTACCTCTTTCATCTCTGGTCTTTTTTTGGGATCTGCATCCCAGCATTGCGTTATAATTTTTGCAAAAGAGCTTGGGCAGCAGCTGGGTATCTCGGGCCTCAAAATCTGCAGTTAATTTCAAGAATCGAATTAGAATTTTCAGCCCTCACGATTGCTAGTCACATACAGCTAGGAAGAAGAAACTTATATATATATATATATATATATATATATATATGTATGTATAGTGTATATACCTTGTAGACAGCAGGCGAAGTCAATTCTGAGAATCTGTTAGGGAATGGCATATCACAGCAATACATCTCCCACAAGCAAATTCCGAAACTGTACACGTCACATTTCCTGCTATATGGTTTATTTTCAAAGACCTGCACCATGCATATTGACAAATCTAAGGTTATTCAAAGCTAGCTCGCAATTTTTGGATACAGGGATTTATGGGGGAAACCAAATTGAAGGAAAACTTGCAGTAGCAGTACTGATATTATTAATACTTGGCCAGAAGTTTCCAAAATGTTTTTTAAACGAATATATCTCTAGTCACTCATCATTTTAATCTACAGAGTACTCCAATTAGTTCTAATTAGCTTCAACAGAGTTTATAACATTCTACAATATATATATTATAAGCAGCATTGGTCATGCCAGTAAAGACACTGGATCTGTAACTTTCGAAAAATGTCAAAGAAATTACAATACCTCAGGAGCCATGTAACCAAGGGTCCCTGTACGACCTATCTCATCAGGAATTGAATCCTGAATACAAGCATTTCCAAAGTCTGTTAACTTCAGAGAATGATTCTTGTCAAGAAGCACGTTTTCTGTCTTTACATCTCTGTGGACAATCTTCCTGGAGTGAAGGTACTTCAAACTGCAAGGAACCAGATCAGGGCAAATTAAATATTCCTAAGAGCTTAATTAATTAGCCACTGATCAAGTGCTGCTACAATATTAACTAAAAAAAATATAGTTGCAAGTATAATTGTGTACTAATCTGTACATCAATATGATGTGATTGATCAAAAGGTAAATTTTATTAAAAATAATATTAATTTAAATTTTAAGTATGAATAAATCAGTATTAATATATAAATTAATATACAACTATATTTATATATAGTAAAACTCTAAAGATATGGTACTTCATGTGGATTTTCAAATGCCTGAACGAAAATGGTGTTAGCTAGCATGTAAGTTGAAACGTAAACAAAATTACGTAGAAACAGACAAATGTGGGGAAGGGAATCCTACCCTCTTGCAAGATCTAGTGCGAGTCGTATGACCTTTTTTAAAGCCAGCTTCCTTTTTCGGTTCTTTATCAGGTAAGATTTTAGAGTTCCCCGAGGAAGATACTCGATAATAATACAATCAGCACTACTAGGCATGCCAACTCGCTCAGCAGCTTGGGTCTTGAAGTTCGTGCAGGCCATTGTAGCTCCTATCAACTGAGAAATAAAAAAGAAAGAAAAACAAATTAAAATTCAACTAGAATTATATTGCCAGGACATGTGTGTGCATATATATATGCCTGTAGGCCAGGTATGCGTGCTTGTGTAATTTCTCAGTACGTGCTTACAACTCTAGAGTAAGAGTCGACTCTAAAGTGATCAATTTTCTACATGGAAAACAGTTTTTGCAAAGAACTTATAAACATTATATATAGAGTATGATCCAACATTAATTGTTCATTCAATATTGAGTTGTACGTCCGACTACTCAAGAAAGATTTGTTGATGATGATGAAAATAACGAGAAACAAAGTGTATATATTTATATAAATATATATTTATATATATGTGTGTGTGCGCGTGTATATATATCCGTTTTTTTGCTTTTATTTCATTTCATTGTTTATCTTGAAAAATATATATGCTGGACTGATTACTACACGGTGCACAACACATTAATACGAATTCTAGTTCCAAGCCGATGTGGATATCGAATACACATTCATTATATGCTATTTACACTAAATAATTTGATTTTTACAAGAATATTAAATTTTGGGTTTTACAAAATATTTTACAATACTGTCATATAAATGGAATAATATTGAATGCTTCCACCCAGCTTACACTAAAAGGAATCTTCTTCAAAATGGACTCTTCTATCTATAAATTCAAAGCTGAAAGAAAAATAATATTTATAGTTTTAGGTTATGCAAAATTTGTGCACTCTCTTTGAAAAAATATAAATTTAAAATATTCTTGTAAAAATTATTTTTTGAATAATAAACTCTATTTTTTCAATAAAATGCATGAGATTGTATATCGTAACACTATATATATCTAACAACGAACCAAACTAGCATAAAAGAACTTATATCGCAAACCTAAATATCAATACTTTTCTTTGGAAGGAATTTTGAAAAATGAGAGAGAGAGAGAGAGAGAGAGAGAGAGAGAGAGAGAGAGAGAGAGAGAGAGAGAGAGAGAGAGAGAGAGAGCAAATTTATATATCGTACTACGTACGTACCTTGACAACATTAGGATGTTCAAGCTTGTGCCAAACAGAAACCTCTTGTTTAAAAGCAGCATTTCTGAGTAAAGCTATTTCAGCCTCTGTTCCCTGTGCTGATCTCCACTCCAGCACTTTAACTGACAGTTTATCGCAAAGAAAAGCGAACAAAGTCAGTAGTAAAACTTGAATCTTATGATGTCGTCGTTTCGTTTTGCTTAAAATTGAAGGGGAAATATATAAAGAACTAATAACTGCCCTTTGCTGGAATATTTCTCTTCATGGTCTCACCAAAAGAATGCATACAGATGCAGATCAGCAAGAACATTAATGTTTCAAAACAGAGAGATCAGAAAAAAAACCCCATGCACCCAATAAATCAAAGAAAGATGAAAATCAAAGACAAGAAAGAAGGTTGGAGATTGAGGTTCTAACCGGCAACGTCTTGGCCGCCGTAGATCCCTCTATGGACGGCGCTGAACGTACCTCGAGCAATCACTTCTTTTACGATAAGTTTATCGGAATCGATTTCCCAGGGTTCTTTGGCGTTGGCTGATCTCACGTTCTTTTCCTTATTGTTCGCGTTCTGCAACGCCCAAAGTCGGTTTAGATGCCCCTCGAGCTGCCTGTCCAGCCTCTTAATTTCTGCCATGTCTGTCCTCACAACGATCTTGCTTCCATCTCCCATCTCTACGGAGTTTTTGGGTTTCTCTCGCTGGCTCTCTCTCTCTCTCTAAGGATTCAAAAGCAGGCAAAGATTTGCAGTAAAACGTTGTTGTACTCGATCGGAGGAGGTCTACATGCGATATATGGGAGAGGTTTTCCTTCGTGAGCCGACTGAATTTAATGTTGAATAGTCCGAGTTTAAGTAGGAGTCGTATAGGTTGCTAGGCTTTTGTATAACTGTACAAATAGCATGCATGCACGTCGGCTTATCGATCCTCAGAAGCCCCACCTCAGTTTCAACTCCTTTACTTTTCGGAAACTCCTACGTACATACGTACGCTCTTTTAAGTTTTACCATTCTTTTTAAATCCTCGTGACTTTATTTGAAATCGTTTTCGTCTGTGTATAAACTACGTATTCATACAAACACGGGATTGATTCAGAATGATTAGCTGATCTGGATATTCCAACATCCAAGATCTCTCTCTTTTCTTTTTTTTTCTTTTTTCTTTTTTTCCTTAAACACCCAAGTCAAAATAGAGATTAGATATAAGATTGGCCGCCGCCTACCAAATTACCAATGGTGGCCACGCCGCGGTGGTACTGGTGGCTTATAATTATTATTTTTAATTTTTGGTATTTTATTCATTTTTAAAATTTATTTTAAAGATAATTTAATTTGGATATTAATTGTTTCAAAATTTTTTGATGAGTACTTTAATTTTAACACTACTAGTATAGATATTGTATATTTAAAAATGAAATCATCTATGACTCTTGGACTAGATCTTAGAGCATTCTCGAATAGCCATCTCTGAATAAAAGACTTCAAATGGTTATTAATTAGGAACCAAACTAAGCTGCATTGAATTAGCCAAAACTAATCTACAGTAACTAATTTAAGCTACAGTATATCAATATGCGTATCTATCCAATATGATTGGTAAGAAAATTAAATTTTAATTAAAATGGTATAAATTTAAATTTTGAATATGAAGACAATAACATTGATACACATATCGGTATACAAATTCGTTTGTACGAAACAAAACTAATATCTAAATGAAAAGTTATATTTGACTGATACTGTACATGTATTAAATATATATTTTATTATTGAAAAAATCTAGTTGCAAGCATAATTGTGTATTAATATATACACAAATCTATTGTGATTAGTCAAAAAGTAGATTTTATTGAAAACAGTGCTAATTTAAATTTTAAGTATGAAAGAATCAATATTGATACGTAGA
Source organism: Carya illinoinensis (assembly GCF_018687715.1). Classification (NCBI taxonomy): domain Eukaryota; kingdom Viridiplantae; phylum Streptophyta; class Magnoliopsida; order Fagales; family Juglandaceae; genus Carya; species Carya illinoinensis. The sequence goes on from NC_056761.1 coordinate 37,588,283, forward strand.
TTAGTGTTCGACTTAATTTATTTATATGTAGTAAAACTCTATTATTTTTTCGGAACCCTCTATCTCTTCCTCTTGATATTCTCTCACCAACTACAAAACCGTTTCTTTCCCTCTAAATTTTTGATGCCTTCATCTGCTTCATGGAAATCGCTGTCCATCTACTGCGAAATCTCCTTGGCTGAAGCTCTTTCTTTAATCTTAGTTCTGGAGCATTTCAACCCAAATAAACCAAAACCAATGGATCTACGCCTTTGAATCTCCCCGTCTAGCGAGCTATTGTTGATGCCTGGAAACTTTTGATTCGATCGGTAAGTTTTCTTCATCTGATTTGCTGTTCTCGGCAACCTTTTTTTTTTTTTTTTTTTTTTTTTTTTTCCAGTTTGATATATTTGGTGGGTTTTTCGTTCTGGGTTTTTATTGTGTAAAACTTTTAGTTCGATTTTTAATTCTTATCTTATAGTTGGATTTGCTTGGCTGGACTTTTGGCTAGTATGGATCTATGAGTCTTTATGATTAGCTTCTTCTATTACACACTGAGTATGTCGACCAAGCTGCAAGGCATCACCCTCCTACAGCAGCTGCAATTCGTTTAGCTGGAAGTCTAAAATCTGAAAAAGGATGATTTCACATATATTTTGTTTCATGTATTTTAATTATTATTCCTTTCATTTTTTTGGTAGATATTTTCCTTTATTAGCTGGCTTCTATTTTGGTATAGCATTCGGTTAGTTAGTTAGGCAAAGCGTATATATGAGGGTCACTGTATATCGTGCTTTTCATTATCTAAGCAATACACAGTATAATTTTTCCGTCCTTCGTACATCATGCTCTCTGCACTCTTTTCTTCTTTTCTAGAATCTTACATAGTATCAAGAGCCTGAGAGCAACCATTCATGGATGATCCACTTGAAGGTTTTGACGATTCTTCCTCAACCCACTCCAATAATCCCTCAGTTCATGCAAACATTGATTCAAACACCCTCTGTGCCACAAATATGACCTGATACTTGAATCTTAATGATCCCAATAATCCCTTTTGCTTGGATAACGGCGACAACCCTATCGTGATTTCGGTCATTGATTTGCTCACCTTTGATAATTATGCCACTTGCTCACGTGCCATGAGATGAGCCTTCGAGCTATGAACAAATTGGGTTTCATCACTGGCACTCTCACTCAACCCATTGACCTAACAGATTCTCTTCTTGACCTCTGGGAACGCTACAATGATACGGTGGTTTCAGGACTCCAAAACTCTCTCAGTCCCTCCATCAAATCTAGTGTTGTATTTGTTGATGATTTCCGTAACATTTGGCCTGATTTCAGGATCGCTTTTCCCAACAAAATGAATCTCGCATTTACCAGCTCAAGAAAGTCTTAGCTAGTAGGGATGTAACGGGTCCAATTTAGTTCGGTTTTAGATAAATTTAGGACCAAACCGGTATACATTGATTTTGTATTTTTCAAAACCGATTATGTACTAGTTACACTCCTAAATCGGTACTTCGGTTTTATCGATTTTCGTTCTGGTTTTACTTGTTTTAATATAGTATATTATAGTATATAATACTATAGTGATAATATATTGTAGCATATTATAATATATATTATAATTATATTATAGGCTATAATGATATATTATAAAATATAATATAATCATAT